>NC_135621.1:45275128-45579393 GCF_053574225.1 Canis aureus
CCTCGAGAACTCTCAGTTCTCTTTTTCAGTGTCCCTGGGGAGGAGAAGTGGCACCGCTCCCGTGCCCCAGGAGCCACAGCTGTGCCTACACCCCTCTCTTCTTGTCCCTCCTCAGCATCTAAGACCCCTCCAGGAAGCCCTGCCTGCAGAAGGGGATCACAATATGCCTTGTTGTTAAGAATCTGTGTCCCTGAGGGGAGAAGCAGACACAAAGCAGGGCCCTAAGGATAAGATGAGGATAGGTTAGTTTTGCTGGAACACAGGGTGAGTGACACTGGGGTGCACAGGCAGCTTGAGGAGGGTGGTGATGACAAACTTCCTTCTTCACACCAGGGCCCCAGGCCAGGCTGTGGTGGGCTAGTCACAACATCAGTGAAGGCTCCCAAATTTTCCAGTGTTTTTGAGGTGGAGGGGGAGCAGGGCCAGTGGACACCAGTGTAACGACCACCCAGGCTTCCTGCAGGTCCTCATCCATGGCCCCGCTCCAGGTCACTGAGCCCTTTCTGAGACCACACTGCAGTATGACTAACCTACAACAAGTGCTTGTGCTTCTCTCTGGAGCAGAATTTATCCACTTACCCTCGGCATCCCATGAATTTGCTTTGTCTCTGGGGGAATAATTAACTAGTGTTAGTATGATATCAGAAAATTGCTAATTATGGCAATGAGCTAGCACAGCGATCTGAGAACTTGTGGAGCTATAGTTAGTGATGACAGAAGAGGAAAATATTTGACTGTTTTGTGCTGTACCCCGGTTCTCAGGAGGGGGCGAGAGACAAGGCTTGGCAATGTGCCACACACGGCACCCTGGTCCCCCCTTCCTGTGAGTTTGGAGCAGACACAGTCAGCTGGGAGTTCGAGATGGTATGAGGAATGAGGATGGCTGGGGGGCTCGTGTCACTGGGACCTGTGCCCGCCCCTCTGCTCACAGCGTTTCATGCACATTCCCATTCATGCACACTCACATTCATTCACACACACAATCTCAAATTTATATACCACATTCACACACACTTGCACACTTACTCTCAACCACACACATTCACCTGGATTTATATACACTCACAGTTTGCATACACTCACACATACTTTCACATGCTCACAGGTGCTCATGTATTCTCTCTCTTTCTCTCTCTCTCTCTCACACACACACATACACACACACACACCTCAAATCAGATTAGAGTTTTCTTCCTGGTCCTAGAAAGAAAATAGTCACCTCAGTGTCTTGGGTTCACCTCTGCCTCGGGGGTAGATCCTGAGCTGACAGTTTCTTGAGAATATACTTTCTCCACCTTTCATATTTTCTGGATGTTGAGAGAAGGACTGAGCTCCAGAGTGGCAGTATAGGGGGTTGGGGATAGGCAGAGAGAATTCTAGCAGCAGCACCAGATGTAAATTCTGCTAAGATTCTTTAACTCTGGGAAACATTGGTGTAAATAGTACTTACAAATTGTTGCACAAACAACAAAAAACAAAAACCTTCATTTGAATGGGTATCTTCTGTGAGGAGCATATAGGAACTCTATTACTTTCTCAAATTTCCTATAAATGTAAAATTTTCCAAAACAAAAAGTTCAATTTTAAAAAAGGTCCTGATTCCCAGCATACTAGTACCAGTGAAATCAGAATTTCTGGCATGGGAGTGGGCATTAGGACTTTTTAAAAACCCTTGATGATTTTGATTTGCAGACAAAGTGAGAAACTTCAGGCCAGTTTGTGCTACAGCAACAAATAGCTGTAAAGTCTCAGGTACTTAAGACAGATTTTTATGCCCTTCCAGCTACACAGGTTTTATGGGAGGCAAGGGCTTGCTGTTCATTCTAAGTGACTCAGAGGCCCAGCCTGGTTGGGGCAGCCATCTCCAGTGTTGGTGAAGGAGATCTCCCAGGGTCTTACACCAAGTAATTCCAGGCTCTGCCAGAAGGAACACATGCCACTGGCTCTCATGACTCGTTAGACTGGTCACATGACTCCATCCAACCACAAGGGGGACAGGAAATACAGCCCTACCGTGTCCTCAGAAGGTGGAAAGCAAAAATGTTTGGCAAAGGCTACAGTGGCTACCACAAATGTGCAGCCAGGGCTTAGCAGGAGGTATTTAAACAAAAAAGTTGTTCTTCCTGATGTGTGGTATTGACTGGGGGCCTGGATCTGCCTCATGCCCAAGCCCTCCCTCATACCTTGTTGGTGGAAAATGGCTGCCTGGCTTGTATCCTGTGCCCCTGGCTCTGTTTCAGTGCCCCATTTAGAGCTCCAGTCTCTCTAAGAGTAGGGACTCCTAGAGCCTGGAGTCCCAAAGAGCCACCCCCTGGCTGAGCAACTGATAGATGAGGTCTCACCATCTGCTGACCCTAAGGCCCCTCAAGATGCAATTTCTTTTTTTTTTTTAAGATGCAATTTCTGATGAGGATCTGCTCTAAATTACCCGTTTGGGGGCTCTGCCCAGCTGTCAGGACACCTGTGACTGCGCAAAGCCTGCTGACCTGACAGCTGAGCTCAATGACTGACCACCTCTTGTCTGTGCCCACACAGCAACTGCCACATGTTGCCTGGGAGGCCAGATTCCTTCTAGGTGTAGATACACCCCTATGATCTGCCCCATCCAAAGTTCTCAGTCTGCCCCCCACATTCCAGGGCTCAAACTATATGATTGTCAGGGTCCTGAAACAGGAAGGCCTTTCTTTTAGAGAGTTCAAGGATGGGCACGATCAAACTGACGACAAGTAAGGCTACAGCGAGAGGGAGCTGCATGAAGACACACCTAAGTTAGTTTCAACCTTCCTGCAAATCTCTCTGTGTTCCTTTCCTTAATCAACTGAAAACCTAACATCAATTTAGTTCAATTCTGAAGTGGAGCATGATGCCAGACATTGTTTAAGTGCCTGCGACCAGTAGAGAATAAAAGACATGGCTGTACCCTTGAGGAATTTAGTCTATGGGGAAGATAAATATTGTGAAAATATGAAAAAGGTGTGTGTGTGAGAGAGAGAGAGAGAGAGAGTGCACTATAGGAGCATGTACAAAAAAATGATTAACCTAGTCTAGGAGGTTAGAAAAGACTTCCCAAAGAGCATGGCATTAATGTGAAATTGAAAGCATCCAGTAGTATTTGGCCAGACAAACAGGGTATGTGGTTTAAATGGTCACAAATTCTTTATTCCTCCTTGCCCTGATATTTGGGGTCTAATTCTTCTCTCCTTGAATCTGAACTGGCCTTAGCTTGACCTATAAAATGTGGCAGAAGTGATGTTCTGGATCTTTTGAGCTAGGTCGTAAGAAGCCTTCAGCTTCTACCTAGATCTTTTAGAACATTTGTCCGGGGGAAAGGCAGGTGCCATGTAAGAAGTACAATTACTGAGGGGGATCCCTGGGTGGCTCAGCGGTTTAGCACCTGCTTTTGGCCCAGCGCGCAATCCTAGAGTCCTGGGACCGAGTCCCACATCTGGCTCCCGGCATGGAGCCTGCTTCTCCCTCCTCCTGTGTCTCTGCCTCTCTCTCTCTCTCTCTCTCTCTCTACCATAAATATATAAATAAATAAAAATCTTAAAAAAAAAAGTACAATTACTGAGACCGCCATGCTGTGAGGAAGACCAGCTAGCCTCATAGAAGAGCATGGAAGGAGATACCCAATCAGCCCCTGGCTTTTCCAGCCATCCCAGCAGTCCTAGGCACGTGAGTAAAGGAGCCTTTTGATGATTCTAGCCTCAGCCATTATCTGACTGTAACGGAGTAAGAATTGCCCATAAGAGTTCGGTCACCCATAGAATTGTGAAAAATACTAACAAGCTATTGATTTAACCCATTGAGTTTTGGGGTGATTTGTTATGCAGCTATGGATAGCTGGATACTAGGGGTGGTGGGGAGTTCTGGGCAGAGGAATAGCATGTGAAAAGGCCAAGACTCTGTGGCCTTAGACTTTCAGAGGAGAATAAGGCATTTTAAAAAATCTTAGAAGCACCCCTGCAGGACCAGTTGCAGTATGAGATTCGTCCCCAGGCATAGGACAGATACAGAGGGATTTTTAATCCATCCATGGATGGACTGGGGAGAGGAGTGATTCACACACCCCTAGAGACTATGGCTAAATTAGCTTGGGTACGGGTGCATTAAATGTCTTCTGGGCAGAGGGCCCACCAGATTTAAAAGGAGTCTGGGAACTCTAAGAAGCAGGGGTGGTGTTTCAGATTTTAAAAACAGTGTTTTCTAAGCCAGCCC
The DNA here is from genome assembly GCF_053574225.1 of Canis aureus. Taxonomy (NCBI): domain Eukaryota; kingdom Metazoa; phylum Chordata; class Mammalia; order Carnivora; family Canidae; genus Canis; species Canis aureus. Next base: position 45,279,347 of record NC_135621.1, read on the forward strand.
CGGTTACGGTGGGAACAAATAAGACACACTCCTAGCTGGGTACAAAGTAGATTCTTTAAAAGAAGAATCAAGGGAAGGAACAGCGTTTGGGCCAGGAAGTATGTGCTTTACACGTCTTCTGAGCTGACTTAGTTTATAAAAATAAACATTCCCTCTGAGTTCTTTGAGTCTGTAGGGTTAGAATACATTTGGTGAGACTAAATGTGAAGAAAAGAACAAAATCCTCAAATCCAAGGGAAGCTGACAGAGCTCTGGCGTCTGCTGGCCTCTCCCTGGGTCCAGATTGCCCTTGGGGCCTTGCGAGCGAGAGGCCCTGGCTGTGCCTGAGCCTGTCCAGGGCTGGGGATTGAGGGCTGAGGGCTCAAGGCTGGGGAATGAAGGTGGGGAGAGTGGACCGCATTTGGCTTGGTGCTTGCTGTGGCCCGAGTCCCTCTGAATATTTAGCCACTGCTGCCTCTAGGTGGCACTCTGCAGCCACCATCCTGCCTCTACGTGGGAAGTGGCCTGGTGATCCCCGTCAGGCCTCAGACAGGGTCTCCCAGAGAACCTGGGGGCTAAGCCAGTCCTGTGGCTATTAGCAAACTCCAAGCCGTGCTTTCCAGAAGTGAGGAGAGAAGAGGGTAGGAAGGCATCCTGCCTCCTCCAGGCAGGGTCTCTGACTGAAGTTTTGCCTTTGGGGTTTTCTCTTCCTGAAGTAAAATAATTCACATCTTACACTCTTTTCTAGCCAGAGGAGCTAAAACATTTATAACAGGGCCAAGCCTGTCCAGCATTTGCTTTCCTTTTCCCACCCTGTCACATTTTCTAACACCTGGGCAAAAGGCTCTTTCCAGAGCCAGGAAAGATTGCCAGCTTCCTCCCTATTTTATTCCCTTCTGTCGGCACCTCACATCCTTTCCAACAGGTCACATTCACCTGCTTCCCAGAGGCCTGAGCACCCAACCACACACAGCCGACTGGGGTGCTCCACCTTCCTGTAGCTCACACTGCTTCAGACAGGAAGTAGTTAGTGAGCCCACAGTGTGCTCAGGGAAGGGTGTTTTGAGTTCAGGAAGTGAGAGGACACTCTTTCTGCCCTGTGAGCCCCCTTTCAGCTCATACCCGTCAGGAAGTGCCTCTTCTCTGCAGAGACAAAGGATGGCTCTCCCCTCTAGTCTCAGCAACAGGTCAGCTTACAGAGCAGGGACCAGAGATCATCAGACTCTGGGCAAGCCCAGGGCTCTACAGCCTGTAGAGAGGGTACCAGCATGGATACTCCAAACAGAGGAAGGCACTTTGCAGAGTACTGCATAGAATGAAGCCTTTTTTTACAGTCCTGCCAATAAAACCACTGTGGCTCAGCTTTGTACCAGATCCTAGAAATGACATCCTAACACAAACTTTGTAGGACAAGCAAAATCCAGAAAAGAGAAAATACAGGACTGGCCAATGAAAAAAGCCAAGAAATCTGGACAAGCCCAGAGCAGATACAGTATTTTCTCCACATGAGGCTAAAGAGGTTCTCATGCACGAGGAATTGAAAATTAATATCAGAATCTTTTTATATTACCTACAGATAGTTTTATGTGACTATGTTTAAGTTAACTGTGTAAGAAACTAATGCACTTCTAGAGCAAAGAGCAGCTGGTCCTTTAGAGTCCTTATGGAACCCATGTTCATTGAAGCTCTTATGGGATTTGTCACAAATATGTCTTTGGTTCGAGCATCCAGAGGAGCCACCAGTCATGCTTATAAAATGTCGCTCTAAGAAGCCACATTCCTACCTGGTTCTCCATGTAATGTAATGTGTGGTAAGGGAAGAAGCTGGCAGTTCAGACCTGTGGGCAACTGGTTGCAACCTGCGGGGTCCTGGTTTCTACAGCAGTGGCTGTAAGAGGTGAGGCTGACGGGAGGAGAGGTGATGCACAAAAGGTGGCCCCCTCATAGCCACGGGCCTGATCAGTATAGGGTGATCGGTGGCATTCTGACCACACTTCTCCATTGAAAGCATTACAAATAAGTGGTGGCCTGACCCTGTGGGCCAGCTCACAAACAAACTGCAATCTGGATGAAATTGCACAGGGAAATGTAACATCAAGGCTTTTACTATGGAAGACAACGGAAAAATAATCATAGTGAGTAAAATAGTATTTTTAAAGTTGTTTGGCATGTTAGTGCTTGAGGAAAGCAGGTTTCCTTGGTGAGATAGAATGAGGTAGTTAGAGACTCATGGAGATTGACAGGTGCTTCTGGGTACTTTTCAGAGCTTTAGAAACAGCACTAGTGCATCACTGCATTTACCTCCATGGCAAATGTAGATGTGTCCCTTTCCTGGATGCACTTGGATTATCAACACTACTTTTATGTCGTTCTCCCCTAATTTTGGTTACTATTTGGTTCCCAAATAGAAGGGAGAGAGGATTAGAAAATGGATAGAGATTTTCTAATACAGAAACTCAGAGTTGCAAGAGAATGAGGAGGAAGAGGTTCTAGAGAAGATGGATGGGCATGTGAGATGGAGAATGTCCATGAGAAGTTAACTAGTTCTAGATAATTATTTACTGTATGCTTAAAGACCCAAGGACCACAGTGGAGAGAGGTGTGTGGTGTATATGGACCCCCCACCCCACCCCAAGGAAGCAGGGAAGCAGTGAGGAGCCAGCTGTAGTAGGGGGCGCTGTGGGCGCAGGAAAGCTTGGCTGGTGCCTGCCAGGTGAGGCAGGGCAAGTGCAGTCATTGTTCATGTGAACGGAAACCTGTTTCTTAGGGGGACGGTGCAGGGCATGTGAATCCCAAAGGTTAACTTGAATTTTTAAAAACGTGATGCTGATATCTCACTGCAGCAGAAGAAAAGCTTTGGGTGTTCCGTAGAGTCTAGATTCTATCTCTGAAATGTTCTCACAGGTAAAGATTTATATAAAGTGCCCAGAGGAGGCTGTAATAGATTTTGATGCATATTTCATATTTTCAGGCATACCGCTTGATCTCACAAACAGATTTATGAAAATGCAGTCTTTATTGTACAATAGTCATTTTTTATTAAATGTGATTACATAGTGAGTAAGAGAGCTGCTCTAGCAGCCTTGTTGCAGAGCTGGAGCCCGACCCATCTCCCCAGAGGCCCCCGTGGGACCTCCCTCCTTGGGTTTATAACCTTGGGGTCATCCTGCCTTGGGGAAGTCCCTGTCTCTTCTGACTCTCCCTGTAGGAAAAGAACAGCACTAGCTCCTTTAGAACCGGGCAGAGTATTCATACACATTCAGAGACAGAGGCGTCGATCTTATCTGAGGTAGAAAGGAGACTGGTTCCTTATCCAGTGTGCCGTCCTCGGCTTCTCTAAGGAGCCACAGAGCCTGGAATTCCTTCCTCGGTCCACGCTCCCAGCTCCCCAGCAAACCTTCCCTCCTTGGAAACTTGAGAGGGTTCGCTTCAAACACGGCTTTCTGGGCCTGCAATCAAATTGGCCTGGCTCCCTTCTGATCTCCCCAGTCTGGGAGCAGGGGGTCCAGGCAGCTGGAGTAACTCTACCCTGCACAACCCAGCTTCTTTTCTTTTCCTGGACAAGATTTATATGGCGGGTGTAGACTTACCACAGACGTTCCCGAGAGGCCCTGAACACCCGCGTCACCCCAGCCCCTCGGCTGCAAGTTAACTTTAAGATGGGTTTTTAGATAAAGTTGGGTTGATACTTAGGGAAAATCAAATTTGTGTGTGATTGAGAAACCACTTTATACAGCTTGATGGATTGCTCGAACCCTTATGGGGGGTGGGGGTGGAGGAGGGATGAAAGAACCCAACCTGCAGCCTGCAGTTTCAGATGCTTTGTCCTCCCCAATGCTAGAGCAGTGACAAGCTTGGCCTTGGAGTCAGAAACAAACCAGACTGGAGTCCTGGCTACCTCAGTTACTGGCTGTGTGACCTGGGGTAGGTGACTTACCCTTCCTGTGCTCAGGTTTCCTTAACCCCGAAGATGAGGATAATAATGTTATGGGGTCGTTGTAACATAGTGGATATTAAGCACAGTCCCTGGCACAGAGGAAGATGTCAATGACTGTTAGCAATTACAATGAAGTCGTCAACTCATTCAAGCCACAAGGCCAATGGCTTTACTGTTGTTGTTTGATACGAGTCAGTTTTGACAAGTGGACAGTGTCACATACTTGGATATGAAGAGAGGAACCAAGAAAGAGACCCCAGGCAGGTACCAATCCCCACCTAGTGCTAGAGTCCAAATGGGCCAGGTGTCTGGTGTTGGGGGTAGAAGAAGTGCTAAGTGACACAAAATAATAAATTGCATTGTGCACAAAGTGTACCCCTGCATCTGGGGGGCTAGAGACATTTTCCACAAGATGGCTATGAATGCTGTGGGTGCAGGCATGCACTTTTTCTAAGGCGGGACACAAGAACATGCATAGTCTACAGTAAATGCCCTTTTATTTACCTGGAGATGTCAGTTCCAGACAGCCTGGGCCTCGCTGCTGATCTGAATAGTAATCAGATTCTCATGTCTCCCTGTCTTTACAAGAACCCCAGACACTAATAACATCCCCAGGGAGGGGCTACAGTTTTCCAAGTGTCCGCCACAGATGCACAGCTTGCCTTGCTCATCCTCATAGGCAGCAGCTGGGATAAAAAGGATTTTTCAATGGGGCTGGGAATTTCATTTGGAAAAACAAAACAGAATAAGCACTTGTTTCTGTTGGACATAGTGGAATGACGTTTGTATTTTTTTAAGCAATTACTCAAGATTACTTTCTATGGAGTCTCCATTTTTATTTTGTTTGCTTTTAAAGTCACCCCAGAAAATGCCTGACCTCTATTGATTTGTAACTCAGTGCCCTAAGAGACTGTGACAACAGCCCTGTATCCCACTCTAGGTCTAATAGACAAAGGGCATTGCACTGGAGGAAACTCCAGTGTGTGCAAACACCTGGAGAAAGGACCTGAGCTGTTGTAAGGATGGTTTTGTTTTAATGTCCGTGAAATTAGATCTAGCCATTCTTTCATTCAGTATATATTTGCTGTGTGCACACCTGGATGGATTGAGACCCTGCCCTCGGGGCTTCCGATTCAAGGCAAGAGTCTGGAAGCTTCAGCCTGAAGGTCATTCGGGTGCTTCTTGCTGCCCAGGTCCTGGCATTCAGTAACCCTTGTTAACCTCCCCTCCCCAGCAGGTTGTGCTGGGGGTGCAAACAGGAAGGGAGGTGGATTGCCCAGCGAGGAGTTTGGAGGCCCTCTCCTCAGTGAAGCTGGGGCCTCCCCATGGACTTCAGGCCTCCCCTATGCCTGTCTCCCAGCCCCCGGAAGAATACAGATGATTACTGCGGGGACCTCTGGAGAGGTTTCCATTCCCACGTCTAAATTTATTCCATCAGAGTTTTTTCTTTGCCTAAGTCTAATTGGTACAGTCATTATGTCAGAGCGAATATTATTATTTTAGTCAAAAGCAGTAAACTAGGAAAGACGTTCTGTATTACAGTTTTTTCTGTCCTAGGGTCAGGAGCCTGATGAAAAAGCCGACAAGCCCTGATTGTGTACCATGGCCATCGTACCAGACCTTGCAGGGCTCTCAAAGAACAACAAGAAAACTGGCCTGTGGGGTGTGTCCCAAATAATCTTAAGTGAGGTGGTGAATCTACACATATGTAGACTACATCTGCATAGATAGAAAAATAGCTCTACTTCTTGGATTTGTTTATTCGGTCCTGCAGGATTCTTCATCATACAGAGTGCCCAGCCCAGTAACAGAGAGCTTGTTTGTTGAATGAATGAATGAAATATGCGGTGTCCATGTGTGTGGCTCTGTGCCATGCTTGTGCTTCATAAGGCAAATTAAACACTAGCCTCAACTTTTAGTGAGCTCGTGTCCTGACAGCCTGTCAGGTGTTGGATAACATGTACCAGTGATGGAAAAAATACAAAAAAGGAATTCATGTTTATCCTTTCAGCCAGCAACATGCATATCAGATTGCAGAAGAATTAAAATGTCTCTGGGTAAAATTATAGCACAAAGTTTTATGAAGTCATCAAGGTAAATCCTATTGTACAAAATGGCCACAAAATTGTGAATGTTCTCATGGCCCTAATTCAGGATGCATTCCTTAAACAAAGAACATCTTGGTTTGATTCCGTTTGTTTTGAAGCCCATTTTCTAAAGAATTATTGTTTTCAGTATGGTATAAAAATGTAAGAACGGTAAGTGGAAAAATTAGATCATTTTGCCAGATGTATAGATTTTTAATTGGCATTTATATGGAGGACCAAAACATGGCTAACTATGACCAATATACACTCAATCTAATTATCATCTAATATTTGAGACTTTATGCTTCAGGAATCAGCAACCTGTCTTTTTGTTTTTATTTAAAATATCACTTAAGACTCAGATCTATCCTGTAGGTGACATAATGCTACTCTTGATGTATAGATGGTTCTTGGAAGCCTTCCTAAGAAGTGAGGGAAATGTCATGGAAGGCCCATGGTCCTATTTTGGGTTGAAAGCACATAACTCTGCCTTTATTGTATTTTAAAGATTTATTTATTAGAGAGAGAGAAAGAGAGAGAGAGAAAGCATGAGCAGAGGGAGAGGGAGAGAGAGAATATCAAGCCGACTCCCCACTAAGCATGGATCCCAACTTGGGGATTGGTCTCACAAATCTGGGATCCTGACCTGAGGCAAAATCAAGAATCAGACACTTAACCAACTGAGCCACCCAGGTGCCCCTGCCTTTGGTGTATTTTAGTGTGTAGCTTTATACCTGAGAATTGTGGTCTACAGTGTAGGTTTTCTTAGCAGAGCTTTGAAATTGAGCTGTTGTATTTTAGTTTGTAGGACTGCCGGAACAAATTACCCCAAACTGGGCTGATCAAACCAGAGAAATATGTTCTCTCACAGCTGTGGAGCCTGGAAGTCTGAAATCTAGGTGTCTGCAGGGTTGATACTTTCTGAGACTCTGAGGGAAGTATCTGCTCCAGGCCTCTCCTTGGCTTGTAGGTGACCATCTTCATGTTCACATGACGTTCTCCTTGTATCTGTGTCTGTTTCCAATTTCCCCTATTTTATAGGAACACCAATAATATTGGACTAAGGCCCATTGTACTCCAGTATGTCTTCATCTAAAGTAATTATGTCAGCAAGGAATCTATTTCCAAATAAATTCACATTCTTAGGAACTGGGGGCTTTACCATGAATGGGGGCGGCACACTTCAACTTATAAGGGTTATGAAGAGGTCTGCCTATGCCACATGATTTAAGTGACTGAGAAGCCCCCTCCACCCACCCCCTCTTCTCCATGGCCTCTCCTTGCTTGATCCCAAGCCTTTCCCCATGGGTGTCTGAAACAGTCTTAGAGTCTTGTTCATTTACGTCTTGAAGATGACTTCATCTTCAGGGATCTCACCCAGAGGTAGTTATGCCCAAGAGAGGTAGAAAAAATTGCTCTCATTTAACTCTTTAGCACATTGACTCTCAAATTATGTGGCTAAAACCTTCATTGCCAAATTCTGACCAGCATGTGGATTTTTAAAAAAGATTTTGGTGGGGGGTGGTGGGCCAGAGGTTCAGTGGTTGAGTGTCTTTGACTTAGGGTGTGATCCCGGGGTCCTGGAATCAAGTTCTACATCGGGCTCCCCACAGGGAGCCTGCTTCTCCCTTGGCCTACATCTCTGCCTCTCTCTCCATGTCTCTCATGAATAAATAAATAAAATATTTTTAAAAAAATTAAAAAGATTTTTAAAAAATTTATTTGAGAAAGAGAGTGAGTGAAAGTGGGAGGAGAGGCAGAGAGGGAGAAGCAGACTCCCTGGGATCATAACCTGAGCCAAAAGCAAACACTTAACTGATTGAGCCACTCATGCACCCCCAGTGTGTGGATTTTTACAAAACTATGCGTTCATTCTATCACCCTGCTGTGTCTCAAAAGGGGTTCGGTGGTGGGACCATGAGCTGTGCTGAGAGACAGCATCATCTGCAGTGAGTAAGGGCTGAGATGTAGGAGGTAAGGTTAGGCAGGCTCCACTTCCTCAGTGTAGACTGAGGGAGCTTGGAGTGTGGATGGTCCCATTCACACAGGGATGTGGGGCTGAATCTGACATGATCAGAGATGCTCTTTTAGGTTTTGGGAAACAGTGTGACTGTTTGTAGTGTGATTGCTTTATAATTATCGCTTAGGTTTCTAATTGATTTCTGAATACTAATTAAGATTAGCCTTCTAACGTATGCAAAAGGACATCACAAACAGAGATAGATGGAGAAAGCCTGCTTTGGGCAGGTCCAGCTTTCTTAGTGGTTGGCTCATAAGTATAAGAGAATGATGTGGGACACAGGAAGGGATGGGAGACATGCCTGGAAAGAGCCAAAAATCAAAGGCAGCAATATGAGAGCAAGAGGAGCCAGGTGGATCTGAGTTTGAGCCCTGACCCAGTTTCTTTCTGGCTGGATGACTTTGGACATCTGATCTCTCTGACCAGCCATGACCTCCTCATCCATTCAATGCACATTGTAATGCCTGCCTCATGGAGTTGTGATGAGGGTCAGGCTGGCACAGAATGCCTACAACATCCATTACAACGGCTCTAATGTCGTTGACTGCATCACTCTCTGTGTCCAGCCCTGGCTGGCAGTAAAAGTGTAAGCTCTGCAAGACTGTTCCAGGTTCACTCAGTGGCTGTGAACTTGTCTCTGCTACAAATGCTGTTCTTACAGTGAGAATGGGTCTGGAGCCCCTGGCTCCCAGGGCTCCTGAGCTGCTGTGGAGTTCTGCATGCACAACCAGGACCGCACAGCTTCCTGAACAACAGGGGGGCCATGGGCAGGAAGGGGAAATGAGAGTGGCCAAGGCTGTGCACACCTGGGCTGCATCAATGGCCACGTTGTGGAGTAGGCCCTCCAGGGTGGCCTGGAACGTGGGGCTCTGGAGCTGTGTGTCAGTCATCACCTCGTTGGGCCTTGGTTTGTTTTACAAACTTTTGTTTGTGTGATTTACGCCTCTAGTAACTCATCTTAACTGCCCTCCTTCCTAATGACTCAGTTCCTTTCTCCTTTATATTTTTTCTTCCTAACACATTTCTCTCTGTTTCTCTCTGTCTCTGTGCGTGTGTGTGTGTGTGTGTTTCTGTCTCTTGAATTTTCAGAGTAGATGGGGAATCAGAAGGCCTGGGATGAATAAGAGAGAAAGTACTGGAGTGGGAAAGGCCACTGAGGTTATGCTAGAAAGCTCTGTGTTTAGCTAACTTAGAGGAGGTCTCTCAGCTCTCACTGGTCTGAGCTAACATGAGCAGCACGTAGCTGCCATTGCTAGGAGGAATCATTTGCCCACCCTCCACTTACCTGTCTGCTGAGTCCTTCTCAACTAGACCTTTAAAGGACACTTTGCCCATCTGCAAGTTACCGATAAGGAAACTAAGACTTCAAGAGACTTCAAAATTACTTGTTCAAAGACCCACAACAAGTGCAATTCTTGATGTGGGGATCTAAATAAACCTTGCTACATAGACTTGCCCATATCTCTCCTTGTTTATTCACACTGGAAATTAGTGTCCTAAAGCCTCTATGAAGTATCACTTCATATGCCCACATGTTTACAAATGTTATGAATAATTCCTGCAAATATTCATTGAATGGAACTAAGTTTCAGAACTACCCTAAGATGGGCTTCACTTCTTTCTTTTCTGAATAAATGGGCATATTTATGTAAAATTCCAAACTGTAACAGAAGGTACATAATCTCACTTCTAGAGACATGCTGTCAAAAATTGGTACAAAATTCTCCATCTTCTTTTTTACACTAATATTAACTCTTGATGTTGATTATTTTGGATATGAACTCATATCATTAATGCTGCCCTGGAGCTTGCATGTTTCACTTTCCACATCAGTACAGAGAAATCTAATGCATTCTTAAGTCATGTATAGTATTCCACTATGTGGATGTCCCAATATTTATTTAATCTTCTTTGGAGTTCATTTGGGTTATTTACATGTTTGTAATACTTTTGCATTTTTAGACAAAGTCATAAGGAACATATTGAGTACTTTGAGCACTTACAGAAGGGTTTTGGAGGCATAAATCTTAGAAGTAGAAAAAGTGGTTCAAAAGTATCAACTTTAGGGGCCCCTGGGTGGCTCAATTGGTTAAGCATCTGCCTTTGGTTCAGGTCACAAACCCAGAGTCCTGGGACCATACGGGCCTGGGACTCCCTGCTCAGCAGGGAGTCTGTTTCTTCCTCGACTCCCCCCGCACTGCTCATGCTCTCTCACTTTCTCACTCACTCTCTCTCTCAAGTTAATAAGTAAAATCTTTTAAAAAAAGCATCAACTTTTTTTTTTTTAAAGATTTATTTATTTATTTATGATAGACATAGAGAGAGAGAGGCAGAGACACAGGAGGAGGGAGAAGCAGGCTCCATGCCGGGAGCCCGATGCGGGACTCGATCCCGGGACTCCAGGATCGGGCCCTGGGCCAAAGGCAGGCGCTAAACCGCTGAACCACCCAGGGATCCTTTATTTGGGGAATATAAATAATAGTGAAAGGGAATATAAGGGAAGGGAGAAGAAATGTGTGGGAAATATCAGAAAGGGAGACAGAACATAAAGACTCCTAACTCTGGGAAACGAACTAGGGGTGGTGGAAGGGGAGGAGGGCAGGGGGTGGGGGTGAGTGGGTGACAGGCACTGAGGGGGACACTTGACGGGATGAGCACTGGGTGTTATTCTGTATGTTGGTAAATTGAACACTAATAAAAAATTAATTTATAAAAAAAAAAGCATCAACTTTAAACATTTCAATAGATACTGCTAAGTTGCAAGACAAAAAGATATACGGATTTACACTTGTACCACCAAAGTGCCCAAAGCACCCATTTATTTCCTACACCCTCACCAATGCGAACTTCATCAGCCCATATTTAGCAGAGCCAATCTGATAAATGAAACAATGTCATTGTAGCTTAATTTGCATATCTGGATTATCTCCTCAGGAAAACTGTGGCAGGGGCTTCCCAGGCGAGGGCTGGTTTCTTCCTCCTGGCCAGTACCTGCTTCTTGAGGGAAAAAGAGTACCTCTTCTCTCATCCCTTAACATATATATGTGAATGTTGGGAACATATATGGGAACTGCCTGTGAATTTTTAATAGAAACTTCAGCAAAGCCTCATCAGAAAGGCAAATCTGATTCAAATTAATACCCTACAGTCCAAAACAGAGATTAAATGACTCTCAGGCTAGAGGTACTATCTCCTGCTTCTGTTAGCCCAGCTACAAGACACTAAACCAGCTTTATAGCTCATCACTGAGACGCTTTCTGGTGCTTTGACACAAATGGGAATGACAGTAGAGGGGATGGGAGCACTAAGGGTGCTTCTGTTTCATATGAAGGTGTCTTTTCTCCAGCCAGTCAGGCAGCCGTTCCAACAGCATTCAAAGCATGATGTCCCATATCAGGTCAAACTAGTGGGAAGGAGCATGGGCATGGAGAGTCAGCCCTGCTAGACCACTGCCAAGTGTCCTGTACAGTTCGTTCCCCACCTCCGACCTATTGAATGACTTCTCATCTCAGCGTTCGGCATGTGCTGACTTGTTTCCTTTGTCAGCTGTGGGTCCTACCTCCACAAGAAGACTAAAATTCTTGAGAGCAGAGACCAGATCTTATCTTCAGTCAGCAGCTAGCCAATCCCAGCAAACTTCACCTGTGGTGGATACCGGTACCGGTGGTGATGACAAAGAAGCTGTGGGGTGGATGAGTTCTAACTCTATTTTGGATCTGAGGGCTCTGGTGTGCTTGGGGGCCCACTCTGTCCAGATTCCCCAGACAGTTTGATCTGCCCTCCCTCTCACTGGCTCTAATTTAACCTCATCTAATGAAGCCTGGAAATGAGCCAGTTCCAGAAATGGCAAGAAACCTGACTTGTCCAGGTGGCCATAAGACCACCCCCAAAGCCAGCTTAGACCTCTGCCCCCAAGTGAAACTTTTTATGAAACATGTTCTATGTTTCTTATCTCAGACACATATTCCTGAAATTAGCATGTCACCACTCTCATTAGGGTCACTGCCTGATGGAAGACAAAACTGGATATACTCAGGTACTTGCAACTATATCTGACTTTTTTTAAAAAAAAGAAAAATGTTCACATTTATTGCACCACGTATATTTCTTTAATTTGTGAAGATTAGTTTTTAAGTTCCATGTTGCTTTCATAGTACTTGGGCTAAACATAATTAAACCTACTTTAGCTAAGATTCACACTTGAAAAGTGTGAATAACATAACTCATTCAATCCCACTTATAAAAAGAGGAAACATATGCAAAGCTCATTAGAGTTTCTCAGGCATTCTTTCAGGAATTAATTGCCAGATTTTATACCCCATTAGAACCGTTGCAGCTCTCTTTAGAAGCCATTCCTAAAATGAGGACTTTATTAACATTTTTGAGCACACTGGCTCTCTGACACCTTCTAGGAAAGGAAAAATTCCTTTCCTTAAATTTTCATGCCTACAGAAAAATATTGTGAACTATAATATGAATGAGAACTTGTTGAGGATTGTGATTGGTGAGGAGAGAGTGTGTTGCAAAGGGCCTAAAAGATGATTGAGGGGTAAGAAGATAAAATGGTGAGACACTGAATAATTAAACTTGAGGAAGAAAGGCCCCAATGGGTGACTTAAGCAAATAATGCTCATTTAAGTTCTCTCCAGTATATAATTATTCATGCTAATTTTAGAGAAGAAAATTTGAAGGAGGAAGAAAAGTATCCATGAACCACCACCTAAAGATGACATTTTAACATTTTTCTTTGTTTCAACTAGTCTTCTGTACACACATGCTTTTTGCATTGTTGTGATCAGATAATATGCATTTATAACAGAGTCATATCTGTGTTCTCTGATCTAGATTCCCAAGACAATTTGTTTCATGATTATGGCTGCTGTTGCCGTCTTCAAACTCTTCATTTATTTGTTCATTCAACAGATATTTATGGAGTCCCTTGTTAGGTCTTGAAAACACTGCAGTGAATAAGACAGAGAGATTTTTGTCTCCCATAAAATACATATCCTATTTGGAGGAGATGCTGTAGATAAGCAAACAAATGTTAAGGGTGATGGTAAGTCACTAGAAATTTGTGAGCAGGGGGTAGCATAATCTGATTTATATTTTTAAAAATGATTCCCTTCCACGTGGAGAATGAATCATAGTGAGAGAAGACCAGAAACAAAGAGAGCAGGTAGGAAGTCGTTGCAGTCATCTAGATGAGCAAGATGGTGGCAGAGGTGGAGAGGAGAGGAATGTTCAGGCAGTTGGGTCTGTGGAGCTTGCTGATGTGGGTCATGGATGTATATTAGGGGTATGAGGCAAAAGGAGGAGCCCAGATTGGCTGCTGGGGTTCTGACTTGAATGGGTGAATGAGGGTGCTGATTTCGGGAGAAGACTTGAGGAAAGCAGATTTGAAGTAAAGTCAAGAGTCCTGTTAGAGATGGGCAAGGTGACAACTAGACATCCAGGTGGACATGGCAGGTTTGCGGTTTGATGAATGAGTCGAGTCTAGAGCCAGAGTTGCCTAATTGAGAATTATTGTCACAGGGACAATGTTTATAGTTGTGGAACTGGATGACATCACTTGAGGAGAGAGTATGACACGGAGAAGAGAAAGGCCCTGCAAGAAGTTACCTTAACTTTTAGAAACTGAGCAGAAGAGGAGCTTCTTGCTTCTTTCTCCAACCACATGCTCCCTGGCCCATACTGACAGTCTGGAGGATATGTGAAATAGGAGATCGGTTCTCTTATCAGTTATCCTATATTTTTTTTGAAGAAATACATTGCAAAACCAACCTAGATCCTCCTAAAAGTGTGGGAGTCAAAGCAGTATTCTACAATTTTGATTTAAAAAGATAATGGGGTATGTACTGACAATCTAGTGTTTAAATTACATAATAAAATATATTGAACTTATTTTATAACTACATAATAAAAACTATTTTCAAGAGGTGCTTTTATTTTATTTTATTTTATTTTTATTTATTTATGATAGTCACACAGAGAGAGAGAGAGAGAGAGAGGCAGAGACACAGGCAGAGGGAGAAGCAGGCTCCATGCTCCGGGAGCCCGATGTGGGATTCGATCCTGGGTCTCCAGGATCGCGCCCTGGGCCAAAGGCAGGGGCCAAACCACTGCGCCACCCAGGGATCTCTATTTCTTTATTTATTTTTTTATAATAAATTTATTTTTTATTGGTGTTCAATTTACCAACACAAGAGGTGCTTTCATGCAGATCTATGTATATCTTAAATTTTTCTGTGAGGCTTCTTTTTTGACCAATAAATTATTTAAAAGTATGTTGTTTAATTTACAACTGTTTAGATATTTTTCCTGTTTTCTTTATCTTATTGAGTTCTAATTTGATTCCATTATGGTCAGAGAATGTAACCTGTAAAATTTTAATGCCTTTAAATTTTTTGAGGTTTGTTTTTGGCCCAGGATATGGTAGGTCTTGGTAAATGTTCCATGAGCACATGAAAAAAAAAAGTTTGCTGTCATGAAATGGAATATTCTATATGTGTCAATTAGGTTACATTGGCTGACTGCATAGTTTAGATCTTCTCTATTCTTGCTGATTTGCATTCTAGAAATTCTATCAGTTACTGAGAGGAAAGTGTTGAAGTCTCCAACTATGGCTGTGGATTTGTCTATTTTTCCCTTCAGCACTTGCTTCATGGATCTCTGTTATTTGTTGTGTGTGTACTCTTTAGAATCATTATTTTTTTCCCAGTAGACTGATCCTTTTATTGTAGTGTAATGTGCCTCTTTGCTTCTGGTGAAGCGTATGTGACTTATCGTAGTGTACTATTATCAACATTTTACTATTCAAAGTGCAATGTGGAAACCCTACTTCCATTGAGGTCCCTATCTTCCCCATATTGACTTAAGTATCAGATGGTGTCATTTTTATTTCCATAATCAACTATGATTTATGAAACTCATATGGAGAAGGGTAGTCTATCTTATATACCCTTATATGTTCTCTTTCCATTGCTTTTTCTGCCTTCCTGATATTCCAAGTTCTTTCTTTTATTTTTACCTTTCTGTTTTAAGAAATTGCTTCAACCATCTTTTTAAAAGATTTATTTATTTATTTTAGAGTCAAAGAGAACACCTGCAAACTGGGGGAGGAGGGAAAGAAGGGTAGAATCCTGGGGAGGCTCCACACTGAGTGTGGAGCCTAACATGGGACTTAATCTCACTACCCTGAGATCATGACCTGAGCCAAAATCAAGAGTTGGTCACTTAACTGACTGAGCCACCCAGGTACCTTGCTTCAACCATTCTTTAAGGGTAGGTAAGCTAACTGCAAATACTTTTTGTATTCTAGTGTCAGATTTTATGTTTATTTTCTCTTTATTCCTGAAGTATACTTTGCCAGATAGAGAATTTGTGGTTGGCAATTCTTTTTTTTTTTTTTTTTTTTCAGCACTTGAAAAATTTGCCACTTTTTTCTATGGTTTCAGATGAAAACAAATCCACAATATATCATACAAACGTGTTCCCCTGTACGTAATATGTCATCTCTGGCTGTTTTCAAGATTTTTTTTGTCTTTATTTTTCAAAAGCTTAATTATAGTATGTCTTAGCATGGATCTTTTTGGATATGTCCTGTTTGGAAATTCACTCAGCTTTTTGAATTTGTAGGTTGATGTCCTTTGCCAAATTTGGGGAGTTTTCCTCCATTGTTTCTTTGAATTATCTTTCAGCCATGATATTTCTCCTCTTCTCTGGGACTCTGATGTTACAAATTTTGGATCTTTTGTTATTGTCATACAGGTCTTTGAAGCTTCACTTGTTCCTTCTTTTTCGATTAATTTTCTCTCTGTTGAAAAAAATCTATATTTTCTCAAGTTTACTGATTATATCTTCTTGCATCTTCACTCTACTATTAAGCTCTACTACTTTAAAAAATTATTTTGGATTTATATTTATTTATATGCATTTGGGTTAAATATTGGATTTTTCAGTTCTGTAATTTCCTACTGGTTCTTTTTCATAGCTTCTGTTTCTTTGCTATTTTTATTTTTTCATTTGTGTCAACAGAATTTGTAATTGATTGCTGAAGCGTTTTTATAATGACTGCTTTGAAATCCTTGTTAAATAATTCCAACATCTGATTCTTAGTATTGGCATCAGTTGATTGTCTCTTTTTACTCAGGTTGTGATTTTCCTGGCTTGTGGTGTACCTGGTAATTTTTTTTATTGTATCTTGGAATTTTTAGATATTATTTGCAGACTATCATTTTATGTTTAGCATCCAGGCTACTTTTTGTGGTCTGTGATTAAAAAGACCATTTAATTTTTGCAGTCTTCATGGTGCTATTTTGATCTATTTGGTTTCTCTGATGCTGTTGAGGCTCTCAGTGGTCCCTCGTGGTGCTGCCAGAGGGAATATTTCACTAAATGCCTCTAGATTACAGAAGGAACCTCCAAACCCTAGAAATAAAGCATGCTTTCTGGGCAGGATCCCCCTCACTGTTGCTACCCTGCCACCTGGTGATTCTGGGTGAGAGAAAGGAATCTCAAACCCTGAAGATAGAGAGACTTCCTGGACTCAAGCCTTCCTATAGCAAGATCCCTCTTGCCAGTATGGTTAAGCTTCCCAGTGTCTTTCAATAGAGGAGTTGCTTCTCAAGTCTGTAGGGGAAAAAGCACTTCTTCTGGCCATGTTTTGTCACCAGGGCTCCTGACCCTCCCTCTCAGCACAGTTAGGTCTTTTCTTCAGTCCAAGGGAAGAATGAGCTACCTGGGTTCTCTTGTAGAGTTGGGATCTGAAACATGGGACTTGAGTCATTTTTTCCTAGTGGGTGGAGGGATGTGGAAAAAAAAAGAAAATACATAGCCTGTTGCTCTCTCAGTTCTCAGTCTCTAATAAGTTCATCTTTCTCTTTCTACCTTTCAGTTTACTTTTCTTTTTTTCCATGCTCTTCTTTGGTTGCCTCTGACACTGAAGAGAAAATATTTGGGACCTAGGCCAAGCAGGGTTCTTTAGACTTGACACCAAAAGTATAGTCCAATTGATAAGGTGAGTCATCAAAATTAGAAACTTTTGTTCTATGAAAGACCCAGTGAAGAGGATGAAAAAAAAAAAAAACAACTACAGACTGGGAGAAAATATTTCCAAACCACACATCCAATGAAACAGTAGTATCTCAAAATTCAATAGTGTCAAGAGAGTGAGAAGACAAGCCACAGACTGGGAGAGAATATTTGTGAAATTCACATTTGATAAAAGACCATTATCCAAAACATACAAAGAACTCTTAAAACCTAATGATAAGAAAATAAGCAACTGAATAAAAAATGGGCAAAGACCTGAACAGACACCTCACCAAAGAAAATACACAGAAGGCAAGTAAGCATATGAAAAGATGCTCTACATAATATGTCATCAGAGAATTGCAAATTAAAACAATAGTGAGATATTATCACATACCTATAGAATGGTCAAAACCCAAATCATTGACTATTCCAAAAGCTGGTGAGGAAGTAGAATGACAGAACTATCATTCATTGTTGATGGGAATGCAAACTGGTACAGCCACCTTAGAAGACAGCTTAGCAACTTCTTAGAAAGTTAAACATACTCTTACCATATGTTCCAGCAATCCTACTCCTTGGTATTTACCCAAATGAATTGGAAACTTACATACATGCAAAAACTTGCATACATATGTTTATAGGAGCTTCATTGATAATTGCCAAAACTTGGAAACAACCAAATAGTTCTTTAGTAGGTTAATAGATAAATAAAATATGGCGCAACCAGACAATGGAATAGTATTCAGCACTAAAAAGCAATGAACTGGGGATCCCTGGGTGGCTCAGCAGTTTAGTGCCTGCCTTTGGTCCAGGACGCGATCCTGGAGTCCCAGGATCCAGTCCCCTGTCGGGCTCCCTGGATGGAGCCTGCTTCTCCCTCTGCCTGTGTCTCTGCCTCTCTCTCTCTCTCTCTCTCTCTCTCTCTCTCTGGCTCTCATGAATAAATAAATAAAATCTTAAAAAAAAAAAAAAAGCAATGAACTATCAAATCATGAAAAGACATGGAGGAACCTCTAGATGCATATTACTAAGTGAAAGGAACCAATTTGGAAAGGCTACATAGTGTATGATTCCAACTATATGGCATTCTAAAAAGGTACAACTGTGGAGATAGTAGAAAGATCAGTAGTTGCCAGAAGTTAAGGTAGACGAGGGGTTGATAGGCAGAGCTCAAGAAGATTTTTAGGGCAGTGAAATTTTTCTGTATGATACTACAGTGGTAGATACAGGTCAGTATAAATTTATTCAAATCCATAGAATGTACAACACCAAGAGTGATCTCTAATGTAAGCCATGGATTTTGGATGATGATGTGTCAATGTAGGCTCATGGATTGTAACAAATGTACCACTGCAGTGGAGGGTGATAGTGAGGGAGTCTGTGAGTCTGTAGGGACAGAGGTATATGGGAACTATGTACTTTCTGCTCAAACTTCTATGAACCTAAAACTGCTCTGAAAAAATTAGGTCTGCTAAAACAAACAAAAAAACACCAAAACCTTCAATAGCAATAAATAAGTAAATTCAATCAGAAAGTGAGTAAAAGACCTGAAAAGATATTTCAACAAAAGATATACAGATGAAAAAAAACAAAAAAACATGAAAAGATGTTCAACATCATTGACTTTCAGGAAAATGCAAATTAACACTACTATAAACCTATCCAAATGGCTAAAATTAAAGATAGTAACACCGCCAAATGCCAGTAAGAATGTGGAGAAACTGGATCATTCATACATTGCTGGTGGGAATATAAAATGGTCCAGTCATGCTAGAAAATAGTTTGTCAGTTTCTTATACAACTAAACATGCAGTTACTATATGATCTAGCAATTGCACTCAGACATTTACCCCAGCAAAATGAAAATTTATGCTCAAAGAGGAACCTTCTCATGGATGTTTGTAGCAGCTTTCTTTATAACAGCCAAGTACTAAAAATAACCCAAAGCCCTTCAGTGGGTGAGTGGTTAAATAAACCATGGTGCATCCATGCCATAAAATACTACTACATAAATAGTACCCAAATATTGATAAATACAGGAACTCAGATGAATCCCTTGGATCTGAGTGAAAAAAAAAAAGCAAATCTCAAAATGTTACACATTATATAATTCCATTTATAGAATTTTGTTGAAAAGAAAAAAATTAGAAATGGAAAACAGACTAGTGGTTGCTAGAGGTTAGGGACAGTTGAATCAGGGGAAGGAAGTGGGTGTGTCTATAAAAGATCAATAATGGGATCCTTGTGGTGAGGGAGCTGTTCTGTGTCTTGACTTTGGTAGTGGAAACATGAACCTACATGTTTGATAAAATTGCATAGAACTCAACACACACACAAAACACACAAGTACATGTAAAACTGGGCAATCTGAATAAGATTGAAGTGTATCAACATCAATACCTTGACTGTGGCATTGTACTATAGTATTGCAGAATTTACCACTGGAGGAAACTCAATGAAGGCATCTCTCTGTGTGACTTTGAAGTGAATCTAAAATTATGTCAAAATTTTAAAATTGTTTTTTTAAAAGTCAGTGATCCATTCACTTTTTTGGATGAACTGAAGCCGGGCTTGGTGTACAGGGGTGTATGTGTGCAACAGAGAACAAAGAACAAACAATAGAGAACAAACTAAACAAAGTTTAGTATCTATAATTTTGGGATTCCTTCTGGTTACCCGGCAACTCTGTTGTCCCTTCAATTCCTGCTGGATTCTAAGTGGTAAGAAATAAGAACATATGATAAAACATGTCTTTGTCACTCCTCCCCTTCCAAATACGATTGATTCCAGCGTTGGTGGTATAGTGGTAGGCATAGCTGCCTTCCAAATACCACTGATTCCAACAGCCCATACACACAACAATCAGTTATCAATCCTAAAAAGAGAGAACTTGTTCTAGATGAGGCTTTTCCTGGAGGTAATAGTTTAAATAGGTATATTATAAAAAAATCAAAGTTTATATATTTCAATGTTCATTTATAGATGTGAAATATTATTACTTACTAAAGTGCTAATAATTCTTTACAATTTAAAAATTAAGCATGAAACCTCGGACATGATTAACAAATATATATATGTAGTACTAATGGAGAAGCATAGCAGTAGGGAGTGCATAGTGGAATCTTTATCTTTTATTTGTAACTAAAAAGAGCTCAGCCAAAACATTATGTGAATATACACTTAACTTTTTTTTAAAAGGATTTTATTTATTTACTCATGAGAGACACACAGAGAGAGGCAGAGACATAGGCTCCATGCAGGAAGCACGATGTGGGACTCAATCCCGGGACTCAATCCCGGGACCCCAGGATTGCGCCCTGAGCTGAAGGCAGATGCTCAACCATTGAGCCACTCAGGCATCCCTAATTTAGCTTTTGGAAACACAAATAGAAAATATCAAATCAGTAATTTAGAGCAAAAGTAAAAATTCTCCAGTTTCCTATAGAGTCTCTGTGGATGATTTCGCTCCTTATCTAGATAACCTAATGTCTTCTCCAGGGCTGATGTTTTAAAATTTAGTATCATATTATATTGTAAACATTTTTCCAAGTCAATAAAAGCCCTTATTAAATATCATTTTAGCAGCTTTATAATGTTCAATAGAGTAGATACATCATTTTCTTAACCATGAGACATGCAGACTATCTGATACATATATCTGATATATTATCTGACATGTTATCTGATATATATTATTTGATAAATACATATATTTCCATAGTATTTATTATGTTCCTATGCAATACTCCCAACAGAATTACCAGATGAAAAAGAATGAACATCTTGATGTAATATTATGCATTTTTGTACAATTTTTTTTCCAAAGGTGTTCTTTAAATTTATATTCCCTAGAAGAGCACCGGAAAGCCTTTCCAGAATCTGGCGGTATTCGTTTAAAGAGAAACATGTGTTAATTTAGTAACGGGAAAATGGTATCCTGTAGTTCTTTTAAATTGCTTTTCCTTGCTTGCTAGGTGGATAATACTTTTCCCCTGTGTGTCTGTTAACAATTTGGAGTCTTTCTGAAAATTGTTCATGTCCTTTGGGTAATACCTGTGAGTGATTCCATCAATTTTATTGACTATGTAAAATTCCATTGAGAAGTGAAACTGTAATTTACGTAATCATTTTTCTGCTGTTGGACACAAGTTATTTATGTCTATTATAAATTAATTATTTTATTCATACAGAAGATGTTAAAAGGGTGGCTTCTATGTTGTTAGTCACTGTTCATATAGCAGTGCACCAGTCAGACAAAGGGATTACTTTCAAGGAGCTTACATTCCCCTACAGGTACATAAGAGAGACTCTAAACAGATAAGCATATGATATGTCAGCAGGACCAAAGTACTATGAAGAAAAGTAAACAGGGTAAGAGGAATAGAGGGGGGTTAGGTAGGTGGAATTATGCTATTTTATTGTGTTTTAGAGAAGTTCTGACTGATGAGACAGGAAGAAGTAGGGGAGCAGCCCGGCAGATGTCTGGCAGAAAGTATACCAGTTAGAAGGTATAGCAAATGCAAAGGACCTGAGGCAGGTATTAGAAAAAGGTCAAGGAGGCAAACATGGCTGGTATGTAGCATGTAAGGAGAGGATGAGGAGAGATGAAGTCATAGAGTGCCAGCAACCAGATTTTACTATAAATAATATGGAAAGCCATTGTAGGACCTGGAGCATAGAAGTGAATGATGTATATGATATACCTTTTATATTTTGTAAAGGTCCACTCTGGCTACTGAATAGAGAATAAATTATAGACAGACAAAGAAGAAGCAAGAAGAGACAAGTCAGGCCATTGCAATATTCTGGGTTAGGCTATGATGTAATGGTGAAAAAACTAGTTGGGTTTTAGACAATCTGGAGCATTGACTGATGGTTGATTGTGACATGTGAGAGAAAGAGAGAAGTCAAGGATGATTCAAAAAACTGTCAAGAGTTCTATTTGGATGGGTAAGACTGAGACTGTGTCATCTAGAGGCAGATATCAAGTAGGCAGTTGGCCATGAGTCTGCCACTCCTGGAAGAGTCCTGGGCAGGAAGTATAAATTCAGTGGTCATGAACAATTAGAAGTAATGATTCCTAATAGGGAGTGGGTGTAGAAAGAGGGGAGCAGAGACCTGAGAACCAAGCTTTGGGCATTCCAGGTCGGATTGGTAAAAAAAAAAATCAACAAAGAGTCCAAGAAGGCACATTGAAGCAAAAGGAGAAAGGAGAGAGGTTGGTGTTCTGGAAACTAGGTAAATAAAATGTTTCAAGGAAGAGATGGTGAATAAGATGAGGGCTGGGTACTGAGAGTTAGGTTTGGTTGGGGATGTCAGTAGGGACTTTAACTAGAGCTGTCAGTGGAGAGATATAGGCAAAGGAAATGATAGATCCCATGAGAATCTAAGCCTGGTCAAGAAAGAGGCAAAAATATAAAGGATCTATTGTGATCTTCATGAACATTGCTTCTTCCATATTCCCATTTTTAGGTGAATCAGAGCAATCCCTTTAAAGAAGCTTAAGCCCTAGGAAATTTTAAGAAGGGAGATAATTTGGAAAATGAATGACCTTAACGGTTAACTCCAAAGTAATTTATTAACTTGGTTTAGGAAAGCCTGAACTTTGCTAAAGCATCTTTCGGGAATCCTGCTTTTTAAAAGGAAAGGTGGTAATAGTCTGAGCAGGGAATTTTGTTATTTCCCTACTCTTGGAAATAAGGAGAAAAATTTTCCCTTGAAGTTGTCTGGCCAATATGGTGGCCCTGGCCTCACGCAGCTAGTTAAATAAACCCAGGAGAAACCGTTACAGGGTTAACCAGGTCTTTAGGTATGACTGAGTGGCAGCATGTCAGGCAGTGGTAAAAGATGTCACTCAACGCCTGACCCCTTCAGTGAACAAAGAGCAAAACTTCTGCCCTCATATAGCTCACAGTCTACAGGGGCAAAAAACAATAACAGAATTGATAAGTAAAATGTAAAGAAATTAAGAGGCCAGAAGTTTTAGGGGTAAGAGTGAAAGTTAAATTTTAAATAGAGTGGTTGAGAACAGACTCGCTTTGAATGTAATGTTTGTCTAAAAACTTGAAGACAAGGTGAACCTGTGACTATCTGGAAGAAGACTATTCCAGGCAGAGAGAATAGCAAATGGTGTGATATGTTTAGGGAGAAATTGAAGCAGGTGGAGAGGTTAGAGAGTGGAAAGATGTGAGAGCAGAAAGACAGGTGGGGAGCCACATCAGGGAGAGCCTCATAGAACACAGTAAAGGCTGGCTTTTATTCTGAGACAGGAAGCAGTTGGGCTAATCTTAGCAGAGCAACAACAGGATCTGACTTATATTTTAACAAGAGCACTGGCTCTTGTGATGAAGATAGGTGTAGGGGGTGAGGGCAGAAGCAGGTTAAGCAGCAAGAAAGCTCCTGGAGACCCCCAGACTGGAGGTGATGGTGGCTCTGCCCAGGGAGGAAGACATGACAGCTGTTTACTCCTCTTGTGCAGTTCTCTTTCTACCTTTGCAGACTGCATGAAGGAAGAGGCATTATACCCGAACGACAAGGGGAATCTAATTATTTGGGGCAGTTTGACAAGCTCTTCTCTCAGGAATAAAGATGGAAAACAAATAAAAACTAAAAGCCCCTGGGCCCCGGGAAGGAAGGAAGTCAATCCAACTTGGTTGGATTTCTTGAATCTTGCAACTTCTCCATATGTATTGGCTTTATGCCTTCATTCCATTTCCAGGTGATGATTAGTAATAAAAATTAAAATGCCTCTCAGGGCAAAAAAAATGAAGAAGTCAAGGAAACTGTAACTTCCTTGCAGCCAAGCTGGACTGGAAAAAAAAATTGCAAGGAACTGGGTCCATAGTGATGACTCTGAAGGGCTCTGGGGCTATGGGTTAGGAGGGGTTCTTTTTGTTGATGATAACTCTCCAGGGACTGCTGAGCTATCCAAGAGGAATAGAAAATAAGAGCATTTCTATATGCTTTTCCCAAGGGCTGAGCCATGTAATGTCACCCAGCCTTTCCAGATTTAAAGGAGAGCTATAAGGGTGTTTCAGTTAACACCTGCTACATTTCATATTGGGCTACAAAATAATGGGAATTAATTTCATCATACTTTTTAAAAGAAAAGGTGGATGGCATTGATGGAATGGCATGCAAATGTATGCAAATGAAGCCTCAGAGAACTGGTGGTGCTTTTCTTTATGTGTTTATTTAGTTGAGACAGAAGAAATACATGCTCATTGTAAACGAATCGGAAATGATATGCACATGCTCATTCACAAGCCTATATTTTGGATCAAATGGTTCAAGGAGTTAAACTTGCTGAAGAAAAAAAAAGAACTATTTTAAGTTGAAAAGTTTCTAGATGCTGAGACTACAATCTAGTTACTTTGAAGAAAGAAAAGGACTCATTTGCAAGTATCAACTCTGTGAGGTCTCTGAGGGATGACTTGATTTTTTTTAAGAGCTCCCAAATTGAGAAAAAAGGAACAAGGAAACCTGAATATTCAGAGCTATGACACGCAGAAGGATTGGATTAGAAAACTACCCATGCCCAAATGGCTTCCCTGGTAAAATAAATTCTACCAAACATTTGAAGAAGAATTAATGCCAATTCTTAATAAGCTCTTCCAAAAAGCAGAAAAGGAAGGAACATT
The DNA here is from genome assembly GCF_053574225.1 of Canis aureus. Lineage (NCBI taxonomy): Eukaryota > Metazoa > Chordata > Mammalia > Carnivora > Canidae > Canis > Canis aureus. The sequence goes on from NC_135621.1 coordinate 45,304,043, forward strand.
TCCCAACTCATTCTATGAGGCCTGTATAATCCTAATATCAAAACCAGACTGAGATATCACAAGAAAAGAAAGTTACAGATCAATACATCTTCAGAATACAGATGCAAAAGTCTTCAACAAAATACTAGCTGATCAAATCCAGCAACATATAAAAAGGATTCTATACTATGACTTATCATAGGAATGCAAGGTTGATTTATCATCCAAAATTTAATTGATGTCATATATCGTATTAATAGAATAAAGGACAAAACCACATGACATATCAATGGAGGTGAGGAATACATCTGACGAAATTCAACACCCTTTTACTATAAAAACATTTGGCAAACCAGAATAAGAGGAGAACTTCTTCAACCTGATGAAGGGCATCTATAAGAAACCCCCACAAACATCATACTTAGTTGGTAAAAGACTGAATGATCTCCCCCTGAGATCAGGGAGAAAGACAAGGATGCTCGCTTATACCACTTCTATTCAACATTGTACTAGAGGTTCTAGTCAAGACAATCGGGCAAGAAAAAGAAATAAAAGGCATCAGATTGGAAAGGAAGAAGTTAAACATGTCTATTTGTAGATGACATGATGTTGTATATAGGAAACCCTAAGGAGTCCACTAAAAGGTCATGAAAGCTAATAAGTTCAGCAAGGTTGCAGGATAAAAGATCAATCTGTAAAAATCAGTTGTTATTTGTAGACACTTGCAATAAACAACCTAAAACTAAAATTCTGAAAATAATTCCATTTGTAGTAGCATCAAAAAGAAAAGCTTCCAAATGTTTTTTCAGAGTTTGAATGTTAACATTAGGGTCATGAGCCTCAGTCAAGACCACAGCTGCAAGTGGCCCCAGAAGGTGATATTTTCAGCGGGTGTGAGGTGGAATAGGTCCAAAGATTGTGAAAGTTACTCTGTGTTCTTGTGAAAACTTTCAGATCATAATCTTGTCACCCATAGGTATGTCCTTAAATATTCACAAGCATGCAATTACCTATCAGTAGAATTTGGGGAATCCAGTATGCCTCACTACCCCCAAATTATTTTACCAGTATAAAGTCTTGATTCCTGTGACTAAGAAAAATATTTATTTATTATTTTATTTTATTTATTTATTTTTAAAGATTTTATTTATTTATTCATGAGAGAGAGAGAGAGGCAGAGACACAGGCAGAGGGAGAAGCAGGCTCCACGCAGGGAGCCTGACACAGGACTCGATCCCGGGACTCCAGGATCGTGCCCTGGGCCAAAGGCAGGCGCTAAACTGCTAAGCCACCCAGGGATTCCCGAAAAATGTTTTTTTAAAGACATTTATACCTTCGTATGAATGAATTTATGATTCATTTTATGCTTAAATGCAGAGATGAAAATGGAAAGAGATTGGCTGTCTCCAAGGACCAAAAAATAAACTGGGAAGCAAAGTATGATAAAAACAAACTTGATACTCAGTGTTCACTTTGACCTTTCTACTAATGAATAAAAAATAAAGGAAGATCCCTTATCCTTGGATAAAGTTTTATAGTTGATAAAGTATGTGCTTGATCTCATTTGGTCTTTATAAATAAGTCAGTAAAGAAGCATGAATGTGATTCCCATTTTCAGGGGACGAAAGTAGAACATAAAATGTAATGGCTACCCAAAGCCACCCTGCCATTGAGGGCAGAGTCAGGACTTAAACCCAGGTCTCTGAACTCGAGATCATGTGCTCTTTCAACTACAGTGATGTGGAAAGAGCCTACTCTACTGTTCTCCAAAGATTTTAAATTATAGCTAGTACTCCTTAATACAGCTTAATAGTTCTTTAAAAAAAAATACTTTTAAAGGAGTTTCTTAGATCGACTGGAAAATGAAGGGAAAGAAAAACGACAGTATTCCTTCTATAAATTCATCACTAGAATGCTTCAGCCACTTTTTGCCCCAAAAGACCACATCCTGTGAAGGATGTATAAAATCGTTATGCCACGAGCCTGTGTTCGAGAATTTGCTGTTTAATTCAGGCCCTAGATGTAGCAGAGCCATGTTCTGAATTAAGGCATGTTTCAGAACTGGCCCTTGCTGGGAGGGGCTTTGATTGAATTACTATCAGTCCTAGGAGAAACGCTAATGATATTAGCATTTGTGCTATTCAGAGTCAACAGGAATCTGGCTTACCCAGGAGTACCTGTGTCGGTGGCCTGAAAGTGGGTCAGGGATTTTTTTTAAGATAAACTTTCTTATATTTCCATATTAAACACTATGTAGGTCATTGCCTACCTAAGGGCTCAGTTGATATTGAAGCTGCAAGAATCAGAATTGCGTGTGCTTCTGTTACACAGGGGTTTGGTGGCTGAGCAAGCAACTGCATTTGTTGTAGTGGGTGGCATGCAGTGGCATAGGATGGGAGAAATAAAAGAAGGAAGTGCATGTCTGTCCAGGTCCTCCTCCTGATAAGCAGCAGCCTTGAGACACACAGGGTCCCCAGCACAGGCACTTGGATAAAACAGAACCTCCCAAGCCTTCATGAGCAAATACGAACCACACTCTCATCTCAGGAGTCCCTGGTCACCTCCATCCTTTTCCTTTGGCTGGCAAGGGGGCAGGGTGGCCTCCAGGGGGCCTCTGAACCTAGAGAGGAGTGCATTGAGTTTGAGGTGTGCCACTAAGGGATGAACTGGGCACTGTGGTCATTTAGCAATGCAATTTAGAATCCCTACACCTCTGTACATTGGAGCCCCGAGGTGAAACCTGGGTGGACTCAGGTTAGTCCCAGTTAGGACTCTGGTGATGAAGATACCAGATGGAGGGGAAGGATGTCCCCTCCGTGCCTGCTAATTAGGATTTCTGTGATCTTGGGGTTTCCTGTCTGCCTTTATTAAAATTTTCAAGTTAGAGGAAAGCTGTTCTGGAAAACAAAGAGATATGTATGGCATTGTTTTTATTGAAGCATCTGGATATTTTTAAAATATATACCTTAAAAGAGTCAGACTTCCAAGGGGTGGAAAAGAACAAATCATGTAATCTTGGCTTTGTGACTTCATTTCCTCAATTTCTTCATCAGTAAAATGAGGAAGATTTAGGCTGGTTGATGTAATATCTGGAAGATTCCCTGAAAACCCTCTTCTGCTTAGGAAAGCCTGGTGTGTGAGGATGTCAGGGGGGGAATGGCGAAACTCTTACAATGAAGATGTATGTAAGATTACGGAGAGGACTCTGCATGTTAGCAGACTCTCTGACATCAGGATGGCTGAGACAGGGTTCCTCTAAGGCCAGTTCCAGAAGGAGTGCTTGCTTCTCTGTACCTGGTCTCCCTTACACAGAAGGGACCCAAGACCCAGCTTTCCAAGTGAATACTTCTAGCGCTGATGAGCAGCAGGTCAGATGGGCCCAAGTTTGCCTTCAGGCTCCACCACCCACTGCATGGGGCCATCAGGCAACTTACTTCGTTTCTCTGAGCAACTCAAAATCTCTTTTTTTTTTTTTCAAAATCTCTTTATCTGTAAAACAAGAATAAAGATTTTGTAGATTCTACTTCGTGGGTTTGCAATGAGGGTTAAGTACCTGGAAACTTTCTAAGCAGAGGGCCTGACATATGGAAATTTTTTCAGTGGATGATAGTCATAACAGCGACCTTGGAGAAGCCCACAGGACTACATGTGGCACACTGTAGCTTTGGCCTTGTACGAAGGTCACTGCCTTCAAACATTTGGGTGACCATTACATGGGAGAACCTTAACGGTGGCCTTTAGGCTCTTGGCTCCAGCAACAGGTACAACATGGTGGAAAGTGCTGAGTCATCTGAGGCCAGTGTGGGATTTGGAGCTTGCTTTTGTGGGCATAAAGGAAAATGACAGGACCCGGCTTGGACACCTGTATGCCTTCAGTGCAGATATGACGCCAGGGGAAGGGCTATGGGTTTCCTCAGCTGAATGGTCCCTTGCACACAGAAGAGGTTCTAGCATTTAGTTGTGAAGAGTTGTGGACGGGGATGTGAGCTGGTTGTCATGAGAACTTTGGTGGGTACCGTGAGGGGCCACACAGATCCTCTTCAGGAACAAAGTGCCAGAGCGCTGCTGGAAGACGGCCCTGGGCTGTCAGCCCTCTTTAGGAATAACAACTAATTAGTGCAGCACTACAAAGGTTCAGGTCTGTTCACTCAGACCTGGGACACCTCAAAAGGGCCATCCCTGCTCCAGGGGTCCCTGTGGGGCTGGCTAAGGCCTTCATTGAGACTGCCTCGGAGCCCAGCCCCATCCTACTCAGTCCTTTTTCCTGCCCTGCCCTGCTCTGCCCTGCTTTGCCCTTCCACACAGGTATTGATCCTAGGAGCCCAGAGAAGAGCACAGAGGACCTTTGATAGGGGGCTGGGATGGGGGATCAGACAAAAAGGAGGAGGCTGGATTGAATGACTTTGGAGGTGTCCTAAATCTGTGACAGTGAGTCTGCAGTTCACAAAACATGATTCCCAGCCCTGAGTAGTGTGGGATGCTCACTAATATGGCAGGCTCCTGAGCCCTGCCTTGGCCCCTGCTCAGACCCACTGAATCAGACCCACTGGACTGCATTTTTAACAAGCTCCAGGATTATCCTTCCAACCATGAGGGAGAACAACTGCCTTAGAAGGTGGACCTTATATTCCTGGATCCAGCAACATGTATGAAAAGGCAGAAAGTGCCGAGTTGTCTGAGGCCAGTGTGGAATTTGGTGGTTGCCTTTCTGGGCATAAAGAAAAATGACAGGGACCAGCCTGGACATAAACCTTTCACAAATTCAACCCTTGTTTAAAGGAATGTCAGCACCCACAGCTTACCTCTTTTTTGGCCCAGCAGGCTGTCCTCACATCATCAGAATGAAATGACCTCCAGATTTGAATGGTTTTGCTGTTCATATTTCCTGCCAGGCTTTTACTCCAAATAGATTTTTTTTTGAAGAGGTAATTTACACAGGTTATATTGAAAAGCATGAGGGTCAGAGATTATTTGCAACATTCAAATGCAATTATCAAAGGATGTTGATTCCGATCCAAAAAAGGAAAAACCTCTAATCGACTATTAAATATTTATAGGTCACCTTATTATTAATTTATTTCAGCAGGAACTCAGGAAAGCACCCAAATTTTATAGCTGAGCTAGTCATTCAGTTCTAAGCCTGGCCACACAAAATGAGTATGAATCATATCAGGAACTTGAACAGTGAAAAATTCAAATGTCAGTTTTACAGTTCTCTTAGTCACCTCTTGAGCTGCCCTGCAGGCTTGCACCCAAACATCTCTCTGATCTGTCCTTACTTCAGTGAGACCATAGTCAGGGTACATGCTCAGAGAAAAGCACACAGACCAGTGCAGGCATCCAGGTCCAGCACTGGGTAGCCCTGTGACCCCAGGCCAGGTGTTGCCCCTCTCTGATTCTCACCCCTGCTTGCCTGTAAAAATGGGGCTTAAAAGCTCTTTCCTTGGCAGATTTCTTGTGGGGCTCCTAGCATGGAAGCTCCTAGCACACAAAAGGCTGAACAAGTAGTTACTATTCTCCTATCTTCCAGTGAGATTAGCTGTATCTGCGTGTACAGTAGACAGTTAGCCACCGGCTCCTGCCCACAATTTGCTTAAATGTCCAGAGCCAGAGGAGTGCTCTTTGGGGGTAGATAGAGAGGGTGTGAAGGTACTCACCACCTACCCTGGGAAGGAGAAGTAAAACAGCAAATGACATTACAAGAAAGCAAATGCTTAGCATTGAATGAATGGCAAAGATTAGTATTCCAGGATTAATATTCTAGAAGCACAAGACGTGGGAGCCCAGGATGGGCTTCCTAAGGCAGTGGTTCCCACAGTAGCATCATCTGAGGAACCTAAAAAGAGTGCCAATACCTTAGCCACACCCCCAGGGACTCTGACTTAACTGGCTTGGGGTAGAGCCCAGATATTTATTTGTATTTCTCCAAAGCTCTCCCCTGATTCCAATGTGTACGAGGTGGGGATCTGCTATGTTAAGGCTCAGGGTCTGGAAAAGGCAGGGCCTGTTTACCTCTGACATTTGAATAGGCCTTTTCTATTCCAAGCACTTTCACCTACATGGTTTCAAGAGCCCCAGACAGATAGACAGAGAGGCAGGAGCTGGAACAAAGGCCTGAAGGCCAGTCTGTCAGTGGTGTTTCCATTCCAAAGAGTCTGGGCCTCTGCCCTGGGCTTCAGGTTCCAGAGTGCTTTCAATTCCACTGCTAGCACTTCATCTTCAGGGAGGAAGAAGGGACTGTCCCTTCAAACAAGTAACTGGCCCATAAAAAGGAGCAGAAAAAAAATCCACATCTTTGGACCTCATGCAATTTGAGGGTGCCTTTGCAAATAAATGATACACAAAACTTGTAAAACCTTAAGCTTCACTAATTCAGGAAAGACTAGCCCTTGGGAGGGGATAACATTTAGTTTCTCATCAGGCTAAGTAACTGCCCGAGGTCCTAGGTCTACTAATGAGTAGAACTGGCGTGGGATTCCAGATCTAACTCCATAACCTTGTAATCACAATTGGAAACACTGGTGTCTGCCCTATTTTGAATCATTGAAATGTTCTTATATGACTGTTGGTCCCACAAGTGGAAATTATTGCCTGTTCACAGAGTTTCAGATGAACGTTCCTGAGTTAAGTCTCGAGTTGTAATTTCTATTTCCACCCTAGGTATAGTCCCAGAGGTGTTTCCCAGGAAAGACGCCAAAAAACATCTGCTACAGCGCAAAGCTCATGTCTACACTCTAAAGCCTTCCTTTAGAAAGCAGCCCCAGGCAAAACTCCAAAGCAAAGCGTGCAGAGGGAAACCTCTGGTGTGGCTTACTGTTGCCTCCAGCCAAGCTAGGGACACTTACGAGCTAGCCCTGCCAGAAGATTTTCTGGGATTTAAAAGCTGAGAACTGGAACTAAGTCCTTTTAGGGAGGCAAGAAGCCAGTGAAGATGCCTCTGCTGGCCAGCGGGGAGCCCAAGGCCCTGCCTGAGGAGCCGTCCAGGGCTGGCTGCTGGGGAAGGAAGGAAGTCTGTGAAGGGCCCAGGGGGGCAGGGCCAGGAGAATGCCCCTACCCTAAGAACACACGCCAACCCAAGTGATGGGAGCAGGAAAACAATAGGATGATGGGAGCAGAAGGAGTGCACAACCCCCTTCCCCTCAGCCTTTTGGTCTGTCAATATCCTTGGCGTCCCAGCAGAGGAGAAATTCTTTCTTCAGAGTCAGTGGGTTGGGGTGCAGCTCTAGCTCTCTCACTTCCACACCCTGCGTGAGATTTGAGGTAACGCTGCTTATCTCTTTCGTGCCATGATTTCCCACTGAAAAATGGAAGATAACTATAGCTTCTTTGCAAGGTGGTTGTGATGATTATAAAGGAAGTGTGCAAGAGATTGGGCATTGAGCAAGGTTTCAGTAACCCATCAGCTACACTTGCAATGAGCTCTTTAGGACATTGTATTTATTATTTTTTTAATGAGCAAGGAGTAAGGCTGCTTACCTTACTGGGAAATAGACACTGAGGACTTCAGGGGACCTAGAGGATGGGGACCTTGCCCCTCCCTGCATCACTGCAGCCTCTAGAACATAGTGTCCTGCTGATAGTCTCAATGGTCAAGAAGCTTACAGATTGGCCTGGAGTCAGTAGTGTGCATGCTCAGAATTTACAGAGCCTGTAGCAGGGTGTGACTGCTAACCCAGAGCCACCATCTGGCAACATGGAGCTGAAATGCTTGTAGTAAAACCTGCGAGTCGTGGTCCTGGGAAAGCATGCCGGTGTGGGCTTGGGCGGAATGCATGGTTCCCAGGCCAAGCCACACTAGGGAAGTCATGAGTAAAGCTTTGGAAAGCCTCTTCTGTTAAGAGGCAAGGATTCTTTTTGGCATCTTATTACAAATGGTCCTGGTGAAAGCTATATGATGTAGTGGGCTCTGAGCTGTGAGGGCTGGAGTCCAGGCCTGGCTCTGCTGCTGGCCAAGTGTGTGAACCCGAGATGGCAGGCCCCTCGCTGAAGTCGAAGAGACCTCATTAACCAAATGGCCTGTATGATCTCCAAGCTGTGCTTGCACTTTATTTTACCTATTAGAAAAGTCCGTGAAAAGGCATCTAATAAGCTAACTTTGGCTTTATTATAGAACAATAAATATGTCAATGAGTGAATGAATCAACCAACTAGGTATTTATAGAGGAACTATTAAGGGTCTAGGATAGTTTTAAACACCAGGCATTTAGGAGAAACTCTGCCTACAGTTGGCCTCTCAGCCTCTAAAGAACCTACAATACAGCTGCCATACATTGTCCCATCCACTGCAGTGGCCTAAGTTCTGTTGCCCACATCTTTGTTTAAAGACTCTCATACACACTGGTCTTGGTTTCTAAATGCCATTCTCTGACACAAGGAACCAAGACTCCTTGGAAAAATGACTGATTCCAGGGCTCAGGCAGGAAAGAACACAATGAACCATCATCTTGTTATGCCAAAAAGTAAGGGGACATGTTAAAAGGACTCAGGAAACAGGAGCCACCTTGAAAGTGTTCAAAGGCTGACTAAATCTTGGATAGTTTGAGCATCAGAATAAGTAAGGACAGTAATAAATTTTAAACCCTTAAAATAATTGGAATCCATGAGTCTGTACCTATATAAATACATAACCACATACAAACCTACATACCTATCCACATACATATAGGGAAGAGGGAAAGTTCTTTCTTACAGCAGAATAATGCCAACTAATAAAAGTGGAAAGAATGATGGAATTTACAAAGCCACCATCTTGCAAAAATCACGGTAATTATTGATGCAGGCAAAGAATCACCAATTTTGTTAAAATTATTGGGTGACTTAATAATTACAGAGGGAACATTGGTAAATGTACTACGGATGAGAAATCTAGAAGATGCTTTCTCCACCAAATGGTCAGAGTTCATATCACCACCAATGGGATAAACTGACACTGAGCAGGACAGTAGCAATACTAAACTTCCTGAATTTGGTAATGGTATCTTATGGCAGACAGACACATAAGGTGGTCCCCATGATTCTTACTTCTTATGTTCTTGCTTTTTATGATAGTCTCCTCTTGAGATTGAGCAGGACCTATGACCTATTTCTAACCACCACCATATAATAAAGGTGACTAGAGGTCCATGATTACAGGCCCATGATCACACAGTTGCATTACATAGGACTGTAGCCCCATCTTGCTGGAGTCTTGCACTCCCTTGCCGGTTTTGAAGAAGCAAGCTGCCATGGTTTTGAAAAACATGCCTTTGATCTCATCATTTCCTATCCTTTCCTGCAATTAAGAGGTAAATTAATCTTATTCTGATTTCCTATTTTCTGACATTTTGAACTTGAGTTTTCCTTGACTGTCCATGCTACTATTCATTTGTGTTTAAGGGTCACGGGTTGAAAAGTTCATCTGAGGCTGGAACACCCCATTATTTTCAATGTTTCAAAGAGAAAAGAGTATTCATTCATTGTTTTTAAATGCATGGTTTTTATAAAGAGTCAGTTGGGTTTTGCAGAATTGGGCTATTTAATGCAATGGCCTATAATTATGGGGAAGGTTCAGGCCACCTACTGGCTCAGGTCTCCCAGGGGAAGCCATCTTCTGCCAGACATGCTCTGGATGGTCCCCAAACACCAATCAGAGTATTTTTTGATATACTATTATGGAAATTTTGCTCTTAAAGACTTCTTAGAGCCATTCTAATAGGAAAGCCTTATTGGCAAGATGATGATGATACCAGCAGAGGTCATTTGAAACAACTGAGAAGTGAAAATCTAAGAAGAATCCCTTTTGTCATTGGAATTGAGGCAAAGGGAGATGAGCCCAGACATAGAGTTTCCTGACCAGTAGACAGGATGCCATAGGCACTTGTGCACCCTTCCTTTTTTTGGCAGGCCCCTCGATTTTATTTTATTCATGAGAGACACAGAGAGAGACAGAGAGACACAGGCAGAGGGTGAAGCAGGCTCCATGCAGAGAGCTCAATGTGGGACTCAGTCCAGTCATCCCAGGATCACGCCCTGAGCCAAAGGCAGAAGCCCAACTGCTGGGCCACGCAGGCATACCTTGTGCGCCTTTCAAAAAGAAGTATAGTCAAATAACCTCAGTGAAGATGGTGTCTAGGGAAGGAGGGATTCTAGAGAGCTGGATAGACCAGGATTTGTGGTAAATGAGCTTCCCCAAGATTACTTGTGCATTGGTGTGTCCATATGTGCATGGGCCTGTTTCCTAGGAAGGCGATGAAAATGAACTGAATCTGTGGCACTCGCAGGTGATCCAGAGCAGAAATAGCTGGTCAACATTGCCCAGCCTCACCCCTGCTCTTTGATCTGCACTGTGCTGACTCAGCTGCAGCTGTGGGTCTTGGACACCAGGGCTTGGGAGTCTCTGAGAAAGGGTCATTGGCCTTTTAGCCCATTATAAGCCAATGGCTGGCTGTGCTTTTCTCATGGAAATAATTCTTTTATTCCCAATGCACCAGTTTTCTGATAACTTTTACATATGGATGGGTGTTCCTTTCTTTTCCTGGACAGATGATGGCATCGTAACACTTCTGTAGGAAACAAAGCCCAGCAGCATCTTCCTGTGTTTAATTGAATCCAACATTCTAGAAAAGCCTGAGATTCACTGTTTTGCCTTTCATGTCCTGGGTGAAGCAGATGAATGCCATAATTTCTGTGTTTTCTGAAAGGGAGATATGAAAATCTTGCGTTTATACTAAAAAGTATTCTCACTTCATTGAAATTCTGGCTTGAACTATCCACCCTGAACACGTCCAGAAGCCCTTTTCTCTAATTCTGGAAGCAGCGATCTCGGGAGAGAAGTTTTCCATCTGTCTCCTTATGATGCTAAGCTGTTAGTGCAGTTCATTATTTATTACATCTCCCACTTTATGTTAAACTATGATTTTCTTTTTTGCTGGGCTTTAAGAATTCAGCCGGGTTGGTATAAAAATAGGGTTGGCATCTACTTTGCAGACTGATTTTTTGAACAGCATATTTTGGAAGAGGTTTGTAATTATTCCCAAACTGCTTACTTCCTTAGCCAGTACTTGATATCTACTCTGGCTGTTCACACTCATGCCATCTCGCATGAGACTCGTCTGTGTGATGTGTGTCCTCAAATTCAGCAGTAAAAAGATATATCTTCCAAGGCTCTGCACAGGTGTTGGAGGCTAGGTTATCTGCCCCCAGAAGCAACTAGGTGACATGGGAGCATGTCCACAAAGCAGAGTACAAGGTCTCACCTTCCATAGCAAATCCATAGCCTCTGAGTCGACAGTTTGTGGCATGTGCTTTTGAAAACAAACACATTAACAGACAAAATAGCCGAGATTCAAAATGTCTACTGGTCCTCCAGGGCAGGCAGTGACGTGGCAATGATGTGTTTATCAGGGTGAAGCTGCTTAGGCCCAAGTGGAAAAGGATGCTGGCCTTCTCAGGCCTGGGGCTTTGAGCTGGCTAGCAGTCTCCAGGGCATCCTGCCCTTCCAACCTGGCAGGGACACAGCTAAGAGTACCATGGAACAAAAGTGCAGTCTTGCACATTCTAACCACATCAGTGACAGCCCTCTAGGGGTCTGGAGGAAAGAACTAGAACCATGACACTAGCATTCTTACAATTAAATCACTACTATTCACTCCTTACAATCTTGAGAGTTCTCTTTGTAGCAAACCCTGGCCACTCATGTCATGCTAACAGGGGCTCAGGATTGGTGAAATATCTGAAAAGGAAGATTATTTCATCGCAACAGAATTGGGTCATTTTCTACCTAGCATTTTGTTTATAGAAATATCCTATCAGACACAGGAAGGAAAAGATAGATATCTTTTGCACCATAATTAACATATTACTTTTCTCAATGAAACATTATCTGTAGATTATTCCTCAAAAAAAAAAAAAAGAAAGAAAACACGATGTTTACGACAGTGACTATAAATGTAACGTTGCCAGTTTGAATTGTATAGAAAATGTGAGCTACTGCACCAGCTCCCACAGTTGTTCTTTTGATGTGCTAGTTCAGAATAAACAGGCTTATCTTTCCTGTCATACAACACTGTCTTTAATTTAATGGAGATGTTATTAAGATAAAATCTCTATTCAATCCCATATTGTACCATATTAACACACACAATTAGTAATGCTTTATCAGTTATGAAGAAAGATGATGACTGCTTTTAAGCTAAATTACCTTTATCATGGTAGCACACGAAGGAAACTACAAATATTTACCCGAGTGTATGTTAATTCTTATTTAATTTTAACGCTGCTTTTATCAACCAAATTAACCAATGAATTTTATTAAAAGGAATGTTATTATAGAAGAGAGCTTCCAATGCTGCATTCCATCTGCTTTTATTTATATAATTTTGATGGTTTCTTTTTCTCTTTCATTTCATTTTTAATTAAGAGGAACACATGGAAAATTGAACATTTGGGCTTTATTTTAGCAGAATTTAGAATAATTAGACCCATGTTCTTGTTAATATAAAGATTGTCATCAGTGTTGGGACTGCAGGGTTCATATTGGTTCATATGAACCCTTGCAAAGGACACCCAATAAATACGATGGTGGGGGTGTTGCCACAACCTTTAAACTACCAAAGACAACATGTAGCAAGAAAAAAGAACTCACCTGAGTGATTTTACCCTTAAGGAAGCCAAGCGGTTCCTATCTATATAGTTTAAGAAATGAGAATTGCATTCTAAAGGAAGAGAATATTATGGCAGAAAGCATCTTAAAATTCAGACCAAGAGCATTCTTCCTAGCAATATATAAAGAAATTTTGCTTCTTTAGGCTCTGGATCTGCCTGGGGACTTAGGTTTCTAGGATTCTAATTGTAAGGTGTACATATAGATGGAAGAGACTGCAATTAAAGAAAAACCCTATTTCGTTTCTTGACCTTCTTGGACTAGAAACTTTTGGACCTAAATTTTCTTGACCTTTTCTTCCCCAAATAAAATATCAAGTGTAGGAGCAGCATGTTGATGGGAAATTAATATGTCCTTGGGGTAGCAGTTTGTAATCAGAATATATGAGCTCGGGGTGCCTTGGTGGCTCAGTCCGTTAGGTGTCTGCCTGTGGCTCAAGTCATGATCCTAGAGTCCCAGGACCAAGCCCTGCAACGGGCTCCCTGCTCAGTGGGTAGTCTGTTTCTCCCTTTGCCCCTCACCCCACTCTCATGCTATCTCTCACTCTCTTTCAAAATAAATAAATAAAATCTGAAAAAGATATATATGAGCTCAGATCTTAGTGGACTTTAGGTTTTGAATTGTTCTAGACTATTTACTTGCTTTTTGGAAGCATTCTGTGAGACAGAACTTATGCCCACCTTTAACTGCTTTTAGAAAAGAAAACCAGAGTGACTAAACTTTTTGAAAGGTACCTCTTGGCTCAGATTCAGTGAGTAGATGGCCTTCAAAACATTGGAGGGCGGGGGTAGAGCTGGTGTCCCATGCACCAAGCATTGGGGCAGCACAGTTTGCCTGTCTCAGTCATCTCTTCACATTCATCAGATGGTAACTACGCAAAAAATAGACACCGTACAATGAGCTAAGCCCTTTGCTTTGGCCCAAGCTGGCCAGATCTAGCACTAATCATTGTGGGCTTATGTAAGACTAGTTCTCAGAGAGATTGTGATGAAAGTGTTGGGTTTTTTTTTTTTTTTTTTTTAATTCGTGACTAGAATAATGTACACTTTCCATTATAGTCATTTCATGCTTCTGGTTCAAAGGTTGTTGTTTAGGACACCTGGATCCTTCTAATCTTATTGTAGACACATGACCTTGAACAAGCCATGTGGTCTCTCTAAACCTCACTTCCTTATCTGTAAAATGGGGCAAATAGCTGCCTAATCTACAAAGTGTAACAACACATGGTCTCCTAATCTCTTAAAGAGAGAATAAGAAAATAAAATTGTTTTTAAGTAGTTGAAAACACTGCACAGAACAAACTGTCATTGTCATTTTTTAAATTGAAATCTGAGTTGTTTCTTACTCTTTCTAAGCTAAAAAGACCTAAACATATTAATGAGAAATAGGTTCAAAAAATGTCTGTGAAGTAAAGAAAATCATGTTCAGTTCCAAAAGAACCAAAATGCACAGCTCTGACAATTCAGCTCTTGTTTGGATGCTCAGGACATTTATAGACATTTATAATGTTATAAATCTGAAAATAACCAAAGAATGCTTTATCAATTGGAAACAAATAATTTAATCTAGATCATACATGCCAAGATTGAAGTAACAATTTGCTAGTAGTTGTTGGAGTAGGGGTAGCAGTAGAATGGTAGTATCAGTATTTCTATTGAGTTACAACAGCCCCCTGAAAGCCAGAGTTATAATGGACAGCCTTACAAAACTTTATAGCAGCCCTAAATAATAATAGAATATATCCAAAGCCTCTCTACCCCTTACTTAAACTAGCACTCCAGCTATGGAAGACTCATAAAATTCAGAGCCTGGCAATTTATACTTAATCTCTATAAAGATTCTGTGTTCAGGGGAGATCCGCATTCCATGAGATGGCATTTGAGCATCAACATATTCAGCTGTAGAAAATGGCTTATCCACAGTAAACAAATTAATTTGACCCCAAGGGAAAGAAGGTGAGAGTAAATCAACTAGAGCAAGCCATTTACATTCTTTATTTCTGAAGAGGAACCCTTCATTTATGTTCATCTTATCATCAGGCACTTGCCAAATACACAAAAATCTCATTTTCTATCTCTACAGCCTGTGTGTCTCCTTACTTTCATATGTCTTGTTTTTAGGAAATAGTGATGTTATAAAATTACATTTTAAACAGGAAAAAAAATCAGTCTCCATATAATTAGTGAATGTAACCAGATTACTTGCAATCAACATCTACTTAATGCCTTATTACCCTAATGGAAGTTATTGTAAGTGATGATAAAATTGTCAGAAAGGAGTTATGCTAAGTGATGATAAAATTGGCATTATTAAGTGATGAAAACCTTTTATGTTCTCCTTGGCTTTTTTTTTTTAATCTTTAATCTACCCAAATTCATTTCTAATGAGAGAATCTGGAAGACCCATTTATGTCACTTTGGCCAATGAAGGTAGTATGGACTCAATGTTCATGTCTTTCCAAAATTCCTATGTCAAAGCCCTAATACCCAGTGTGATGGTATTAGGAGGTGGAGCCTTTAGGAGGTGAGTAGGTCACCAGGGTGGAGCCCTCATGATAGGATTAGTGCTTTATAAGACAAAGGAGGGAGACAATCTCTCCCTCTCTGTCCTGTGAGGATCCAACACAACAAGAAGGCAGCCATCTGCAAGCCAGGAAATAGGTTGTCGCCAGGAAACAAACTGGCCAGCTAGGCGTCTTGATCTTGGACTTGTCAGCTTCCCAAACTGAGAAATAAATGTCTGTTGTTTAAACTGCTATTAGTTATAGCAGCCCAGGCTGAGTAAGACAGACAAATACTGCAGTTTTTATCCACAGCTGGTGGAAGACATCAGAAAGCAGAGGTGAGATGGACAGTTGGAAGAGCTCTCATGCTATTGTCGGCCTGCTTTGCGTGGTTTTGCCTGAGTGCAATTCTCTGTTCCTAACCTGCGGTTTTGCTGTGATTGGTCTGTACCACCAGGTTCTGGGTCAGAGAAGGAATCAGAAACAAAATGATGATTCCATAGGCAGAAGGGAAACAAAAGCAAGAGTATGCGCCCTGTGAATGAGGGGAGGGGTCCTCCGGTTAGGTGAGATGGCTCTGGGCCAGGAAAGGGGGGGACCACTGAGGACTTGCTCTCCCTGTGCCAGGCCACTCACTCACACACATCTGGTACCCACGTGACTCCATCTCTTTTTCTTAACACTTATTTGATTAGCCGAAGAGAAAAATAAATAAATGTGGATTTTCAAGTTAGTTGTAACTGACTCCGGGTTGTCCCATAAAAGCCCTGATGCCATCTTCATGTCCACGTGAATGACATGGATGAGGAAGATGAGCATGTGTTCAGGGGTGAAATGAACAGCAAGTGCCTGGGAAGGGCTCGTGGGTGAGTCTTTGGCCTGCAAGTCCTGAGTTATAAGGCCCTTTAAAGAAAAAACAAGGTGCTTTGAACATCTTCCCCACTGGGATACAAGCTCTGTGCAGGTCCTGCGTGTTTGCACCTTCCCTCTCAGCACTTAGGACAGGGTGTGGGAGGCACTCAGCAAATAAATACTTCTTGGGTGAAGGCACCCGTGATGATTACTAGCGCCCTGAATGAAGAAGGAATGAAGAAGCCAGTTATCTGGGCACCTGGCTGACTCAGTTGGTTAAGCATCTGACTCTTGATTTTGGCCCAGGTCATGATCTCAGGATTGTGAGATTGAGGCCCTCCAGGAGCCCCATGTTGGGCTCCATGCTCAGCAAGATGCTACTTTACATTCTTCCTGCCCCCCCCTTGCTCATGCTCTCTCTCTCTCTCTTTCTCTCTCTCTCTCTAAAATAAATTTTTAAAATCTTTTTATTTTTATTTTTTTTTAAGATTTTATTTATTTATTCATGAGAGACACAGAGAGAGAGAGAGAGAGAGAGGCAGAGACACAGGCAGAGGGAGAAGCAGGCTCCATGCCAGGAGCCTGACATGGGACTCAATCCCCGGTCTCCAGGATCAGGCCCTGGACTGAAGGCGGCGCTAAACCGCCCAGCCCCCTGGGCTGCCTTAAAAATCTTTTTGAAAAGTCAGTGATCTCCTACTTCCAAACTTCACATCTTTTCATCACTCCTCCTCTGCTTTTGTTAACCTCTGTGTTGAGAGGCCATGGGAAGCTCTGGGTCATGTTCTTCTACTCACCATGTTCCATTAGCTGGCAAATCTTGCCCTTTCTGATCTATGGTGTCCTTTTTACTCCCTCCCTGGGCCCAGCCCTTTTGTCTAGGCAACTGCTCCGGGATCCTCACCAGTCTCCCTGCCTCCACAGTGAGTCCGGCAGTCTGAGGCCAGATTGATCTGTCTCAGGTATAGCTACGATCATTCCCTTTTGCTCAGGCGTTTGCTGAGGTTCCCCACTGCCAATGGACTGATGGAATCATTACTCACACAGGCATGTGAGGCTCTGCATTATGAAACTCAAACTCACTTTCTTAGCCCTTGCCTTTTCTGGGTATGTGACATTTTGTGGGGCTACTCTGATGTCAGAGATTTTTGACAGGACTGTTCTAAAATGAAGATTTTATTATTATTCAGGTATGGTGAGGCCAACATATCAGGAGACCCCTTGAAAAGGTAGTTCATTACTGTTCCTGAGAGGAGGGGGCATGCCATGCTATGCAGGACCACATGAGGAAGCCTGAGTGGGTCAGGAGGAGGAGGGAGTGAGGGGGAAAATGTAGGTGGGCAAGAGCCTTTATTGTGGTTCCTATAAGAAGGAACAGGTGAGGCAAGGTAAACAGAATAAGCAAGTTTTGGATTGGTTGTTTGAATAATTTCAAGAGGCTCTTGGCCATCGGGGCTATATTCTAGTTGTCTGGGAGTTGGCCCTATTATTGTTTGGGCAAGGGGTTAGTGATCCTAAGTGTAAGAGCCTGTAAGAGGAGGTGGTTGGAGGTAAAGGCTCTGGATAGGTTAGACCACAGACCCAGGAATTGTCTCACCCTGAGGAAGGGCATTCTTTCCAGACTCATCCAGGTTCCAGGGTATCAAAGCATCTGAAATACAGAAAAAACATGATTAGGGGTATCTGGGTGGCTTAGTGGTTGAGCATCTGCCTTTGGCTAAGGCTGTGATCCTGGGGTCCTGGGATTGAGCCCTGCATCGGGCTCCCTGCATGGAGCCTGCTTCCCTCTGCCTGTGTCTCTGCTTCTCTCTAGGTGTCTCTCATGAATAAATAAATAAAATCTTAAAAAAAAAAAGCATGATTAATACAATGGTCTTAAGCCCTGCCCCCACATCCTCAAACTATTGAATAATGCCTTAAATAGTCTCCTGTTAGCTTCCTGAATGCCTAAGACCCACTCCAATGGAGACCATCCCCATTCCCACCCACTCCAACCCACCCAGTTCCATCCAGACTTATCCTTAATTTGCTAGAAAATGATCAACAATTGATGGGGAATAAGACTTGACTTTTCCCACTTGCTCCCAGGGAATAGTTGATCCTTTCACGTACATGGACCTCCAGCCTCGGTCCCTGCACTGACTGCTGCGTCTATGCCTGAGAGCCTGTTGTGGTCCATTTCCTTTACAACTGGCTATTAAGAACCAAAACCAGTCATCTGTTCAGCTAGGTATTTGCCGTTTGCCGAATCATAATGCTTAAAATAGTAATCTCAAACTATTTTGTTAATTTTTAATAGCGTCTGTCTGTGCAACTGGACACTGATGCCTGAGAGCAGCCACTCTGCTCAGCCTTCCGATTATTTAAGGACTTGGCCAAGCCCCCAAAGGCTTTTTTTCCATGCCATAGACTTTTATTCCAGCTTTAGAATAACATAAATTCCACCTGATTACTCACTTCCCTATTTTGCTCACACTTAGTCGTTAATCAGTTTTATTGGAAATGGTGACTGATCTAACTTGCCGTTGCACATAAAAGTGGTTTACCTGCAGTGTTTGTTTGAGGAGCACCCACTAATGGGTATCTTCTTATTTCAGTTGTTTTTGTTTTTGTTTTTTTGTTTTTGGAAAACATATGGATAATAAATAAAATGATGTGAGGAGATTGTCACTCCTTATATAATCTTCAAAACCTTTCTTAAAAGAAATATGTCATTCTTCATCTATTTTATTGTATTCTAGTAGCTTTTATAAAAACTTCCTATACATGTATATGAAACAGAGGTCAGGAAAACTTATTAAAAACTATAATTAAAGTCTATTCCCCAATCTGACATTTACCTGAAATAGTAGATGTTAAAAAAAACAAGTCTTGTGATTGAATTTTTCTCACCCGAATTTCTTCTGTGGCTGAGGTTGAAAAACACTCTCAGGGTATAATTTTTATATCTGCCATTCATTATGGTGGGGTTTTTAGTGCTCTGTAGATTTCTAGTCTGTGTAAAGATGCATACAAAAGAATAAAGGACATTCAGCTCTGGGGAGTGACTTACAGTTAATCCCGTGGGACACAGTCATCGCACAAAACATATAGGATCAGCTAATGTTAAATTTGCCTATTACTGAAGATGGTCAATGTGTAGCACAGGGCTTGTTTGAAGGGATGATAATGATGGTCACTGCACTAAATATCTGTCATCTTCTCTTCTAATTTTCAAAAGAACCCCATGAGGTAGGTACCCTGGCAATTCCCATTTCACAGATGAGGAAACTGAGCTGTGGTTCAGAGACCGGTCCCCTGACTCTCCAAGGACAAGGCTCCTCTCTACTGGGCTCCCTCCCTCATCACGCTGAGAGTCGGCCATAGCCTTTTTCTCACTGTAGACATATGCTGCTCACCAGAGGGCACAGTTCAACATCACAACATGCCCTTGAAGAGAACAATTTTGTTCAATAATTTGTGAATTATTTTATTTTGAAGAAAATAATTCATTCCAAAATGCCATGGAGCTTTAAGAAAGACATGTTGGTGGCCATTTGGATAGGGAACTGCAGCACTTTGTCCCCAAGTAAACTAAGCTCCCTGGGGCAGGATATGTGTCTCTCTTCCTTTTATTATTCCCAGTGCTGGCCATGAGGCAGTGATCAGCTGGGGAAGACTTTGGTTTTGTGGACAGAGCTCCTGCCTGGGAGATCACACAGGAATCAGAACCCTTGCTTTTGACTCTTGGTTCCACTCTTTGCTGTGTGACAATAGACAAGTCACCTAACCTTTTCAAATCTCAGCTTTCTCATCTCTAAAGATGGGGATGAAATCTGCTTCCTGTGGTGGTTGTGAAAACAAGTGAGAAAATTATTGTGGAAGTGTTTTGTAAACTGTAATTAATATAAATATAAGCATGCAAATTCCAGTTGAATTGTAACACACTTTTGCCTAGGCACAGGGACCTCAAGCCACCTACTCTCCACCTACTCTTTCCAGTCCCAGGAACCCTGATTTCTGAGCCCACATTAAGCAGGTTCCCTGGGAATGCTAAGAATAAAGATCGATATGCTTCGAATACTACAGGAATGCCAAGCCAAAAGGCCACACGACTAAGTCTACTGGCCATACTCTGAGATGGCATGAACTGTGATCTCTAACATTCACTGTTACTGTCACTGCATGCTGTCCTCTTCTCATGACCTAGCACTTTCAATGGCCTGATGAGGCAAATACTGTTATGATCCCCATTTAGAGGTGAAGGGACTAAAGTGCACAGAGGCTGAGCAGTCAGCCAAGGCCGTGGAGCAAGGAAGCAAAGGAAACAGCAAATACTGTTATGATCCCCATTTAGAGGTGAAGGGACTAAAGTGCACAGAGGCTGAGCAGTCAGCCAAGGCCGTGGAGCAAGGAAGAGGCAAAGGCAGTCTCCTGATCAGTATAGTCTAGTTCCAGAGTCCCTGCACCTGACCACTGACCTATGTCTACTCTCTGAAAGCTTGAGGAATTATGTAGGGCAGGGGGACCTGTATATCCTATTCATGAGGACCCAGTTATATAGGGGATGGGATGCCACAGTTGCTACTGTCTCATTAAAATAGAAGTCTTGGGCAGCCTAGGGGGCTCAGCGGTTTAGCACCACCTTCAGCCCAGGGCGTGATCCTGGAGGCCCAGGATCAAGTCCCACGTCAGGCTTCCTGCATGGAGCCTGCTTCTCCCTCTGCCTGTGTGTCTGCCTCTGTGTGTGTGTGTGTGTGTGTGTGTGTGTGTGTGTGTCTCATGAGTGAATAAATTTTTAAAAAGGAAAAAAAAATAAAATAGAAGTCTTCCTGTGCACGTCACCTGCTCCTCACCCCTCCTCACTTGAGTCCATGGAACAGACAGAAATATCACTTTTCCTCTGACCTTTACAGAAGGTGGATCAGTTTATGGCCAGGCCCATAAAGCTGAAGCCCTTGAGGCATTTGTGCAGGCAAGTGTGGGCACCCCAGACAGAGGGGAGGGCTAGCCAGCCTGGGAGGGGGGCAAAGGACTGAGGGGAGGGAGCCTGGGCTCTGCAGGAGGAGAGGTCTGGACAGGAGTTTTTGTTTTCTAGTAGGGTGAAATACGCAGAACAGACCACGAACTGCTTTAAAGTAGCATTTAGTACACAATGTTGTGAAACCATTGCCTGTATCTATTCCAGAACATTTTCATTACCCTCGAAGGACATCTTGTAAGGGGAGGTTTTGAAATTGTGAGCAGTGAAGTGTATGATATAACCCCCAACTGTGTTCCAACCCCTACCTCCAGTCAGTCCCTCTTGGCAGCTCATGTTACTTCTGCATAAGTGGATTCCACTGGGGGACCCACCAGGAGCTTCCATCTGACCCCACTCGAAGACTGAGAACATGCAGATGAGGCATTTAGGACCCAGACCGAGAGAAAATCTGGGGGTGTTCAGGAGTCAGAGGCAGGCCGCGGAGGATTTGGGAGCTAAGGTGACCTCAACTCCAAGGTTAGTGAGATCCCAGCTGACATCTGGGTTATATAAGCAATTTGTGTGCTTTTCAAACTAGGCACAGAACATCTCGAGTACATAAAATGCCTTCCTCGGAGCTGTACCCATTGTACCTTGCATCACAGAAGCAACCGTGCTTCAGACAGCTGCCGTAAATTGTCCATGAAGCAAAGGCTGTTTTCCTATTGGCTCCAGGATCATCTGCAGCGCGGACTCCCATCTCACTGTTTCTGCCTGGGGCTGATAATGGTGCAAAGCAGGCAGGCGGAGGAGGGGGAAGGAGCTGAGAGCTCCTGGCTTTGCTGGCAGTGGCCCCCTTGGGCAGGCGTGGTCTCGGCTTCCCGGGGCCACAGGCAGTTCCAGCCAAGGAGTAGCAGACTTCCTTCCCCAGCAGGGCTGAGGCCAAGCTGTGCCCATCCCCCGGGCTCCTGCTCCTGCCTCCCGCCAGCAACCCCCCTCCTTGTCTGGAGTCTGAGCCACATTTTTTATTTCCCTTCTGGTGCATTTCTGGTATTTCTTAGTTGCTTTACCGAAAAGTCACTTTGAAGAACATCTCTATTCTTTAAAGCAAGGCATACCTATGTCCCCCTGAGCTAAAATTGTATTTTATTGAGGATTCCCTTATATTGTGATTATTTAATGGACAGTCTGCCCTGCTGGGAATGGCAGCAAATATAACTATTGACAGGAAAAAAAAAAAAAAAAAAACACCATGCACTTTCTGAGACACATTTGGCAAAGTAAATCCAGCTTCTTACAAGAAAAGAATGTAATGAATTTTTCTCTATTTTTAGTCACGCATAAATCCCTTTAATACATTTGAGCTCAAAACTCCATGTTTTTCTTGGTCTGAAGTTAAATCTACAGGATAAGTTTAAAGGACAGCATATTTGTCCAACACAATGTATCGAGGTTCCCCAAGTAGAAAGAGGTTTATAGGAGCCTGGGTGTCATGGCAACCCTAGAACTGAGGTCCTCGGGCACAGATGGGATGGGAAGGAAAGGGCTTCCCCCCAGCTTTCCTGGGAGAGATGGGATGGCAGCAAAGTGCCCATTGAGGGCCTGAAAAGGCCAATTTTGATACCCAGTCAGCACAGATGAGAGATCATCTTGAACTCAGCCCATAAAGAATTTAAAGAAGGCCCAAGTGGTGGGGAAGGGAGATAACAATACTGATATGGAAGATAAAGGAGAGCTGTAGCACAAGAGTCAGTCACCGAAAAGCTCTAAGTCTTCCTATTTAAGGATTAATTTTTTTTTTTTTAATCAGTCAATTAGATGGAGAGCCCTTGCCTTATCAAGTGGTATGGCCGGGATCAGGTAGAGTAAAGGAGGTGCGCCCAACACTGGCAGTCAGAGGTGTGACTACGTAGACTTCACTAACAAGGGAGGTCAAGTCATGGTAAAATCTAAAGTAGCACAAGGGCCACACCATGTCACTGGCCCCCCAGTGGGCAGAGGCATGGGGCGGGAGAAAGTGACCAGGGAAGAGGAAGGCTCCTGACTTCAGAGGTGAAAGTTTCCAAAGGACACACATTATGAGGAACCACAGAATCCAGCCAAGAATCTAGAAAGACTTTGCATATGTGTTGGGGGAAAGAAGAGGAAATAGACTGAGGGTTCAGTAGACCCACATCCCCTTGACGATACCCTCAGGTTACTGTGGTTTGAGAGCTCCACCCATATATTTCTGCATCAGGGCGCCAAAATTGGAATGGAAGAAAAGCATTGCAGCTCAGGTTGTCTGTAGTCCAGAGGTCTCCTCACGTGTGCTGGATTTAGTGATAAGCAGAGTCCAGAGTGTCTCAGACCCAGAAGATGTTGACATCACTAGCTGGAGAGTATGCCAGCAGCTCACCTCCCCAACATCCAGTCTAACAGGCTGTGTGATACATGCAGCAAACGCTCCTTGCAAAAACAGTCCCATCCCACTCCCTTCCACCCCCAGGAACCAAATCATGTTCTACTACTCTATGCCTGGCAAACAGATGAGCTGTGCCATCTTGTGATGCTCTGTTCTCGTTCTGTCCCTATTGGCTCTAGATGAGGCAAATGAGGCAGAGATATTCATCTTAGTTTATTTACTGAGCAGTCAAGCCACAAAGAGGCTCAACCACTTGTCCAAGAGCAAAAACCTTTCAGTAGAGCATAGGTTGTTCTCTCCCTTTCTGATGGATTTTTTTTTCTTTTTTAAAAGATTTTTATTTATTTATTTATTCATGAGAGACACAGAGAGGGAGAAGCAAGCTCCTCTCAGGGAGCCCGATGTGGGACTCAATTCCGCAACTTTGGGATCGCGCCCTGAGCTGGAAGGCAGACGCTCAACCACTGAGCCACCCAGGCATCTCTCTGATGGATTTTCCATGGCCCCACCCTGACCCCTAGGACAGAGGTATCCTGTTGGAGTGACTTTAAGAATATCCTTTTGAAATGTACCTAGCAAGGATAAGAAATTAATTTTTTAAAAATCTCCATAAATGTAAAGATTATAAAATACAGAGACTATCCTCCCTGAGACTGCCTGGTAGTGACAACACAAGCCAACAGGGAATTGGAAATCAATCAATTTGCCAGGTCAAAACACTTTAGCATAAACTCCCATTAAAGCCCTTTAAAAAGGACCTTTGCTACCTTTGCTACTATCTTCAAGATCTTTAAATACCTTTGTCTTCTCACTGCACCTTAAGTGTAAAAAGCACCACCCTGAGCACTTTTGATGTGGTCACCAGGTGTGTCTGCCGGTCTAGCCATGGCTGGGAACTCACACAACACCCTTGAATTTTTATTGAGGAGGCAACACAGTGTACAACTGTTGTCTGGTCTCATTATCAGCCAGATATTTTTGTTCATGTAGAGTAGATATAGGCTTTGAGATTTTTCAAACTGAATCACCGTAAGGAACATGCTCCGAATTTTACATCTAAACTTGCACAATTTGAATAATTACGAGCACCTGAATCCCTCCCAATCTACCGCCATCTTCATTCCCTTAAGGGCATAAATCGACCTTCTGTTCCTCCTATGAGGATGGAAGAACCATATCTTTCGCAAATGTTCCTTTTTTATATGAGCAAATAGAAGAACCTAATCAATCCAGATCTCACTTTTTATGGAATTAAATTTTGAGATGAGGACATTTAGGCACATTTTCTGTTAATTCAGAGCTACAGAGAAATCTAGATTGATCGTGAAAGTAGTTTCCAACCTTTCCTATAGTATTAAAAACAACACATGTTACATACATATGCCATTGCTGATGTCTGCCCTCTAGCTATTGTACCTGGTGCCCAAAGAAACAAAACTCGAAAATTACTGAGTACTTTTATTTAGATTTTTATTCCCAAGACCAATTGTTTAAGTGGAGATCTTCTGCCTTAGTGAATGAACACGTTAACTGTGGTCTGCAAAAGGTAGCTGCCTCAGCAAACACATTTATATGTGATAATAGCTGCAAGCAAAGCAGAAACACACACAGACACACATAAAATAACGGATAGATATAGATAATCCAAATCAATAAACTAAGTGAAACAAAAAATCTTGAAAAGAGTGTTTTTCCTCCCTTCTTCAGCCTCAGCTCCAGGGTGACCTCTTCTTGGAAAGACTCTTGCATTAGCTGCCTTCTCTTTACCCGCCACCCCCCCCCCCCCACCACCAGATCCCTTCTCTCTCACTTCTATCCTGTTGTGCCCCAGGAGGCTGACCTCTGTAGAGTAAATCACTCTGACACCCTACCTGGTGGCTTTCTGGTTGTCTTGAGCCAGTGGGAGAGACTGGCAGGAAATGGGAAGGCAGGAAGAGAGAGAGAGAGAGAGAGAGAGAGAGAGATATTGGGGTATTTCTTCCTTGTTTACCCCATATATGGGTACCAGGTCTCTGATTTTGGCCAGGTCTCCCAATTCTAGCTCTTATTAGGTCCAACAGCACCGTTTCCTCTTCTAGCCCTCTAGCCCCAGGAGAAGTAATGGCTTCCCAGTATCATGACAACAGCCCTTCTTAGTTCCTTAACTTCCCCACAGTTCTGTGTCTGGTGCCTTCACCAGACTCTTTGCTTGAGCCATCTGGCATGAATTTTGTATTCTGCTGGGACTCAGACATAGATTCTCTTTACCACTCAAGGTAAATCAGTCAACTACCCTCCAGTGCCCCTCCACATTCTTCTCTGATCCCATTTATCACCTCCACTGCAATCATTGTGTTTCTGTTGGTCTCCCCATTAGACTACGGCCTCACTGAGAGCTGAGGCTGACTTATTTGCCTTTTACCCTCAACATCTAGCACACTATCAGGCCTATAATGGGCAGTTAATTGATATTGCTTCAATGAACATGTAATTGTAGGTTAAACAAATAGGGCCTAAATGCTCTTCTGAGACAAACAACATACATTTTACTTTTCACTTTCATCTGTACATGCACTAAGTACCTGCTACATGCCAGGCCCTGGGCTGGGTGATTGGGACAGAACCACGAACAAGACAGAAACACTTATGACCCTCAAGGACTTTATAATCTGAGTATTGAGGGAGCTGACCAGAAAATGGGTGGTTACAATAATGTGATAAGTGTTTTGACTACAGGAGGGAAGTCTTTGTAAACAGCCAAGAAAAAAAAAACAATCTAAATTGGAAACAGGTCTTCAGGGACAGTCTAAACCAGGGTTGGCAACCTCCAATGCCTACAGGGCCAGGCAGTCTATATAAATGAGTTAATCCAGTCAGGTGGGAGCTGAATGAACTGGAGAGAGCATTCCCTGTTTACAGTTGCCATGGCCCTCAGCTTGAGTGAGTGGAGTCTTGTGGCTATGTGGAGTCAATATCTCTTCCCAATTTTTAAGGGAAGTCAAAAGCTGGACCTTTATTTTTAAATGTCCCAACCGAATTTAAAAAATATAAAAATACTAAGGGAAACAAATAGAATACATAAATAGATCAGGTGCTGCCAGCTTTCCACTCTGGCTTAAACCACTGGTCAAAAGAATCATCAAGAGTTAACCAGGTAAAAATATGTTGTGTGCGTGTGTGTGTGTGTGTGTGTGTATGTGTGTGTGTTCTGGGGCAGGAGGCGGATGTTTCAGTAGAAAGAGAGTTCCAGGTAAGAAGACCAGCATGAGTGGATACCCAAAACAGAGTCAGTCTAGTAGGTTGAGAAATTTAGTGTAGCTGAAGAATAGAATGTGAGAGAGATGTGGCAATAGAGAAGGCCAGATACATAAGCAGGGACAGATGATGCAGAGCCTCATGGGCCTGGTGGGTGGGCACTGCTGATTGCCTTACTACTAGCCATCCTTCTTTGCCTTGGGAATCTCTATGTTGTTTAGCTACTAAGCAGCATGTGGTTGAGAGGGGTGAAAGCCCCTCCATAGACCAGGGTCTAAGCTGGTCATGGTAATTCTGTTACCTTCCTAAGAATTGGTTTAGCATTGGCAAGACTGCAGTTCTTGCCAATGAGATAGCATGGGAAGAATGCTCATTCAGAGAGTCACATAGAGGCAAACATACCACTCCCCTTTTCCTCTGTGGATATATCCTAGTTCAAAAAGAAAACTAACCCCAGAAGACAAATCAATATGCTGGAAAGACAAGAGTAGCCAGATAGAGGGAACCCACATTCATGATGAAGTCATTGGGCTGATGAATTAACCAGGTCTGAAGCTTCTCTGCCTGGGACTTCTGGTTATGTGAGGTAGCACATTTTCTTATTGTTGACTCTTTTGAGTTGTTTAATAATTACTGCAGGAAGTGTATGAAGTGAATCACCAAGTCAGTGAGTTTGAACTTTATTCTGAGGGCAGTAGGAAGCCACTGAAGGGTCTTTAGGAGACAAGTGTTATATTCAAATCTAAGTTTTAGAAGGATCACCCTTGCAGCAGTGAAGATAAATGATTGGAGACAGGCAATACTAGATTCCAGGAGGAACATGCATGTTTCATTTGGCCCAGGAAACTCTAGATTCCTTGAGGGTAAGAATTGGGTTTCATTAGTCTGTCAAAGTGCTTTTCATATGGTTGGCTCTCAGTGTTTGTTCAGTGAAGGAGGTCAGTTACTGAATGGTGTGTGTGTATCCCTTCCTTTACTGTGAGAACAGCTGGAGGCTGACCCCTAGCTGGGTCACATAGAAAATACCTACAGGTTTCTTGTCAAGAGTTGCCAGTTAACTTTTTAAATTTGTTCGTTCTTTCTTTTTCTTTCTTTCTTTCTTTCTTTCTTTCTTTCTTTCTTTCTTTCTTCTTTCTCTTTTGGTATTTCTTTATTTTTAAATTAAATTTAATTATTTAAATTATTTTTATTTGAATATAGTTCTCTCTTTTTCCTTTTAAGGTATGCAATATTCTTTTTTATTATTTTTTTATTGGAGTTCAATTTGCCAACATATAGCATAACACCCAGTGCTCATCCCGCCAACTATCCCCCTCAGTGCCCATCACCCAGTCACCCCAACCCCCCACCCCTGCCCAGTATGCAATATTCTTATAGCCTAAAGCAACACATAATTTATGGAGCCCAATGCAAACTGAATATTATCAGGCCTTTTGTCAAAAAGGAAGAAAAAGTATCATTCAAAGTACTACAATGTATAAGCTTTTCCTTTCTTATATGTATCTCCTCTGCTCGAGCATATGAGCATACCTGCCATTGGACTCCACTTATAAAACACAAGTTCAGAAAATTACTGAGAATTTAAAGATGGTGAGAGCAGAGCATTAGATCCCCAACCTGAGCGTGGGGCACTGTAGATGGCTCAGCTCTTGCCCCCATGAAGCCAGTGCTGCCTCAGCTGTGAGGTACACTGTGAGATAAGGGGGGTAGGTAATGGAGAAGGCACACAGAGGTGGGTCTCCAGGGTGCCAACTACCTTCTTGTTAGTGATGTAAGTGGCTTTATAATTACAGTTTACTGCAAATTTATTTTTTATGCACTTCTATTTATATGTATTGTATTTTCCAATTATAAAAATTTAAAATGAATGACAAAGATAAATTCATTATGAGTCTAATGAGTTTTCTGAATTTCCCTCTCCTGGGGTCTTTCTCTTTGTTTCCGTGATCGTTTTGGGTCTTTCTACCTTCTCATTCATTCCCTTCCAGCTTCTCAGGAGTAATTTGGACTGATAAGCCCCAGGTTGCACATTTCTTTATGATCCTGCACTACAATAAGTAAATCCAGAAGGAAGTACAGGGAGGGATTAAGGGGTTAACCTTTTCCAGAAGCATTGCCAGACCAAGGAAGAACTGTATCACACACCAGAGAGCTCAACCAAATCTCTTTAGTGCACAAACAATGTCCATTCTGCCCCCTCATGGCCAAAAGAGACCTTCAGCGTTTCTTCCATATAGACCTTGTTTTTCAACGGAAGCCTAGAATGACCTCCCTGTCTTAGAGTAACAGGATCAGCAGTCATCCAACAGAAGGTTGTACATCCCCACCCTCCACTTCAACTGGTGTAAATGGACCTCCTCCGTTTGTGGGGGACACTATTATTTTTGTCCTATGGGCTCAGGATAAAAGGGACTCTAGTCTTATATGTGGGGGAGAGGGTGAGGTTGTGTGCTCATTGCCCTCCTGAGTTATTAAATGATAATTTCAAGGGGGCTGGACTTAGAGTCTTCATATCAAGTGATTCATGTACAAACATACTTACCTGTCACACTTAATATTTGTCATCATTTTGACAACACACATTCTTTTTTATTTTTATTTTAACTTTTCGGAAATTAAGCCTTGCAATCAGTGACATCTTACTTTATTTGGCAGTGGTCATGACATAGTTGCCGTTGCCTGGACAGGCATTGATTGAAAACACCAGCATCAGAACTTGCAAAATGAGGATCAGTGGCTTGGAAGAAAATCCCCAGATCACAGTGGAGCACTGCATTCCTATGAGCCAAGTGGCTACCAGGACACGGTGGGGGAGGAGGTAAACCAGACTAGTTAGCAACATTCTCAAAGCAGGAGTCACAAATAGGCTGACTCCACAGAAAAGCAACATTAGCTGAGGAGCCCAGTACCAGTTGTTTTTTGGGCCTGTTAAAAAAATGCTGCATCACCAATGAGCTTGATGATCCTACAGCATAGACTGTGACATTGCATGGGAAAACATCATCATCTCTGAGTCACTAAATGACTCAGGAAAGTCAGACAATATGAAAAAGTTCTAAGAAAGTCTGAAACTATTGACTTTTCTTGTATTTCCCTTTTTATGGATGCACAAGAGTGATATATGATTTTTTAAAAATGTCTATGTCTAATTAGGATGGTTGTCATAAAAAGAAAAGCAAACCAAAAATAATAAGCATGACTAGGATGTAGAGAAATTACAACCCTTGTAGATGGCTGGTGGGAATGTAAAATGGTGCAGCCTCTCTGGATAAGAGTATAGTGGGTCTTCAGAAAAATTAAGTACAGAATTACCACCATATGATCCAACAATTACACTGTGGGCACATGCCCCAAATTATTCAAAGCAGAGACTCAAACAGATATTTGTACACCCAGGTATGTAGCAATATCATTCACAACAGTCAACAGGTGGAAGCAAACCAAGTGTCCTTTGAGGAATAGGTAAACAAAATGTGGTATATGTATAGACAATGGACTATAATTCATCTGTAAATAGTAATGAAATTAGGACACATGTTCCAATAGGGATGACCCTTAAGGACATTATGCTCAGTGGAATAAGTCAGTCACAAAAGGACAAATATTATATGAATCCACATACATGAGGTCCATGAGGTCCCCAGTAACCAAATTCATAGAG
Source organism: Canis aureus (assembly GCF_053574225.1). Classification (NCBI taxonomy): domain Eukaryota; kingdom Metazoa; phylum Chordata; class Mammalia; order Carnivora; family Canidae; genus Canis; species Canis aureus. Next base: position 45,334,258 of record NC_135621.1, read on the forward strand.
AAGGGAAGTGGAATAGTAGTTATCAGGGGGTTCTGTTAAGGGGAGGGGCATGGGGATTTCTGATTAATAGTACATAGTTTCAGACTGGGAAGATGCAAAAGTTCTGGGTTGGTTACACAACAATGTGAATGTTTTTGATGCCATAGAACAATACACTTAAAAATGGTTAAAATGGTAACTTTTGTTACAGATATTTAGTACGATAAAAAAATCTATGTCTTAAGAAATGTATACACATTCTATTGGTAAGTATAAAATAATAATTTTAAGTGATCAAGTGTTTTGCCCAAGGTAATAAACAGCATTTTTTTTCTTTTTTAGTAGTAAATAAAATAATGATACATCTTTCATCATTGGCATCCTAGATTTGTGAAATATGGCCATGTGCTTTCCTTCACCTCCTTTCTCCATATTAAAAAGACCCATGTGAGAGGGTCATCCCTGAAAAGGAAAAGTTGTGCCCTGCGACTTCACCTCTGTTCAATTGTTTTTTTTTTGTTTTTTGTTTTTTTTTTTTCAATTGTTAAGATTTTCTCTATGTTCAGTCCCATGGTAGGAGATGGGACTAGAGACCTATTCTTGACTCCGATGAGTGTATGGACTTGTCAGGTAAAAAAAAAAATATAAAACACTTAGGCAGAATTGTAAGCTCTGGAGCAGGAATTGGAAGAGAAGAGTTCTAGTCTAAACTCTGCACTGGACAAGTCACTTTGCTTCTCTGGGCCTCATCTGTAAAAGGCAGTGTTCGTATTAAACCTCTGAGCTTCCTTATTACTTTTCTGCATCTGTGGGAATAATTAAACAAAATATAATCAAAGTGAAGCAGCAAAGAATGTAGCAGAGACCATGCTTTATGTGCCTCCTGAATGGCTCCTCCTGGGCAGGTAGCACAATGACATCTCCCAGTGTCCCAGCAGATAAGTACGGCCACGTGACTCATTTATGGCCAAGGGAGCATAGTCAGATATTACATATGCCCCTCTCTGGTCTGGCATATGAAACATCACATTGAGACCTCCACTCTCTATGTTTTCCTGTGGTGCCCTCAAATGCCATGGGTTGAAGATGGCTCTGCTGTGATGGAAGGCACTTCATTCTGGGTCATTATTTGGAGAGGTGCTACCTAACCCACATGGACTGTACTGCAAGCAGGAATTACATCATCATAATTTTAGCTACTCAGATTTTGTTTTGTTTTATTTATTTGAAAAGTTAACCCACTTTGAATAAAACAAAAAGTGACCTAGGAGTTCAATAAGAATTCTTACGATTTAGGAAAGATCAGAGAAGTGACATTGACACCAGCCCTGAAGGCACAGTCAAAAAGGGAAAAGGAGATGTTCTAGCCTTGGCAGAAACAGGATTCAAAATCTGGGGATTTGGATGTGGTTTGTTCTGAGAGCTAGAGATGAATGGTTGATGTACTAATCTACCTCCCTCCATGTCCCTTCCTCTACCATACACACACATTCAAAGATCTCCATCATCCAATAGTATCATCAAAAAGTATGCAAATGACTCTGAATGGATCCTGAAATGTAGAAACAAAATATGAATCACTGTAAAGAAGCCAAGGCCATGTACAACCTGGTGTATTAACTGTGCAGATGCTGATATGGCTCATTTGAGATCAATTTTCAATAGTATAAGCCAGCAATCCCAGACTGAGAAGAGTAAGCCAAACAGGGACTAGTTGGAGTAGATGAAATGCCAAAGGTGCATCTTGCTAGGGGTCTTCCCATGAAGGAGATGAGAAGGATCTCTATGACCTCCACTGTGTAGTTAATAGGTAGTGTTGGCACCGAGGAAGAGAAATCACATCCACCAAGCCTTGCCTTGAGGACCCAACACCCCAAAGCAAGGTCACGGGTTTCATCCCAGGGCACCAGGTAGAGAGTGGGTGGCAAAATAGAGGAGGAGGGAAGGGGGGAGGGAGGGAGAGAGGGAAAGGAGGAGTGGGAAGAAGAAGGAAAGGAATGGAGGGGGGAAGTTAGTAAAGAAGAATTGACTTGACTTGGTAGGAGAAAGCTTGTTAAGAGTCTTAAATAAGAAGACCCTTCCTACATGGTTCAAGGTTTTTTGGCTCCTTCTCTATGATCAGATGATCTCCTTATATTAGTAAGAAGAGTCAACATCTAGACAGAAGGCAACAAAGTTAGTTTCTCTTCATCTATTCAGAAGCTTCTAAATTCTGGCAGTTTCTAGGAGGGATTTCAGCCATCTGAACACTTGATTATAACCTTAGCCCAGAGATGATAATGAGAATTGGCAGTACTTGCACAGGTGAGTCATGATTGTGCAATGATTGGCTTTGACCAAGAGTGGAAAATAGGATGGGGTGGTAGATGGGGATCAGGCTGGATGGGGGAGATGGCAAACAGATCCCTAGCAGCCTTACAGCTGCAGGCTTTGCACTTGCTACTCCCTTTGTCTGGAAGAATCTTCCCCATTGGTATTTGCATGGCTGACTCCCTCATTTCTCTCTTTTCTCTACTCTCTGACCAATTAGGCCATCTCCTCACTCTGATTAAGTTTTCTTTCATGACATTTTTTCCCCCTATCTGGCATTAAATCCTTTATTTATTTATCTGTCTTCTGTCTGTGCATGGCCTTTGTTGTGTTTTCTGCTGTGTCTCTAGGGCCTAGAAGAGGTGGCTGGAACGTAACAGGGTTCAACAAATTCTTTCTTGCTGAGCTATCTTGCTTGCTAACTCACATCAGTAATTAGTGACCATTTGGAGGGCTGTGTTGAGGAAGATCTGGAACATCAGAGAATGGTAATCAACAATTGATATTTTGCCCAGCTATGGGGAGGCGGAGCCAGAGGGTAGGTTTCCAACACTGCAGTCTGATATTAGGATTAAAAATGGTATTGAATTTGGACTTCCCTAACGTGCTAGCCAGTAAGTCAACATTCTGGGTTTTTGAGTGGGAGAAGTGTCAACGAAATATGGCAGGGGAAGAGATTTCAGCTAACAAAGTACACAGGTCAGGACAGAACAGGGGGAATTAACATGGGACTGGGAAGCTGCAGTGGGAAATAAGCCAGTTCTGGGGTGACGAAGCCCTCTATAGACAGAATGCTCAGAGGCTGCACTGGGAGCAGGGCTTATCTGAGATCTTGCCCTGGTTTTGGGGGGAGAATTGAGACAAGGAGGGACTACTCCATCAACTTCCACCCCTGGCCACCACGGCATCCTCACATCAGCCAAAGCTATCCCAGAACTTTGCCGTTCAAAGCAAAGCTATGAAGAGTTCATGAAAGAAGAGTAAGTAGGGAATAAATAAACCCACAGGTGAATACATTATTAGATAATATTCTTTAAGTACTTCTTAAATTTGGACCAGTAGCGTGATTTCTCTTAGTCCATTAAGCAAAACTTGACAGAAAGGAAATCTCCCTCTCCTTTTTGGATTGGGGAGTCTGCCAAAACCACCAATGCCAGGATTCTTTTTCATCGTATTTTTAATGATAAATTAATTGTGAGCTCTAAAATCATTGTCCTCACAGTCATGCCAGGATTCAGCCTAATAGTGCTGGCTTCTCAGGGCTGAGAGGCCTTCTATCTATATCTCTCTGTCTCTGTCTCTTTCTCGCCAAAGCAAATTAATGAACATCGCCGAGCATCTTGGAACTGCATCACCCAATTTCTGGGATAGGACACAGAATCGATGGGCACATCTTCCTTTCTCTCTACAATATGCATTCTTGTGTAATAATCTCCTTCCCATTTCCTACAGTCTCTACCAGCCAAATGATGACAAACATAATACAAACACCACTTGCAGAAGAGATGGTCTTTTATTAGTTCTTAGAAAGGCCTTAATTTCCTTCTAGGCTCATCTTTATAACTGGGAACCAGCTGATGGTTGGGAGTGAAGCAAATAGATCAGAACAGTAAACACCGAGTTTTAGAAATATGGTTATGCTTCTAATGGTAAAATAATTATAAGCAGGGACCTTGAAGCAGGCTTTAGTTTACCCCCAGGAAGAATTATACTATTATGGTTTTATGCTAGATTAAGATTGGAGTTTTAAATGATTTGTGTCTCTCTTGAAGAGGCGCTACTTTATCTTTAGGGATAGGGAGAAAATAATACTTAGTTTCATATTTATAACCTTTTTTCTGAGTTGTTTGGATTTCAGAACCGATTTCTTATGCAGAAGAGACATGGAAATGTCAGGAAATTATGCAGAGTTCCATTTTAGTGATCACCACTTGGGATGATTTAGTCAGCCATAATGACCAGAGTTTCTGGTTCTGGTACATAGGTTCTTTTTATGCAAATAGAATTTTACACAAATGATCCCAAATCCCAGGTTATTCATTTCTCAATTGTTTATTTTTCACTTTTAAGCAATTGAGTTCAAAAGCATCCTAGTTATAGACTGTACATACAATTCATGCCACCTGCATACGCTCTTTCTGCCTGAGTGACTTTGTTGATGCCGCTTAAAATTAGCAGCCATTAGGGTTTATCTCTGCAAATCTACATGCCTCAGCCCAGATATTGCAGATCATTAGTGGGTGTAAATTGAGGTTTAGGAAATGAGCACCCTCCAGCACTTGTCACTTCACTTGACTGTTGCCTGGTCTGATAAAATGGAACAAGGCAGCAAGTGGGACTTTTCTTCCAGCTGAGACATTGAACATGAGACAGTGTGCTGGGCTAAGGCAGTAAGATCTCACGAGAGAGGCTGGCATAAATGTGCCTGTCCCCAGTCACTCAAGGAAAAGATTCTAGCGGATGGCAGGAAGCCAAGTGACAAAGAAAGCTAAAGGCACAATGGGAAATACCCTCTGAAGCCAGACTGTGAAGAGGTGAGAAAGACATTGACAATGGACCAATTACTAAAAAGAAATGAAAGGCGCTGTGTACCTGGCACTGAATTTTTGAGTGGCTTGCAGAACAGAAAGGCTAGCCCAGTGTGCATTGTCTGACAGATACAGGTGGTGCATGTGGGCATCCTCTGGGCCTTGACTCATCTGTCCTCTGCCAGGCCTGTATTGAGAGAGCCACAGGGGAAGCTCCTGTGGGGCCAGAGAGGTTGGACCTTCTGGACAATGTCTGCCATTCCTAAAGACCTTTCTCTTCCATGGGAGAACTCTCCATCTGCCCAGCTATGCCTGCATGGGTTAGAGACCTGTAGGATCTGCTTGCCTACACTCTCCACTCAACATTAAAACAAAATCATCTCAGGATGGGAGCCACTGCTTAATGAAAAATCAATGAGGGCCATTTTACTATATGATAGTTATTAATTAATGCCAGAGACAAAATGTAGAAATTACTCTGCTGATGATTTTGTTGCCAAAACAAACTGGAAGAAGTCCATAGAGGTAAATTTATTCATTTTAAATAGGATTCCTTTTAGGATGACCAGCCATCCTGGTTTTCTTTTTTCTTTTTCTTTTTTTTTTTTTCCATCCTGGTTTTCCCAGTGAAAAACATCCTGGGATGTTCCCAGTATCTGCTTCTGGTCAAACTGAGGTAGTTGGTCACTCTAATTTTATTTAATATCAGAGTAGCTGGTTTAGGATAGAAGTTTAAAAGGTTTTAGGTTTTAGAAGGTTTAGGAAGGTTTAGGTTTAGAAGTTTATTCAGACCTGGATAACAAAAATCTAGCAGTTCATTCCTTTACTTTTATTTCCAGAAGTAAATGTATTGAGAAAACCCTCTGTGAGTCAACTTAGCATGGAAACCCCAGTGATTCTAAAGTCAGGCAACAGGGACTTGAATCTTGGCTCTAACACTTACTGGCTGTATGAATACTGGCTAGTTACCATTCAAACCCTTTGTGCCCCAGTTTCTTTATCTGCAAAGTGGGGATAATAGGGCATATTTCAGAGGGTTGCTATCTGAATTAAGTGAACTAATACATGTAGGAGGCTTAGAACAGCACCTGGTACATAGTCAGTGGTTAATACATATTGATTATCATTATCATTATTATTCTTATGTCTCTTTTCATAAGCCCTGAATTACCACCAAATATAGCAAGTGTTAAAATAAACAACTCCTAAGTACTCATTAAGCCTTCATGTAATTCCTTAACTATTATAGTCTGTATGTCATTCAACATTGTCTTCTTTGAGACCTAAGAATGTGATCTTTTTTCTTCTTGACTCTACGCTGGCCTGGAACCTTTCCATATTGTTTGGCTGCATTTGTTTCATCCTGCTTGGAGAAAAGCATCAATTAGGTTCCTAACAGCCTTTCTGCCAAAGCTTACTCCTTAACCTGCTGTCTTACATCTCTGTTCTAGGGCTCTAGCTGCCTCTTCTTTCACACACACACACACACACACACACACACACTCTATGTGCACACATACACATATCACATGCACATACACACATCACATGCATATATATACATATATATATATACACACACATGCATACATACATCCACACACAACATTGTATACTGCATTCCTAGTGTGCTGCGGACTCCAGCTCATTCTCAGAGAGCATAGCAGAATATTTTTACCATTTCCATATGTATGTAAAGGCAGATCTTTTCCTAATGAATCTTAGGAAGGAAAAAAACCTGACACAAAAGGAAGTTATATGTGCTTTTCTTCACTGTCACTTTACAAATATCAATTATGTAAAAGACTATTGCAAATATCCAAACTTTTGTATACATGCTGGTCATTGACTTTGGTCAACAGGTAATCACAATTTCGTTGTCTGTAGCACTTTATTGTTTACAAAATGCTTTCTGACATGTCATTTCATTTAATGAGGAACTTCTACAGGCAAGGCATTTCATGTAATGCTGTCAAATTGCCTGGCCTTGGAGTGAGGATGTGTGCTCTGGGGCAGCTCAAATGGGAAACATTTATGGCTAGGTAGAGGCCAAGTAATACGTACTGGAAGTAGAAGGAATGAAAGCTGATGTAGTTCAGAAAGTACAGTTGGCAGTCAGGCATCATGTAAGCCTGGGTACACTGGCTCTGATTTTAGAAATGATTATTTCTAAGTGGCCAATCAGGCAGCTGAGGGAAAGCAGAGGAAAACTGAGTCCTGGCTCCTATAGACCTGCCATGGTATCTAGAGAAGGAGATTTGAGGACCTTAAGCCATGGGGATGAACATGGTGAAAGGTAGCCCGGTCTAATAGCTAGGTAGGCTATTTCAGGGCAAGACACCAACTATAGAGGGAAATCAGGAAGGAGAGAGCCACAAAAAGAAGCTCTAGACCAGATGGGAGGTAGGGGATATACAGATTGGGTAGATATTTCTGGTTCTCCAAATCCTTATCTGATTGGAAAGAAAGGAGGGGGACATACAGAATGGCAATGGCATTTATGGCTGCAGCCCCCATCTACTTTATCTCAGGCCCAAACATCCACAGATGGGGGCTGGAAACTATCAATCTAAATATTAGTCAGGACACAGCACATGATAGGCAGTTTAATAAAAACAAAAAACAAACAACAACAACAACAACAACAAAAACACTTGTAGTGAAAAACTGAGAGCTTTCCCTCTAAGTTCAGGAACAAGAATGTCCATGCTTGCCGCTTTTGTTCATCATAGTCCTGGAAGTCTTACCTATGACAATCAGACAAGAAAAAGAAATGAGCCATCCATGTTGGCAAAGAAAAGTTAAACTGTCATTATTTGCCAATGACATTGATGTTTGTTATATATAGAAAATCCTAAAGATTCTACCAAAAAACTACTGGAAGTAACAAATGAGTTCAGTAAAGTGGCAGGGTACAAAATTAATACTGAGAAATCAGTAGCATTCCCATACGCTAACAACAAAGTTACAGAGAGAGAAATTTTTAAAAAACCCCACATTTGTAATTGTACCAAAGAGAATAGAATACCTAGGAATAAACTTAACCAAGAAAGTGAAAGACCTATACTCAGAAAACTATAAAACAGTGATTAAAGAGATTGAAGATGACACAAGCAAATGGAAAGACAGTCCATGCTCAACTAATATCGTCAAAATGTCCATATTACCCAAAACAATCTACAGATTCAATTCAGTCCCTGTCAAAATACCAACAGCATTTTTCATAAAACTAGGACAGTGATGCTAACATTTTTATGGAACCACAGAAGACCCCATATAGCCAAAGCAATCCTGAGAAAGGGGAACAGAACTGGAGATATCACAACTCAAGATATCAAGATATACTAAAGCTGTAGCAATTAAAGTTGTATGGTACTAGGCACAAAAACAGACACAAAAATCAATGGGCTAGAATACAGACCCCAGAAAAAAAAAACCCACATTTATACAGTCCATTAATCTATGACAAAGAAGGGAAGAACATACAGTGGAAAAGACAGTCTTTTCAATACATGGTGCTGAGAAAAACTGGACAGCTACATGCAAAAGAATGAAACAGGACTTTCTAATAACATACACAAAAATAAACTCAAGATGGATTAAAGACCAAAACATGAGACCTGAAACTATAAAAATCCTATAAAAGAACACAGGCAGTAATTTCTCTGTCATCAGCCTTAGCAACATTTTTCTAGATAGGTCTTTTAAGGCAAGGGAAACAAAAACAAAAATAAACTATTGGGAATGCATCAAAATAAAAAGCTTTTGTACAGCACAGCAAAGGAAATGATCAAGAAAATGAAAAGACAACCTACTGCATGGGAGAAGATATTTGCAAATGATATATCTAATAAAGGATTAGTAGCTAAAATATAAAAAGAACTTCTACAACTAACACCAAGAAACCCCAAACAATCTGATTTTAAAAAGGGGAAGAGGACCTGAATAGACATTGTTCCAAGAAGGTATACATATGGCTAAGAGATACATGAAAAGATGGTTAACATTACTCATCATCAGAGAAATGCAAATCAAAACCATGGTGAAATATCACCTTACACCTGTTAGAATGGCTAAAATCAAGGGGTGCCTGGGTGGTTCAATTGGTTGAGCATCTGACTTTAACTCAAGTCATGATCTCACAATCCTGGGATCAAGTCATGCATCATGCTGTGTGCTCAGTGGGAAGTCTACTTGTCCTTCTCCCTCTTCCTCTGCCCCTCTACCCACTCATGCTCTCTCCCTCTATCAAATAAATAAATAAAATTAAAAAAAAAAGAATGGCCAAAATCAAGAAGATAAGAAACAAGTGTTGGCGAGAATGTGGAATGAAAGGAACCTTCAAGCACTATTGGTGGGAATGTAAATTGGTACAGCCACTATGGAAAATAGTATAGAAGCTCCTCAAGAAATTAAGAATAGAAATACCATATGATCCAGTAATTCCACTACTGGGTATCTACCCAGGAAAAACAAAAATAGTAGCTCAAAAAAATATATGCACTCCTATATTTATTGCAGCATTATTTACAATAGCTAAGGCATGGAAGCAACCTAAGTGTCCGACAATAGATGAATGGATAAGGCAAACATGGTACACACACACACACACACACACAAATTTTCACACAATGGAATATTACATAGCCATAAAAAAGATGAAATTGTGCTGTTTGGGATAACATGGATGGACCTAGAGGGTATTATGCTAAGTGAAATAAGATTGAGAAAGACAAATCCTGTATGATTTCACTCATAAATGAAATCTGAAAAAATGAATAAATAGAAAGCAGAACCAGAACTATAAATACAGAAAACAAACTGATGGTTGCCAGGGGGATGATTAGAGGATTGGGGAGGATAGCTGAAGGGGTGTGCAGACCTCCAGTTATGAAAAGAGTAAGTCATAGGAATGAAGAGCAGAACACGAGGAGTGCAGTCAGTGATATTGTGATAGCAGTGTAATGGGAACAGATAGTGGTTATACTTGTGGTGAATATGGCATAATGTATGAACTTGTCAAATCACTGAGTGGTGCACCTGAAGCTAATGTAACATCGTGTGTTAACTATACCAAAAAAAAAAAAAGTTTAAGAAAAGCTACTTATAAAAGTATAGGCAGAGTGTAGAGAAAGCAACAAGAGAGTAGTCCTCATCACTAGAAACAGTGATTACCACCCGTTAAGCCTGAGTAGAACTCAGAGAGTAGAACTCAGAGAGAGTAGCAGTATAAGGAGATGGCTGCCTGAGAAACTGTGGCCTTCCATGGAGGGATGCAACCAACCCAAGACAATCCAGTATGGTAGAAAAATACCTCCACCTTATTTTTCTCCCAACCTCTGATCCTTTGCTGGTGCCTGCCATTGGCCAAATCAACCAAAAGGCAGAAGACAAGTATATCTGTTTGTATACTCCATATAGGCACAGAGTAGGGAGGAGAAGGGTGGAGAGTGGATCTGAAGGGACAATGGGAAATATCTAAAAGACTTTACCCTCTTTGCCTCTTAGCCTCTTCGCTTTTATTTTGTGGGAAATAATTGATATCCGCAACAGTCCTCTCAGGGATTATATTTTGATGGGAATTGGGAGACCTGACATAACTCAGGCAGAACAGTGATGGACTGACTATCTGTATATGCAACTGCTTCTGATTATCCTGTTGATGTGAATGAGAAAAGGTTTTTCTGGACTATAGCTACATACCAGATATTAGGGACCATGTTGATTTGTTTTAGTAATTATACCACAACCCTAACCACAGCTGTGATCATCATCGCCATCTGGTTAGGTTTGTGATCATCTCAGTTATTCTCCAGGAGCTATCAGGCTGTTTCACCAGGTGATTTAAATAGAGATATGGCTGGAGTCTCCACCCCCGCGTGTGTCAGATCTTTGATAGCAGCATTAATCTCTGCAGTTCCCAGAGACGTAGCAATCCCTTAGTTTACTTTCTTAATGATGGGGTTGGGGGCATTTTCAGGGACTTCTACTTGGCTCTTCCTATCATAATTATCTTCACTTTATAGGTCAGGGAACCAATGTCAAGATTTGGCTAGTTACTGAGTATATCTAGTCTTGCTCTACTTCTGATGGTGGGGAAATTAACCACAAGAAGAGTGGACCCACAGTGAGACAGATTAAAAATTTTATCTATCACTTACTTCACAATGTCCCCACTGTGGCTTTTTGGTTCTCCAGGGATTAGCACCACTTCAGAACCACTATCTAAAAAACTCCTAGAAAAGTCTGGTTATCTTGGGGCATAGTCCTGGAAAATGACCTCAGAGCTCTCTGGGAAAGGCTTGGAAGAATATTCACAGTATGCTGTACTTCTGTGTACATATTGCTAGATCCTTCTTCAAAGAGCCCCAGTCACCCCCTTGAATTGAGAAGTTCTTGGTCTGTGAACTGATCTATGTCTGAGACCTGCGCATGAGACCTTGAATTTCTACTATAGCAACTTACATTAGGTTTCTACTCATCAGACCTAGAATTTTTTCACCTATATATGTCAAGTAGTATCCTAGGAAATTGTCCGTCTATTTCATTTCCAGGGACCCAAGGGACCTCCTCTTACATATGTAGGTGAAAACATTCTGATAACAGTTCTAGCTCTGTTGTTTGTTGTAATCATTGCACCTATCTTGGTGTGAAAGTTAAACACTATTTGGCTTCTAAATCTTCAAGTTCTCATTGAGATCAGAAAACCCAATAAGTTGCCACACATACCAATATCTCTGACTTTTATTTTTTTAATATTTAATTAATTTAATTTATTTATTTGTGAGAGACAGAAAGAGAGAGAGGCAGAGACATAGGCAGATGGAGAAGCAGGCTCCCTGCGGGGAGCCTGATGCGGGACTTGATCCTAAGACCCCAGGATCATGATCTGAGCCAAAGGTAGATGCTCAGCCACTGAGCCACCCAAGTGCCCTTATCTCTGACCTTTAAAAAGGAATCACCTTTGCTCTGTCGTGTTGGTCATCATCTCAAGGTTTCACCAAGCCACCTATGAATGAAATAACTTGGATCTGTTGAAGCCTGGAAATAAAATATCCTTGAGAAGCATTTATGAAATCTCTATTACTGGAATGTGGATTAAAAATGCTTGCTGGGGTGAGCTGCTAAATCTTTACACATGTTTAGGATAAAGCACAAATGAGAAAACCATGTTCAACTAGGCTCTTATATTTTAGCTAACTGTGTTCTTAATTCTCTTCTGCTGAAATATCAGTGTTATGAGCAGGACCAAGACCGCAGACCAGATGGTGAAACCATTGTCCTGCTGTACTTGGGGTGACTTCTCCTCTAGATGTTATGCTCTCTGTTTCTAACTGTCTCACTTTCTCTCCCCCTGTCCCCTCCCTCCCCCTGCCCTCTATCTCCCCCTTCCCTCTCACTCATGACAGAGAAAATCACTGTTTTGTTATTCTTATTTAATAACTATAGTGATATAAGTCACAACACAATCTTCTAGGCGTGGGCTAAGTTTTTACTAATTAGGATAGCTGAAAAGAGGCTGGTGTAAAACAGCAGTGAGAAGAAAATAATTAAATTGTTGAGGGGAAAACTGGACTTTCAATATTTAAAGTAAAATTACATTTGAATTATAATATACAGGAAATGATGCAAATCATAAGTATGTAATACAATGAATTTTCACCGAATGAATCATGTGTAACCACCATCCAGATCAAGAAATAATATTGCTGGCCCCTTCGAAACCCTATTTGTGCCCCTTTTATTACTGCTATTACCTGCAAAAACCCCACTATCAAAACTTCTTAGTTTTTTGGGGTTTTGCCTAGATTGTGAGTATGCATTCTTGGGTGAATGGGTTCCCTCGTGTAAAATTGCATTGGTGAAATTCATTAATGTTATTGCATTTAGCAGTAACATACTTGTTCCTGGTCTAGAACAATGATGGCCAACTGCAGCATAATATAACTGTTCTTGTACAGCCCACCAGCTAAGAATGGCTTTAACATTTCTCAAGAGTTGTGAACAGGGCAGCCCTGGTGGTGCAGTGGTTTAGCACCGCCTGCAGCCCAGGGTGTGATCCTGGAGACCCTGGATCAAGTCCCACGTCAGGCTCTCTGCCTGGAGCCTGCTTCTCCCTCTGCTTGTGTCTCTGTGCCTCTCTCTCTCTCTGTCTCTATGATTAAATAAATAAAATCTTTAATAAAAAAAAGAGTTGTGAACAAATGACGTGAATATGCAACGAAGACAATATGTGACTTGTAAAACCTACAATATTTACTCGCTATAGAGTACTGTGTTGTGTGAATATACTACAACTTATTATGGCTTAATTCCACTGCCAAGGGATATTTGTGTTATTTTCAGTTTTTCGCCGTCATGAAGAGTGCTGCCATAAACATTCTTACACATGCCTTTCGGTGGACATGTATACACATGTCTGCTCAGGATAAACCTAGAGGTGGAAGTATTGGGGCGTAAGGTATGAAGATATTCAGTGTTAGTAAATACTGCCCAACAGTCGTACAAATCAACACATTTGAGCAGCAGTGATTGAGAATTCCAGTTGTTCCACATCCTTGCCAAACTTGGTATTATTTTTCTTTTTAATTTTAATCATTTTGGTGTATCTATAATAGTATCCCCTTGTGCTTTGGGTTTTTACTCACCTGACGCCTCATGATGTAAGTACTTTTTCATGTGTTTATTGAATATTTGCTTATTTTTTTTGTGACAATACTGCTCACACGTTTTTTCCATGGTGCATCTGTATTTCCCTTTTTGATGGATTAGAGTATCAAATTCTTTGTTAGCAATGAGTTGCAAATACCATGTTCTATTCGATGATTTGTATTTAACTTTCCTAAGGGTATCCCTTGATAGACAGAAATCTTTAAGTTTAACATGATCTAATTTTGCTGGTTTTCATTGTGGTCAGTGCTTTTCGAGTCCTATTTAAGAAAACTTTGCCTATCAACACCCTTTTTGAACTTGGCCACAGCAACTTCTCATAAGGTACATCTATAAAGGCAAGGGAAACAAAATCAAAAATGAACTACTGAGACTTAATCAAGATAAAAAATCTCCTGCACAGCAAAAGAAACAGTCTACAAAACTAAAAGACAACCTACAGAATAGGAGAAGATATTTGCAAATGAAATATCAGATTAAGGGCTAGTATCCAAGATCTATAAAGAACTTATTAAACCCAACAGCAAAGAAACAATCCAATCATGAAGTGGGCAAAAGACATGAACAGAAATCTCACAGAGGAAGGCATACACATGGCCAACAAGCACATGAGAAAAAGCTCCATATCACTTGCCATCAGGGAAATACAAATCAAAACCACAATGAGATAAAAAAAAAAGAAATCTTTGCCTACCATTGTGTCATCAAAATATTCTCCAGTGTTCTCTTCTACAAGTGTTCTTACCTTTTACATTCATATCTAAAATTCACCTAAGTTTCTTTGCATGGTGTGAGGTAGGATATCAAGATGGATTGTTGTCCCTTGTGGGATCCAGTTGGTCCAGCACTACTTTTGGAAAAAATTACCATTTTTCCTTTATAACTGGAGTGTCACCTTCATCATAAATCAGGTACAGTATATATGCAGGTCTGGTTCTGGGCTCAGTAATGTCTTCTATATGAACTCATCTAAGGTTCAGTAAGAACTTAAGTTTTCTTCTTCAAGATTGTCTTGTCTCTTCTTGGCCCTCTCCATTCCCATTTAAATTCATTGAATTGAAGAGGAAAATGCAATTTTATAGTATAAAAATGAAGATGATATATCCTTCCATTTATTTAGGTTTCTTTAATTTTTCTGTATGCTATTTTGTAATTTTCAATGCAAATGAACTATATAACTTATTACTTTATTTTTAGTTCTAAGATGTTTGTTGATGCTATTATAAATGATTTTCTTCTTCAAGTTTTATTTTGTGATGTTTCCTGATGTATAGAAACATAATTGGTTGCTGTACATTGGTCCTGTATTCAGTGATCTTGCTAAAATTATTATTAATTCTAAGAGTTTGTAGAACCTTTTGTCTTTCATGTTTCTGTTTTAACCATGTTGCTGTTAATAATAAGTTTTATTATTTACTTTTCATTTCTTAAAACTTATCTTTCTTACCTTGTTTTGCTGACTATATTATACTGTATAATATTGAATAGAAATAGTGATACTAAACATCCTTATTTTATTCCCGATCACAGAGGAAAAGCTTTCATTATTTCACCATTAAGCATGTTTACTATAGAATTTTTGTAAATCTCTATTGTGTTAAGAAGTTCCCCTTTACTTCTAGTTTCCTAAGTGTTTTTTTCTTTTTAATAAATACATAGATGTTGGACTTGGTAAAATATTTTTTATAGATCTGTTCAGATAATAATCAGATTTTTCACACTTATTTTGATAATTGGTGAATTACACTGAATGATTTTTATAAATCATTACTGGAATAAGCCTAACTTTGTGACGTTACACTTTTTATAAATATAAATATATAATATAAATTGCAGGATATGGTTTGCTAAAATTCTTTTAGGATTCTGCATTATAAGAATTTGGCTGGGGATCCCTGGGTGGCACAGCGGTTTGGCGCCTGCCTTTGGCCCAGGGCGCGATCCTGGAGACCCGGGATCGAATCCCACATCGGGCTCCCGGTGCATGGAGCCTGCTTCTCCCTCTGCCTGTGTCTCTGCCTCTCTCTCTCTCTGTGACTATCATAAAAAAAAAAAAAAAAAAATTAAAAAAGATTTTGGCTGGCAATTTATTTTTTTCGTATTGCCTTCTTTTGCATGATTTTGGTATTAAGGATATGTTGGCATCATAGAACAAATTAGAAAGTATTTCCTTTTTTATCTGCTCTCTGAAAGAGTTTGCATAGAATTGGTGCTATTTCTTCCTTAATGTTTAGAAGTATCTGCGAGCAAATACATCTGGGCCTAAACATTTCTTTGTAGGAAAACTTTTTAATTAAATTTGAAACAGGTGTTTTTTGAGATATAATTGACAGGCAAGAAACTGTATGTACATAAAGTGAATTATTTGATACATTTGAATATAGGTTCCCATACTTGAAACTGTCACACAGTCACCACAATCAAGATAATGGAAATATCCATTATTTCCAAAAGATTCCTTGAAGTCCTTTGTATTGCTTCCTTTTTGTCACTCCCCATCCTCATCCTCCAGCAACTAATGATCAGCTTTATGTCACTTTAGATTATTTACCTGTTCTCAAATTTTATAGATGTAAATTATGGGGTTTCTTTTTCTTGTCTTTCTTCTTATGCTCAGCATAATTATTTTGAGGTTTATCCAAGTTGTGCCATGTTTTAATTCATTTTTTTCTTGAAAGATGAGCAGTATTCCATTGTATGTACATATTACAGTTCAGTTAACCAACTACCCACTGATGTATATTTAGGTGTTTCCAATCTGGGGCTATCACAATTAAAGTGGCTATATCTATTTGTGGACAAGTCTCTGCATGGACATATGCTTTCTTTTCTACCTAGGAGCAGAATGGCTAGGTCATGGTAGGTGTAAGTTTACCTTTAAAAGAGTCTGCCAAACTGTTTAACAAAATAGTTGTGCCATTTTACATTCTTACCAGCAGTGCACAAGAATTTCAGTTCCTCTCCATCATCTCCAATACTTGGTATGATCAGACATTTTAATTTTAAAAATTCTAATCTAAAAAAAAATTCTAATCTATAGGTAGTGGTATCTCATTGTGATTTTAATTCATTGCCCTGATGATTTAATCATGTGCACCATTTGTATATAATCTTTGCTAAAGTGTCTGTTAAAGTATTTTGCCTATTTTATATTGGGTTGTTTGTTGCCTTATTACTGAATTTGAAGAGTTCTTTATTCTAGATCCAAGTTCTTAATCAAATACGGGGTTTGCAAATATTTTCTCCCAGTCTGTGGTTTACCTTTTCTTTCTCTTAAAGTATATTTTGAAAAGTAAAAGTTTTCAATTTTGATAATGTATAATTTCTCAATATTTTCTTTTAACACAGCTTGCTTTTGATGTTGTACTAAAAAAATTATTGCCTAACCTAAGGTCACAAACACCTTCTGTATGTTTTCCTCTATAAATTTATAGTTTTAGGTTTTACATTTAGGTGTATGATCCATTTTGTGATTTTTTTGTTCTGAGTTTTTTTTTTTTTTTTTTTTTTGGCAGTTCGGCAGCTTCTTATAGAAGTAAACGTGCCACTACCATATGGTCCATGATTTGCACTGTTGGACTTTTATCCCAGAGAAATGAAAACTTCCGTCCGTACAAAAATCTGTATATGAATGTTTAGAGCAGCTTTATCCACAACAGCCAAAAACTGGTAAGAGGGCAGCCCCGGTGGCCCAGCGGTTTAGCGCGCCTTCAGCCCAGGGCGTGATCCTGGAGACCTGGGATCGAGTTCCACGTTGGGCTCCCTGCATGGCGCCTGCTTCTACCTCTGCCTCTGCCTCTCTTGGTCTCTGTCTCTGTCTCTGTCTCTCTCTCATGAATAAATAAATAAAATCTTAAAAAAAAAAAAAAAAACAGAACAAAAACTGGTAAGAGCCCAGATTTCTTTCAACAGGTATTTTAGCAAACTGTGATACACCCATTTCATAAATACTACATAACAGTAAATAGTAGTGAACTATTAATATGTGCAACAACTTGGGTAGGTCTCCAGGGAATTGTACTGAGTGAAAAAAAATTCAATCACTGCCTGATTCCCTTTATAAGATTTTGTTGAAACAACAAGATTATAGAGTATAGAATAGTTGCTGCTAAGGGTTATATTGGAGCAGGGGGATAGTAGTAAGAGAGAAGTGACTATGGTTATACAAGGGTAGCTTGAGGGCTTTTTGCAAGTGAACTGTTTATTTTGATTGTGGCGGTAGTCAGCCACCCATGTAATGAAATTGCACAGAACACACACACACACACACACACACACACACACACACATGCAGTGAGTACATGCAATTATTTTAAGCAATTTGATTGTGATGTGACTGATTAACAAATAGTCATTTGTTTTTGTGTTGTTGTTGTCCAGGGGTTGCTAGTATTTTGCCCAGAGTTTATCATTTTTATCCGTCGGAGAGTTAGTTAATCCAATATAAGCTTCTCCACCATTACTGGAAATAGAACCTCTTATTATTCACTTTCCATTATGATTCTTTGTCCCATAAGTTATTTAGAAATTCTTAAAATTTCCAAATATTTGAGAATTTTCAAGTTATCTTTTGTTACTGATATACGGCTTAATTTCACGAACAAATATTTTCTGCCTGAAAATAACTTTGAATGACCTTATTCCTTGTTTTATGGACCAGAATATCTTAAATTTTGGTAAGTATCAATGTGCATTTGAAAAGGATAGCTGTCCTGTCATTTTTGGGAATTTTTGTCATTTTGTATAGAATAATCAGGTCAAGTTTATTAATCATGTTGTTCAAGTCTTTTATACCCTTATGAATTTCTTGTTGACTTGTTCTGTCAGTTACTGAGAAATGCATGTTTAAATGTCCCAGATTTGGTTATTTCCACTTTCAGATCTGTCAAGTTTTATTTTAAGTATTTTTAACTACGTAATTAAGTGCATACAAATTTATACTTTTTATACATTTCTTGAAGCTTCAATCTTTTGTTATTATGAAAGTTTCTCATTTCTAGTGCTGTTTCTTACCTTAAAGTCTACCTTATCATTTGACTAAAACTCATTAGATTAGCACAGCTACATCAATCAGCTTGCTTCTGCTTTGTGTTTGCGTGGTACACTTTTCTGTATCTTCTAATTGTCATCCCTTTTGTTTTGTTATATTAAAATGCGTGTCTTGTTAGCCACATAGTTGGTGTTTGTTTTTTTTTTTTGCAATCCAGTCCATACTAATTTGCTTGAGTAGCTGCCACCCTGCCTGTTTTGTAGACCTTCTATTTATCTTTTTTAACCTTTTTTAGATAATAAAAATATTTAATTATTCTATAATTTTCATCTTGCTTTTAGTTGTGCGTTCCTATACTATTCTTCAAATGGTTACCCTAGAGACTACTATCTGTGCTTTTTACTTCTTAAGGTTCAATATAAATTAGTTCTTTTACTACTTCTCAGGCCAGAATTTTTTTAACTCCATTTTTAACTTTTTTTTTGGTATGATGGTTATGAACTTTAATTGTGCATACACATTAAATCACATGAATTGTTGTTGACATCTTATTCATTTGTGTGTATCTCTTTTATTTATTCCTTTCTATATTTCAATCTGGTATCATTTTCCTTCTGCCTGAAAAGCCCAATTTCATGTTCTTCTATGGGAACCCCTGGCAATAAATTTTCTGTATTTATCCAAAAGTATCTTTATTTTTCTTTAATTTTTAAAGAATATATTTTTTTAGTATAAAATTCTAGTTTGGAGATTACTTCCTTTTAATACCTGAAGGTATCTTTCCACTGTTTTCTGGCTTTTGAAGTTTTTATTGAGAAGTCAGATATTAGCCTTATTGTTCATTGACTATTTGAAAGTGCTCTATCTTTTTTCTTTTGCTGCTTTTAATATTTCCCCTTTGCTTTTAAGTTTCTTCATTTTTCCTATGATGTAGTAGGGATAAGTGTTTTTTTTCTCTTAGTTTCTTTATACTTATTTGAGGGTCAGAGTGATCCTGTATCTGTAGCATGATGTCTTTTATGTGTCTTCTGTATGTCTTGGAAAGCTGCCAGATATTCTCTTTTAAATATTGCTTTTGCCCCAATCTCTCTATCTTCTTCTGAAATCCCAGGTACTATATTATTTTCAATCTGCTGCCATACCTATTTATTGAGCTCTTTTTAAATTTCAGCTATATTTTAAATTTCTAGAATTTCCCTTTAATGTATTACAGTGCTCTGTTGAAATTATTCTCTTCGCATCTAGTTTCATAAACATATCAATCAGATGCATGAACGCATATAACTGAAATATCTAGATCACCTTTTTGTCTTTTTATTGCCTATTTTTCTCTTGACCCTGTTTCCTATATACATGGATATGTTTAACTGAATGTCAAACATTATATAAGAAAAATGAAAAGGTTGAGAGTAATTTTTTCATCTTCAGAGAAGATTAATGCTACCCTCCACCAGACAGCTCAAATATGGGCAGCTGACCTTAATCCTTGGTTCAAAGTTATGTTACAGCCTTTGTAAGATTGAGTCTATGATTCAAACCTACCTTCAGTATATACTCCAGACTCTCACTTAGAGCTTGAGTGTTTGCTAGAACTTAGAGAATAGTGGGTTCTAATTCTCATTTCTCCACATATACGTGACCAGTAAAAACTTCTGCTGTTTTCCTGCTGTTTTTTTCAGTGGTTTCCTAGCCTTTTTGTATTGTTCAAATTAAGAATCCAACTTCATTTCTTTCTGAAACTTTCATTTTGTTCATTAAACTTTATAAATCAGGTGAAATCATGAAACTGGTAGTTAAGTAAAGGCTTGAAAGTTTAAATATGGCCTCTTGGATTCAAAATACCAGGAAGCATTTTTTAGTGATTGAAATATCCATTATTGTTAGCTGACTCAATAAATTCATCCATGCGATATGGGAACATTTTTCTGTGTAATGTGTACATATGTACAAATATGTCCCCAAAACACATGTGTTCAGTTTACCCCTTGTTCAATTTCTTCCCTCTTCAAAGTAGAAAGGAAACTTTCTTCTATATTCCTTTAGAAAGGAAACTTCAGGAGATCACATTAACCCAGTATTTGTCAGGCAGATTGCTCCAGTTATGATGCAATATGGTAGAGACAAGTTATAAAACTAGAAGATCCATAATGAATTGAGCAGCTGTAGGGTTTGTCCTCATTCAAATATCACTCTCTACTTAATATCAGAATCTACTGAGTCAACAAATCAACATGTTTCTGGTCAGTATGATAGAGATTTTTGTCTCCCTAGATCAATTTCTCCCTTTCCACCTCCCTTTATGCTGAGAGGCTGAATTCCATAAATGTATTAAATGGGCTCCCTTCCTCTCTGGATTCCATTTGGCTTTAGCCAGTGGATGTCATTGGCAGGAGACCAGAAAACAATAGAAGAATAATATCAGGATAATTACTCTCCCAGCTCCTTCTCAACTGGATTACTATGAATGGCCTGAATCCCTCTACCTAAATCACAACTCCTTTGTTACAGCCCTCTGCTCTGGCTATAGCTATGTGCTTTGGGTCACAATTGGGAGTTTGGGGTTTAGAGGTGGTTGGCAATGGCCTTCTTCCTATCCACATATCCTTCAATATCCTTTCCTGGTTTCTCCAATTCTGCCCAACAACGTATTTTAAGGTTTCTTTAGTAAACTATCCTCAATTACACAGTCTGACTGAGTATGCCATCTGCTTCCTATAGGGACCAAGACTGGTACAGTTTGACCCTCCCTATCACAAGTAAGCAGGGCAACACAATGCAATACAATGGATATATGATGTAAGTCCATTGCAGAGTGAAATTATACATTTTGCAAAAGATGGTAAAATTTTACGGAGCAGATGAAAGTAGTGTTGGAGAACTGTTTGAATCACATATAAAACTATTTATCTAATGCAGGTTAGCAAAGTTTCTCCAGTGGAAAATGGAGGAGAAAATTAGCACTTAGCCATTTCAAAAGAGAATGATTTTAATGTCAAAGAATTAAAAGAAGCATTAGGCAAATATATGAATTATTTGATTCATCTTCTTTTTCTTCTTCTTTCTTCTTCTTCTTCTTCTTCTTCTTCTTCTTCTTCTTCTTCTTCTTCTTCAATAAAAGAGATGTTTTATTTATATTTATTTGTACCATAAAACTATATGAAGTAAAGGGTGTCCTTAGATATTACCCTACTCTTTTGTCAGGAGTGTTGTACCCAAATAGAAAAAGCCACCAAATAATACTCAGTTTACTTTTTCTTTGTCTTAAGAATTAACATATAATTACAATTATAACCTACATTTTATTTTTTAAAAAGATTGTTATTTATTTTGCGAGAGAGAGCATGATCAGGGGAAGGGTCAGAGGGAAAAGCCGACTTCCTGCTGAGCAGGGAGCCGGATGTGGGACTCCATCCCATCATGACCCAAGCCAAAGGCAGATGCTTAACCAACTAAGCCACCCAGGCACCCTTATAACCTACATTTTACTACATGTAAAATAAACTTACTTTCACAGTTTTTCACTTTAATTTTTAAAGATGAAGTTACAGTGGAACTTCTTCTCTACTGAGAATCAAATTTTGGCCTCCACTTTAAATGGAGTCACTCTAAGTGGCTTTTTTCCAGGACCAATTATCTTTGGCTAAGAGGCTCTTTGAACATTCTCAGAGGAGTTGTAGCAGGTCACTCGTGGGGGCAGGGAGGACATCGGTTCCTTGAAAAGATTTCTAAGGCATCCCTTTGGATTTGGGATTGGCCTCTGTAGTCACACAGCCAAGGGTTTAGATTCTAGCTTCATCTACTGCTAACCCCTTGGCATTGGCTAGGATGAGGGAGCATATTCAATTGTCCTTTAATATCATTGTATAGTGGCAGATGGGAGCTACACTTATGGTGATCATAACAATGTATAGAGTTGTCGAATCACTATGTTGTACACCTGAAACTAACATTGTATGTCAATTACATGTCAATAAAAATACATAGAAAGCAAATATTTTGAGGTGATCAAGGAGTAATTAGCAAAGTCCAAATGCAGGGATACAGTAACATACAATGCTATCCTTAAAAATAAAGCATTCAGTTATCTTAGCAGCAAAAATTGGGGTTATTTAGGAGTAACAGGGAATTGCGATTAAGGACATGTAAGCTATGGCAAAACCATACACAAGCCCAGCAAACAAAAGGAAGGAAAGCTAATTTAATGGAGAAGAAGGAGGAAGTTTGGAGGGGTTGTTCTGAACAAAAATCCATTGGAAAATCAAGAGTGCAGGGTGATGATAGTTTCTCATTGACTGAAGTTTCTTGTAGGAGATGCAGTGTACAACTTTCCTTGTGAGGCCTGTAACTGATTCTTTCCTGTTGATTATTCTTTCCTTAGGGTCTGTAATTGACAATTCTTCCTGTAATTGATGTTGAATATTAAGGTTCCCCTGTTTAGCCTCCGACTTCACGTTAATGAGATGTCCCTTTATTAATTTTCATAGCATGTATCAGCCAATGGCATGTTGAGTACAAAAGTAATAGCCAACTCTTAACTCCCAAGTTTTAGAACAGAGTTTCCCAACCAATAAGCTCTCTTGTGCCATAGGTCCTTCTGAGACTTTAAGTCATCTACAGAGATTAGGGAGCTGAAAACTTCAGGTTAGCCACCTCCAGTCTTGAGCAGCTTTTCCTAGGACTCTGAGGAGAACTACTTGAGCAGATGGGAGTTGAATGGGGTCTCAGTACCTGAGACCAGAGAAAGAATACAAGGAATTACATCTGGCTCTCTCCAGTGCACAGAAATACACTGTGCATGGGCAAGGAAGTGTCCACCACCCGGGCATGTGATTCCACAGGCACCTGCAGTTGCCTGTTGTGGAGCAAGTAAGTTCAGGTGGGATGCCCAAGTAGCAAGGAGCAAGCTGTCCAACAAGGACGTGACTAGTAATTAGGGAAGATGAGCAGGAACATATCCAGGCCTCGACCCTAAATCTCTTGGATACTTCTGTCCCTTTTGGTAGATTTTTTTTTTAAAGATTATTTATTTACTTACTTACTTACTTACTTACTTAAGAGAGAGAAAGAGCACAAACAAGGGGAGCGGCAGGCAGAGAAAGAGGTAGAAGTAGGCTCCTGGCTGAGCAGGGAGCCCAACATGGGGCTTGATCCCAGGACCCCAGGGATCATGACCTGAGCTTAAAGCAGACGTTTAACCAAGGAGCCATCCAGGTGCCCCTACATTTGCCTTTCAGGGCTTGCAGCAGAGTGACTCCTCTAGCATTATATACACAAATAGAAAATGAGAGCTTCATCACTATTTTAAAAGATTGATATGAAGTTTCATTTGATACAAAATTCATTCCCTCTTCACAATTTATTCCAACAAAGCAGCTTCCAAGAAAAAGCAAAAGAAGACTGTTGGACTCCTTAAATACCATTTTAACTGTTGTAGAAGTTTTGAATGATTATTTATAAAAGTTCAAGTTTTTCTTACCTATTCATGAAAATGAATTTTGCATCCATGATAATGATGAAGTATTTTGAAGACGTTATTCTTTAAAAGTCTTGTCTAAGAACTGCACACAGCATATAACAAGAGAATAAAAAACAGTGTTTGTAAAAGTTAAAAAAAAAAAGAATGATTACCTTTAACCTATAGGAGAACTAATAATTTAGTATTTATTTTAAAATATTAGTTTCTAAAATAATAAGGCCAAGGAACACAAATAACAAGACAGACACACACAAAATATCAGTTAACTTTCTGAATTGAGAGCCACATACCTGTTTTAAAGCTCAGGAGGCCATTTGAAATTTATTTTGGTAATGTAATGTAGTTAAACCTGCATGGTATCAATTTAATGATTTTTTTTCCCACTGACATGCTTTAATAACATGTATGAGGTCTTATCACTGTCCTGTTCCTGCGCTTTCAGCATCTCATTTGTATGCAAATTCTCTTGCATGCAACTTACTCTCTGGTAAATGCAACCAGCGGATTGAGTGTCTCCATAATTATGTTCCATCCTTGTCTACCCTATTTGTTTCTTATTATATCACTGTGGCAGTCCCTGCTTCGTGTTCCAGTCATGAATTACAGAGTGGCTCCAACAGTCATTTTTCTTATGGGTGATGGGCCGCTCTACCTCCTTTTCCTTAAGGCGTTACCCGCTTACCCTTACTTTCAAGACCAAATGTGCGAGGCTTGTTCTGTCTTCCTTCTGGTTGTCTCCTTCTGTTTCTTATTTATTTTCTAACTAGAAGCCTTTTGGTTCTAAGAGAGATAATTTGTTCAACTTACTAATATAGCCCCTTTCCTCGCCCTCCCTTGGTTTGATTTGTGTGATACTGAAATATGAGGCGAAATTATTTTATATACACATGTATTTTGGGGTTCCTCACTAGGGCCAAGAAATCTAATGAAAATTCCACATGGGACAGCCATACCAGGAATAAACACTATGCGGATAGATTTACGTATCTAATACATAATATGTATACCTGCTTCTACATATGCATGTAAGTGTATGGGAATGAAGTGTGTGTGTGTGTGTGTGTAGGGAGAGAGATTGTGTTCTGAAACAGTAAGACCTATGTTTGAACCTTACATCAATCATTAATTATCGGTGTGACCTTGGGCAATTTCTTAAACTTCTGGACTTCATTTTCCTCATTGGTAAAATAAGGATAAGGGATAATATCTATCTCATAGGGTTTTGTGAGAAATAAATTAATTAATAAATATAGAGTTCTTCTTGGTACATTATAAGCATTCAACAATCCTGTCAGCTGTTTCTTTATCACACAGGATAAATAATATAGACATACACATACAGACATTGATGAGATTGGATCCTCCATACTCACTCAGCCAAAATTTACAGCACCAGAGTGCCAGACACCATGCAAGAATGCTCGGAGGTGCAAGGATGGAGAGTCTCTGCTCTTGGATGTACATCCATGATCCTCCCCAGTTGGATGTACATCCATGATCTTCCCCAGTCCTCCCCATTGTGGACCCTCATGGGCCTCCTCCCTCAGTCTGTCCTCAATACCAAGGCTGCCTGCACCCATTCTGGGTGGGAAGTATGATAAAGGCCCCAGGCAGCAATAACCAGGCCTTCCTTGCCCACCACTCTTCTAGCTGTTGCATTTGACCAAAAAGGAATTGTAAGATTCTCAAACACTCTTCTCCATCCCAGTTTCATGGAGAGACTCACCCACGAGGCCCCTCAGTGTCCAGTGAGTGCAGCCAGCGTGGGCTGCTTTCCAGGTCCTGGCAGACAGGACAAGCCGTGTTTCCTGTGCTCTTGTTCCCTATCACACAGCACACGCCATTTCCCTCCAGGGAGGCCTCAGAATTTTGCACAGCAAACTGAGAGGGGCTCAGGGGAACAACAGCCCCATAAACATAGCCCTTCCTGGGCTCAGAGGTGAAACCTGGACTTTCTCAAGCTGGAGAAGCAGGATGTATTTAGAGAGGGACATTCTGCCTCTAACCTGCTTGGGCACATTCATCCCCATCTTTCCTGCCACCCTTTCTCATCACCTCTCTCCCCTCAACTCCAAATACAGCCTGTGGCGTCTGTCTTGTAAAGGTCAGGCTTTGCCATTTATGACCTGCTTTGGTAACTGCCCTGTTCTTATGGGAGGCGGTGTTTTGTGCTTCCCATTTTATAAGGAAACTGAGCTCTGAGACATTACAATTTGCTCAAGGCTGCACAGCATGACAAGGTTATACATGACAGAGTTTAAGGTCGACATTGGTTTTACTCAACTACAGTTTATTTTCATTTACGTACTCACTCAACGAAATTTATCGAGGGCCTACTATGTGTGACAGAGACAGGTGTAGGCAGGGCCAGTGCCAACTGTATGGCAAAGCCTCTGGTCTCCTGGAGAAAATGCATGAGTCAGTAACTGATTGTAACTAAGTGTGTTGGGTGTTGTGGCAGAGGAAGGACACTTACTGAACATTGTGCGGGAGATCTTGCCAGAGGCTGCAAAGAAGTTTCCATGAATGCATCTGTGACCAGCCCTACCTCCAGGGACCTGTTGCTGCTCACATCCCATGTCTGCCCTCTCATCTGTCCAGCTGTTCACCCAGGGCAGGGCCCTCTGTAGGGGGTACCCAGGGCTGATCTCTGAGAGGAACACAGGCTCCCTGCCAAGGTCAGCAACCTCACGAAGAAGCACAGTGGCAAGAGCAGCCCTGAGTGTTGAGCGATCTGCTAGTGGTGGGTTATTGCTGTGTGGGTGGTGAGAGGAGCCTGGAGGGGAAAGGTGGAGGAGGTGTGGCCTGGGAGTCCGCAGATGTCAGCATGTAGGTAGGACAGCTGGCGGAAAATGCCTTCTCTGAATTTCTGTTACAAACGCACACCAAAGAATCTTTTTTTTTTTTTTTTTTTTTTTTTTTTTTAAATAAAGGCATTCTGCTTCACTGGGAATAGCTCTCCTTGGTATGAAATTTACAAATTTCACATCAAATTCATACAAATTTCAAGGAGTTTTCAGAATAGTAAGGGAAACAAAAAAATAGGATGTTCCCCACAACTTGCTGAATACTTACCCTGGGCATCGTGATGTTGTTTAATTTAGGCAATCGCTCTGACATGGGTATTGTAAGAGATGAGGAGGTTGAACTTAAGAAATGTGTCTGAGTTTCCACAGCCAGTAAATGGTAGAGGCAGGATTCGAACCCAAGTCTTTCTGACATCAGCGCTCACCCTCCTAACTACCAGATCGCCCATGGTATCTTCCAACATGGAGACCCATGGCTGCAGTGGTGGCTGGCAGGTGTCATGAATTATGCCTCAAAGAGGAACAATGAGGAAGGAATTTTAGTGTCTGTGGGGATTTTCCAGTTAGCCAGTGGGTGTAAAGGGATCCTTCACAGAGGAATAGCATGGGAAAAACATCAACCTAAAGTAGCCTAGATGTTCA
Organism: Canis aureus; assembly: GCF_053574225.1. Lineage (NCBI taxonomy): Eukaryota > Metazoa > Chordata > Mammalia > Carnivora > Canidae > Canis > Canis aureus. The sequence goes on from NC_135621.1 coordinate 45,361,660, forward strand.
GGAAATCCCCAGGGGCATGGTATTGTTGGGTGGTGAGGAAGGAGGATGGTAGTGAGCATGACAAGAGATCATGTTGGAGAGGGCAGGGTCAGGACTTTGGGATTTTCTCATAGGTGATGGGGGCGGGGTGGTTATGCAAGGAGGCATTGAAGAGTTTAAGGACTGGGTTTGGGGTAGGAGCTTGTAACATTAACATTTTTTGCAGGCATTTCCAAAGAAAATTTAGAGGCAGTTTGGAAAACACTCTAGAGCCGTCACCTGGGAGATGAGTTTAGAGACTATGTGTCCACATTTCTGATCATGTATCCTTCTCAGTAAAAAAGTCTTCAGCAGATTTCCGGTAGATGTATGTTTATTCACAAATGATCATAATACAACTGTATTCAAACATTGCGTGCATTAAAATGTACACAAAAAAGTAGACACTAAAGATGTGACATAAAAATAAATGTGAGGTTTGGGACTAGATGGAGCTGGTAACCACCAGCACAATATTATGAATATATTCAATGTCACTGGATTATGCATTTTAAAATGGTTAATGGTTAATTTTATATTATGTGATGTGAATCTAACCTCAACACAAATAAAAAACAAGCAAGCATGAGCAAAATTCAAAACTTTTCTCCCCCAACTCTGAATTTTCTGGCATACCTTGGGTACACATGCCCTTTTGGGGTGTGGGGCATTGATGATGAAGCCTGATGTAAGGGCCTGGCTATAGGAAAAGAGAAGAGAGAAAGAATTTGAGGTGTGATTTAAGAGGTAGAACTGACAGGGCTTGATAATTAAAGGTGGAGGAGTATGTGAGAAAGGAAAGAAGGCAGGAAGACGCCCCGTTTCTGATTTGAATATTGGACTATAAAAGAAAGGTTTTCCCTGTGCCCAGGAACTAAAGTGGTCAATACTTGGATAATTTCCCAGTGGTTGGCATAGGCTTGAGTGGGGCAGTTTCTAGGTATGTTCAGAAGTGAATCCAGAAGTAGGCAAGCTCAGGAGTGGGAAGCAGGAGCAAGTTGGGAACAAAGCAGGAAGGATTTCACAGGTTTCATGGAAAGGCAGGGGAGTGAGAGACCAGGGTTTAATCTTGGCCAGTTGAGCCAGAGTGCCTGGGGGACATGTTGGGAGAGCAGCAAAGACTTGTGAATATATGGATATGGGCTTGGAAAGAGGCCACCCATGGAGAACATGAACCACTAGACTAAGAATGGAGCCCTAGGGAGGGACAAAAATTAAGATGTTGGCAGAGGAATGGAAGCCTGACATGAAAGAGATTGCCTGACCCAAACCAGGAGAATGTGGAGTCATGGAGGCCAAGAGGGAAGTTCCAGAATGAAAGACATGGTCCCGGGTGTCAAATACTGCAGAGGGACAGGTAAGACAGGAACTGAAGAAGTGTCCCTCAGTAAGCTAGCTGGTGACAGAAAGTAATTCCAGAGATGAATGGGATAGAATGGAAGGATGTGGAGCAAGAAGTCCTACTGTTGTGGGTTGACTAGTGAATGGAGATGAGTTGGTAGAAATCCTACAAATAGGGCAGCTTTGGGTCATCTGATTACTGATCTAGAGCACCTTCTCTCCTGCTGCATCTTATTCTAGAAAGTTCTAGAAGACTGATTACAGACCATGGGCAGCATAAGGCTTTTGGTTCTGGTCTTCTATATATGGGCAGTTTGGGAAGCCAGCAGAATTTCAGACAAGTAGTAGGCCATTTAAATCCGTGTACTTGAGGATAAGGATGTATTTAAAGGGTTCCAAAAATGTTCCTGGGATTCTTCTAAGGAGTCTACATAGAGTTAGGGAGAGGCAGAGCAATAGAGAACTTCCTTGGCCTCCACAACCAACTACATTCCTTTGGTTCATGTCAGGTGGTCCCCAAGAGTGGGGCCCAGGCTCTTGCTTTCAGCCTTCTGGTAGACCTTGCCCTGCAGTGAGTAACAGGAGGGCAGTTGGGTATCTGGTGGGGAAACGCCATTGGCTGGTTTAGTTACTCGCCTCCACACTTTCACATCCTCTATCAGCACCTGCACAGTTCAGTCGTGACCACACACACTCTTCCTGTTTATATAGAAAGTGCCATTCAGAAAGCTTGCCAGGGAGATGGGAGCTCCACACACAGCCTCAGAAGAAAGAAGCTGAACAACTTATTTGAGAGAGAAAGAAAAGGAGCCTCTGAGTTGAGAGGTAAGATTAAGCTGTAGAATGTCTGGGTCTTCTGGGCTGCCATGGGTGGGAAAAAATAACCCTTGCCTTGGTACCCTTGTTCAGGGGTGCATCAGGGTAGCCTGGCCTTCCTCTTCAGGACTGGGCAGCACAGAGCACCCCCATTACACCCCATAGAGATAATTCAGCTTTGGGTAAATGGCTGGGCAGACTAAGAAGGCAGATTTGGAACATTATCAGAAAAAGCCACAGAATTCATATGGATGCAGCATGTGAAGAATATATACAGCCTTCATGTGGACGTGTTGATACCGAGGGTAGCTGGGCCTATGGGCCTTATGAACAGTATGTCTGTACCTTATTTAGACCATTAGGTGTACCCCTAAAAAAGAGGTTATGACATGGCACAGACTAGACCTCAGTGAATGGTCATAGAGAATAACGTCCCAGAGGCCTGGTCACAGGAAAGGGAGAATATGTGTGTTTTACCCGAAGGCCACCACTGCTTCTGCATAAATAACTCAGAACAAATGACCTTAACAACAGGGTCTGACAGCTCTATCCCATATTCTTTGGATAGCACATTATATACTATGCATGCACATATGCTTGGGTGTGCAGATATCATACATATATATGTATAGCACTATCCACACACACACACACAATATACACATAGACACACATCTAATACAAAATAACAATAGTGACAATATTTCTGAAACCAGAGATCTGATGGTGTGACAAAGGATTTTGTTTCTTAATATGTGAATTCCTTGCAATTGAAGCTCTTACAAATGTAAAAGTAAAATCATGTTTAGATATGCAGTTCATAATCCCTTTTTTTTCAAAGCGTTGAATATTCACGAGGTAGAGCATTCAGGAATTCTGCGACCTGTTACTGCAACAAAGATAACATAAGCCAACTGTTAACCAGTACCCACAAGAGCAGAGAAGTGGCAGTAAACTCGTTCGAGTCTTGATTGTACAACTAAATAATCCATTAAAAAAATTATGGTGTCTGCTTTTCTCAGAAGTATTTGCCCCTTAGTGCAAAGTGAGGGAGAGTTTCTTCCTTTACGTAGGTCTGTTGGGGTTTCTCATCTCATTGCTGATGTGAGATTACTACAGTGAAAGTAACACAACACTCAACATGCTAAGGTTTTGGTTTTGCTTCTGTCTACTGTGGTTCTCTTTCTCCAAGTATCACCTGCATTTAGTGTTTAGTTGTCATGCATATTTTTATTTATTTGCATTTAGAAAATGAAAAAAAAAATACATTGCTCGTTCACTGGATTTCTGGGCTCAAATCTTAACTCTAACACTTGCTGTGACTTCGGGCAAGTCATTCATTATACCTCTCTGCATCAGGGTCCTGCCATCTGTAAAGTGGGTACAATAGTCCCTACCTCTTATGTAAGGTTTAGCAGAGCTAATACATGTAAAGTGCTTAGGAGAGTTCCTGGCACATTGAAATAGCTCAATAAGTATTAGTGAACATCATAATTTATTATTATTATTATTAATCGTCATCAACCCTTCTCTGCAATTAGGCTGTTAGACTTGGGGCTGCTGAGTGGTCACTTTAGTGTCTGCCTTCAGCTCAGGTCACGATCCCAGGGTCCTGGGATTGAGCTGCAGGTTGAGCTTCTTGCCCATAGGGAGTCTGCTTCTTCCTCTCCTCTCCATTCACACTCTTTTTCACTCATTCACACACACACACTCTCTCTCTCAAATAAATAAAATCTTAAAAAAAAAAACCTGTCAGACTTTAAGGGAAATGGTAGGAGAGTGGGAAAGATTGAAGATGGGAGGTAGAGTAGGTAAATGAGCGTATGAGGGGATACGGAGGAGGTCAAAGCAAGGATACCCAACACATGCAGTGCAAACCCTGCAAGATGTAGTAGAGAGGGGGTGCTGGGAAAGGAGCCCAGGGCAGAGCTTCCCATGAGTCCTGCTGGTGATGGGAGCAAGCTCCAGAGCTTGGTGGATTTGATGACATGAGTTCATACACATCCGTGTGTCCATGTACACAGCAACCTGGGCAGCAGATACCTGTAACCAGCATCCATATGACAGTACATGGCATGGGCCCAGTGTCTGTCACTTGCATGTACATGTCACATTCCTTCTCATGCTGTTGCATCAGATTGCTTGTGATTGTGCCTATTTTAGAAGATAGCTGGTAGCTGGCCCAAGGGTGCAGAGCTGGGTGGGACCGGGCAGTGTTGGGGTCTGAGGGTCTGACCATCTCCGGACTCTGTGCACCTAAGCTGCCAGTGTCACCTTTCCAGTACTGAGTGATATTGAAATGTGAGTGATGAGAAAGCCAGGTCCCAGAGAATTCAGAAACAAGTTGAAAGTCTCGCTGAGATTTAACAGTCTGGGGAGGAGCTGGATGCTGGTGTCTGATTTCTAGACTCTTTATTCTACACATCAGTTCAGAGAAAGAACTTGCCTGCCTCCTGATGTTGACAGCTATGGGCCTCCCTCAATAACTCACTTTTTCTTCCATGCTTCAGCTTCTTTATCTGTAAAATGGGTATAATAACCTGTCCTACATAGATCACAGAGTTTTAGGAGATTCCAGTGAGGGTACATTTACTATTCTTTCTTATTCATGTAGGAGAAAAATGTGAGAAAGTGACTTTCAGTACAGGCAGTTATAGGAAAAGTGAAAGGGAAAATATAAATGATATTGGTTCTTAATGATGCATCATTAGGTAGGATTTAGCTCATTTTTTCAAATAGCTGTTTTGCTCTCTGGTACTGATGTTCCATAAATCTGTTGAGTCATTCCCATACATGGAAAATTAATTTATTGCCAATTTTTATGATATTACAAATCAAATGGCAGCGACTGTTCTTCCACAAATCCTGTAGCACATTCTACAAGTTCTTTTATTTTTTGCAAATCTGATCAGCAAATGGTGTTCTCATTTTTGTTTTCATTGGCTCTTCTCTGATTATCAATGTGTTGATTCCCGGTGTTTTAAAACATAACTGCAAGAAAATAAAAACATTATCCCTCATCCAAAAAACAGCCCAAATCCATGTTCCTTTTAAAGTGAAGTAGCACCATTTTTCTCATGATTGAAATACAAACAGGTATGTGTGTACAAATGTGAACCCACTGAAAAGCACCTTGCCAGAGATTTCTCCTTATACCTATTATCAGTGCAAAGAATGCGGGGGGGGGGGGGTTATCATGAAGACGAGACAACGAGACTCCTGCAATAACTAATAAACATGACAATTTGATTTATTAATGGTCCTCCACTGTAGTCTGTTGACAGATTTTTCTCTATGGAAAAATTACCATGGTTTAAATCTCTATCATATGGCACTTAATTCAATCGACAATATGTTACCAATTAGATCCTGCTTAAACTACCATCAGCCAGCAGACCACGGAACATGTTAAGTAGGATGACAATCAGATAACTAGTAAAATGCTTTGCGGCAGCTTTCTCAGGCCCAGGGTGCAGTGCTGAAGCAATGGAAAATGAAGAGAGTAAGGGCAAGTCTAGCATTTACTTCTCCCCATTCTGAAAAAAGAAGTTGTTTCAGGTTCTCCCGAAAGTGTACGAAGAGTTGGGTTTGAGTTGGTAGTTGTATCTGCTGATACTCGCTATCCCTCTTCCAACCCTCCATGCTCTTGCTTCCTCTGAGGATAAATTTGCAAACTGAGAGGCATTCTACTCCCAAATCCTCTCTAATGTGATAATGTAGAACTTCAACTCAGTCTTGATGTCCCATTTAGTCACGTGTTTTATGAGTTCACCTTTCTCCCAAGCACCAGCTGTTGACAGCGGTAAAAGAATTCTTGGTAAGTGGGATGAACTTCTTTTCTTATTTTTGTCTTGGAATCGGGCTGTAGCCTGTCAGTGCACTGTTGCAAGAGATAGAAACCGAATTGCGTTGTGCTAAACAAAAGGGCAATCTTTTGGAACAATGGGGGTTGGGGGGGAGGGGTGGCGCTGACCAGGTAGGTATAAAGTAGAGTAGCAAGTGAAGGGGTCTGAAGGCCAAGCACCCAAAACCAGTACGAACACCATTAAGAACAACAGTAATAGAACGTAAAGACTGCTAACTCTGGGAAACGAACTAGGGGTGGTAGAAGGGGAGGAGGGCGGGGGGTGGGAGTGAATGGGTGACGGGCACTGGGTGTTATTCTGTATGTTAGTAAATTGAACACCAATAAAAAATAAATTAAAAAAAAAAAAAAAAGAACAACAGTAATAGGAACTTGAACACAGTTTGCGCCATGTAAGGTGGCCACCACTGTGACAGATATGACCTCAGTTGTTCCCACTTTGGGGCATTACTTAGGTAAAATACAGAATCTCAGAGAAGGGAGAGTGTGATGAGCTGCTTCTAGGTCACATGCCTGTTCCCAGAAAAGGGTCAGGTCTGTCCATTTGACTTCAGATTCTACTTCCCAGGGCTATGTACAGGAAGGCATCCTCAAAAGGAAGAATGCAGTGACAACAGGAAGGGGTGGATAGTTGGAAGGTGACAGCAAAAAATGGCAAAGGTCTGCCCCATAGTTACTGCACTGCAGCCTCTGAGTGGAGGCTGGTTAGTTATAAATGAGAGAGATCAGCCATTGGTGGTTTGTTTCCATAGATAGGTGCACAAAAGGGGGAACTAGGAGACAGACCCCACTGCTTCCCACATTCTCATTCTGGCCACTTTGCATCTATAGCTTTACTTGGCTTCTATAGCATGAGACCCAGGAATTTTCTTGAAGATCTGAGCAATAATATGGAACTTCCTTCTAAATCTTTTCCCTTTAAATCTAAGTACTGTTTCCTCAGCTCTTACCTATGCCAAGTCCTTTTCTGAGTCCTCATAACCACTCTACAAAGTAGATATTCACATGTAGAGAATAGAGGTTTAAGGTTAAGTGACCTGCCCAAGTACATACAGTTAGAGGGAGGTTCAAACCGAGGCCTCCATCCCAGCCAGCCTTAAGATGGTCCTGAGTCTAGGCTGTGCAGCAGCAGTACACATGGCAGTATTTGAATAAAACCCCTTTTCCTCCAGGACACCACACTGTGTGTTGTGTGTGTGTGTACATGTGCATGCATGTATGTGCTATAGGCACACATAACCAGGAAAAATGCTGAGAGGAAAGTTAAGGGCTCAGAGAAAAAACATCCCATATGTTATAACTTTGCCTGGGCTGTCCCTGTTTCTAAATACCGTGACAATATTTTTTGAAGCAAAGATCAAAGGACATATGGTCTGACTCATGGGTTGACAAAGGGAAAAATATTTGAAATTGGAAATATCTGGCACAATTTGAGATGTGTGGCTACAATCATTCTCAGAGCACCTGGAAATCATGGAGTTCTTTTTGAAACACTTTGAAATAGTGGCATATTAAATCCCATTCTCCAAACTAGGAATAATTTTATCAGCTAAAATGAGGACTGTTGGATATATTGGCTATTTGGTTCCATAGCTGTGAAACTTCTTGCTCATGAAAATAACAAAGGTGTGAAATCTGTTTACATCACCTGTAAAATCATTAGAAATAATAAGAGAATTCTTTATACAAAAATAAATAGATTTCTTATGGCAAAAATAACCAGTAAGAAAATATAATGAGAAAAAGGGGATATAATTCACAAAAACCACTGCAATTTAAATACCTAGAAAAGAACCTAAGAGAAAACACATGAGACTATATGAAAAAAAAATCTACTTAGGTTTGTGAAACATAAATGAAAATGCATAATATGTGGAGACTAGATAAGCAGACTCAGTATATACTCTCACCAAACTAATTTCTATGCCAAAAATATATAAAATAAAATTTCCAGTACAGTTGGGGAAGAAGGGGACCTGATAAAATTCCAATCTAAAATTCTGATGAATTTTAGATTAGAATAACCAGGATATTCTTGGGGAGAAAAAAGAAGAAAAGGTGTGGGGGTGGGCAGGCATAGTGCTTGCCTTGGGGGGTATGAAAGTTTCAGTGGTCACATGGTTCCAGGTGGATAAACAGATCAATAGGAGAGAAGAGAAAGTTCACACACATGTACACTCACACATGCAAATTTAGTAAATGATAAATGTATTGAATTGGTAATACCAAGAATGAGGACAATAATATCGGGAATGGTCAGTCCTCATTTGACTTGATTCTTTGGCAGATCTGACACAGTTTTTTGCTCTTTCTTTACCAAAGCAACTTCCATCTCTGCCTCCAGAGCATCATTTTCTTACTTCTCTTCCTATCTCACTGGGCACTCTGTCACCACCTCCTTTTTGTGTTCCTTCTCCAACTCTTGTACATCTCTAGATGGTAGAGTGCCCAGGGCTCAGTCCTCCAACTTCTCTCCTCCATTTGTGCTAATTTCCTGGGACATCTGGTCTGATATGACCTTGGAAACACCAACAATGCCCACACTTACTTCTCCCAGCCCTGATCTCTTTTCTGACTAGATACAAGGCTACCCAGAAACACTCAATGTCTCTATTTGAATGTATATTTAGCCTCCTAATCTTAACATGTCCAAAACAGAATTCCTGATTTCCCTGCCTCCAAGCTTCTCCTCCTGTAGTTTCCTTTCTTGTCACTAACAGCCCCCTCTGTTCTTCCAGTGTCAGGCCAACTCCATCCTTCACGTCTTGCTTTCACCACACACATCTAATCCATCAGCAAATCCCATCCATGTGTCCTTTGAAATACATCTAGAACTGAATCACTTCTCACCTGTTCAGCCTCTACCGCTCTGGTGTCTTAGCTGCTCTGCATGCTGCTTTCCTGTCTACGTTCCGTACTCTGTTCTCAGCACAGACCCAGAGGAATTCTTATAGAACAGGTCAAATCATGTGATTGCTCAAACCCCTCTAAAAGCCTCCTTCCTCGCTGTTCCAGTTATCTGTTGCTGCATAACCAACTATCCCAAAACATGGTGGCTTAAGACAGCATTTCAATTTTTCTCAAGATACTATGGATCAGGAATTGGGACATTTAGGTGTTGAACGGTCTGGGGGATCTCCTTCTGCTTCTTTACCTGGAGCCTGGTGCCTTGTGGATCTTTGTACTTTCTGTCTCTTCAGGTGGCATCCCTTCTTCCAGTGCTCTCTATGTGGCTTGGGCTTCTCACAGAGTGGTGGCTTTGGAGTGGTTGCATTTTTTCCATTGTGATTGTCTTCTATGAGTCAGGAAGAAGAAGCTGCCACACCAGTTAGGGGCTACCCCCAAAACCATTATAGCATCTATTCTACCATATTTTCTTGGCCAAAGCAGTTACTAGGAACGCCTGGGTGGCTCAGCAGTTGAGTGTCTGCCTTTGGCTCAGGGTGTGATCCCACGGTCCCGGGATCGAGTCTTGAATTGGGCTCCCTGCATGGAGCCCGCTTCTCCCTCTGCCTACATCTCTGCCTTTCTCTTTCTGTGTCTCATGAATAAATAAATAAAATCTTTTTTAAAAAATTAAAAAAACAAAGCAGTTACTAGGCCTGCTGAGATTCAAAGAGGTTGATGGTATGGCAATCCCTTATTGCAAACAAGCACATGGGATGTGGCTGTGGCCATCTTTGGGGAATGTAATCTGCTATGCTCATCCAGTGCCAAAATCCCAAATGCTTACCATAACCCATTAGGTCCTCCATGATCTGACTCCTGCCACCCCTCTGACTCCTGGTCCCATTTCCCCTAATTTGTGATGTTACTTCAGCTAGATGTCTCTGCCATTCTTCAAACACATCAACTATAATCTGACCTCATGGCCTAGCACCTACTGTTCCCTCTGCCTGGAATGCCCTTCCTTGGGTACACAGATTGCCTCTCACTTCCTTCAGCTCTCTACCCTAATACCACCATTTCAAAGAGAACTTCCTTGACCTTGACCATTCTAGGTAAAATAGCCATTCCAGCCTCTCCTCATCCACTGCATTAAGCACCACCTAACATACTACATGTTTAATTGTCCTAATTGCCTCTCCTCATTATAATGTAACATATCTCCAGGACCTAGAAAAACGTCTGCTCATCATAGGCTCCAGATAAGGATTTGTTGAATTAATGTATGATTAGAAAAGTAACTTTCCAGTAAACAATATTAGGACACTGCCTAATTGTTGGGAGTGGTTGGAAGTAGAGTAAAATTAGATGCATACTAAGCTAAAATAAGTTCTAGAAAGATTTCAATGTATTATAATAAAGCTTGAAAATTACTAGAGAAAATTTAGGTACAGACTAAGTAATCTTGAGGTGAGCAAGGTTTTTGTAAGTCTATACTAAATAAATGAAATATAAACAAAAATAAGGATAGATTTGTCTCTGTCAAAGACACCACTCACAAAAAATGAACAGCAAACTTGGAATACTTTGATATATAATGTGTGATGCTATCATTAATACATAAAAAGCTCTGTCAAATAAACTCAAAAGAGAAAAATATATATAAATGCCTAATAAGCATTTGGGAAGAAAAATTCTACCAGCTGTGTGGTAGCGGGCAAGCCACTCAGTTCTATAAAAGTGGATGCCATGTGGCTTCAGTGAGCAAATATCTGTACCTTTCTTAGAATAACACTTGGCATATAGTAGGTGCTTAATAACCACTGGCCTTTAATATTATTGTTATCTCCTAATGCAACGCATGACGCATAGATGGAACCTCTAAGTGTTTATTAATTATTTCATTCTTTCATTCCTTGGGGTGTACCTGTTAGATCACTTCAGAGGCAGCACTCTGCTTTCTTCCCCCATTGACTCAAAAATATAATAAAAAGAAGGTGAAGTAGAAGCAAGAAGTAGTTCTTGAGAACTATATTTTAAAAGGCAGGTTCCCCCAAGAAAACTGCATTTATATCATATCAATAATACTGACCGTGAAAATCACACTCATTTGAGTAGTTAAGGGCCGAGAAAGCACCGTGTCATACATTGAACGGACACTTCCTCTCCTCTGTTTGGTTAAAAAATAATAATAATCATAATTAAGTGTGTCTGTGGGGTCTGAATTTCACAGGAGTAGTGCGCTGCCCTGCTCTTAAAGATGTTGGAGCTATTGGGGAACTGGATTGTTGAGTCCATCTTTTTGTTTTTCAAATAGAATATTTACAGTCTGAGGTCAGAGAAGCTCTGGGCTGAAAATGTTCCTGTGGAATTTCTGGCCATTAATTTTATGAGTCTGTTATTCAATCTTCATTGTCGTCTGGCCTGCAATTATATTTTTGTGCTTTAGGAGATGCTCCACAGTCTTTGTTTAGAAATAAAGAATGAGCAGTTAACCTTCCTGACTGGTAAATGCCCTTCTGCTGACTCAACTGAGATCTTTGAGTATTGACGATGCCTCAGTTGGGTTATCCTGTGAGGCAGCCCAGTGATCTCGTCTTTTCAAACTACATGAAATGATTTCACTCATGAACCTTCTGAAAGGACCCCAGAAAACTTCGTACTTCAAGGCTTCCTGGAAATCAGCTTTTGAAACTGCCTCTTTTTTTTTTTTTTTTTTTTCATATGATCAAGTTGAAACTGCCTCTTAAGAAACAAAGGGCCACAGGGCTTTTATTTCAGGACAATGAATAATTCTGAGGGCTGTAGTAAGATTGGTGCAGGCAATGAGTTGCACAGGGGCACACTGCCCACTGTGTGAGTAGGGACTGAGGTCCAGCCCACACTCCATTTGCCCAGAGGAAGGGATGCTTTTTCTCTATTGTCACAAAGGCACTAGCGTCTTAATAAGCTCTGGGCCCACAGGGCTGCACTCTTGAGAGTGAGTGTCTCTTATGCATATACATAGGACAGGCCTGGGTGAGAGAAGTGTCCTGTGTGGCAGAAATCTGTGGTATAGGAAAGGCAGGAATGGGGAGCTGGCATGGAGCCTTGCCCACAGAGCAGTCTTGAGCAAATCAGCTTTAGGAAGGATGACATCCACAAAAAGAAGCGGTATCATGCAGCTTCTGACTGTATCATGCAGCTTCTAGAAACTTCTAGAAAATTCGTTGCATACCCTACCCAAGTTTGGAGACTTCTGTGTTAATTGTTATGTTTTACATGCCACGTGCCTTAACTAAGAGGGAGCTACTGAAAGTGTGACCAACACAACATGGCTCCCTTAGGACAAAGATTCATGTCGGTGACACTCAGCCATGACACACCTCCTTCTCATGGGCAGTGCAATTTGTATGGGGCAGAACCACATAGAGGCCATTGAAAGGCTTTGATGAGTGTTAGATCTCAACTCAAATCCCAGCTGTGCCTCCTAGTATAAACTAACATTAAGGATCACTCATTCAGCACTTCCTGTGCACCAGGCACCACGAGCTGTGTAACTGTGGGCAAATTGCTTCCTTCTCTGAGTCTTGGTTTACTCTTCAGTTCAAATAGGGGTAATAATACACGTGGGTTGCTGTGAGGATTTAATGAGGCCGTATGCAATGCATTCAGAGTACCTGGAACACACGGAGTCTTCAGTAAAAAGTAGCTATTTTTTCTTATTTGGACACTGGACCCGTATCAACGTTAACGTGCCTATTACTTGAAGAACAAGTAAATTAGACATGTTGGGAGGAGGGTTAATTCCTGAGATTGGTGGAGCATTTTGTGAATAACAATAGTAATTTTCTAAATGGCTCTGAGCAACTTGGGAAAGAGCATGCATGTAGCACAGGCCCTGTTGGTTTCCTGGAGAGTAAATTGCCCATTGGAATGGCCTGACCATTACTTGCTCATAATGCGGACTGTTTTATATATATACTTAGTTATAGCACATTTGCCAGGAAAACTACTAGGCGGATGTTTTTGCCTAAATAGCCAATCTTTTTTTGTCTTGAATAAAGTGTCAAATAACTGTATATGATTTAGATTTTATGTTCAGCTGATTATTTACATCAGGAAGCATCAATCCAGAGTAATTGGCAAGTGGGTACACATTCAAATGATATGATGATATCTCTGCTACATTTTCCTATGATTCTGGGGAGAAAATCATTAGGGATTCTTGTTTCAGAATCTCATCAAAATAGATCCTTTGGTTTAGTTAAGTGGTTGCTGCTGCGAAGTTTGTCGATGGTGGGAATGTAGCTGAAACCGGGGAGCCTCTGACCTATTAGCTACAGGCCGGTATTTTGCCCAGCTGCTCTCCTGGTACCACATTCCTCGCTGGACTTAGTGGATGAGTAGCTTGGGTTAGCAAAGGCGACAGATGGACTGAAGATGCCTGACCGTTTACCCTGACCTCTGACCCAATTCCCTCTGTCTGTACTCCAGAAATGTGTCTATGGGAAAGATAAACAGATTAAATATCTCAGTATTGAACCTTAGAGGTCATCTATTCTAACCATACTCTTTCCAACACATTTCAGTAAGTGGTCATCGATTCAGTTTAACTACCTCTGGCAACAAAAACCTCATGGCCCCTTGGCATGGTCATTTTTTTTTTTCAAAGAGTTCCAATTACTTGAAAGTCCTTCATTTCAAAGTGAGATCAGTCTCTTTGTCATTTTGACTCTTGTTTCTCATTTTGCCTTCTGGTGTCACAGTGAATAAATACAAGAATATGAGACTGACTTAGGCAAACAGATCATAATTCTCTGTATTCCAAGCATCCTCTGAGCCAAATAACAATAACCAACATTTATTAATCTCTAGTGGCATGGGTTAGAAGAAGTAGGCTCTGGAAAACTCATTGCTTGAACTCTGAAATTAACCTGCCTCGAGTGGGTCACTCTGGTCATCCTTAACCCACCATGAAAAACATCAGAAGCCCCTTGAGAGTTTTTCCTATGAGAATGAGCAAGGCAGGGAGGAAGAGTGTGGGGAGGTGGGGGGAGGGAGAGAGAAAGGGAGAGAGAGAGAGAGAGAGAGAGAGAGGCAGTATTGTTCGTACTAAGGCAACTAGCAGAGAGGGTCAAAGATCTACCTGGTTCACGATTGTCTCTAATGCCAACTCCTCCGTGGGATGTATGCCATCCCAAGAGTTCCCATGCCTCTACGTAACTTATCAGCATCTAGCTGGGAGCAGGAACTTTCTCAGGGCTGCTCTTCCCAAGTCTTGTTTATTCAGACATTCAAAGCACTCTTATGGCAGGGGTGGGATGCAGTGGTTGAAGCTCAGAGGTCAGGCAAAATAGGGCTGAGGGTCACCTGAGTTCTGTGAGTCAGCAAGAAGTAACTGCAAGGAATCAAAAGACTTCCAGTCTGGTTCCGGCTTTACCACCCAGCAGCTATGTGACCTTGGGCAAGCATCCTCAACGTTTTTGTGCTGAGATGTTTCTTATGTACTAAAGGCAAATAAATAACCACCACCACCACCATCCCACCTACACCATAGCAATGATCTGAGAATCAGACAAGACAACAGAAGTAAATGACAATGAGTGCCCAGCTGAGGTGACAGAGGGATCAGAACTGAACATTCTGATTGAAATGTGAGAAATGCAGGTCAGTAATCCTGGATTTTCTAAACAGCCGAATCATGGGCATCAAACACCTGGCTGCATCATTTACTTTTCCTCTAGATGAATTGTAATTGCAGACTTACCTCCTAGAGATGACGGAATGATGCACTGCTGTGCCACCACCCAGCATTGCCGACAGTATTCCTATAACCTCGCAAGCAGCTGGCAGCTCATTGAAGCAAATTTATATGCATCAGCACTGTTTTCATCTTATACTTTAAGCAACTTTAATTAATAATACCCTCCTTTCCCAGAGTGTCAACACAACTCCACCTTTTCATTTTGAAAGAACTTAAATAAATACAGAAATAAAATATTCAATTATTGGAACTAGAAATGAGAAAATATAATTGATTTGAGAGGTTTTTGCTACAAAAATTCCCCAGGGCCACTGACTACATTTTATTAAAAAATATCACACACTTATATTTCTACATTTCTTATGTAATAATTTTGAGTTTCTCAGGGGGAAAATAGTATTATTGAAGGAAAAATAATTATGACAAGTGTTAAAGATTAGTGCGCCAGATTCCCCTGGTGTGCAACCAACATCCCGGGAGTAAGTTAAGTGCCTTAGGAAGCGACGTGAACTCTTGTCATTGAGTAAATTACTGCTTCGATGCACTAACAAGGACCCTAGTGGATTGGAAGAGTTCATTCAGCTTCCCAGAGCACCAAGCCTAATCCCCGTGCAGCATTTGTGCTCTGAGAGAATCTGGATCTGTGTTCATCCACATCTATTTCTATCTTCTAAGAATAGGCACTCCTTCAGGGTAGAGCCCATATCTTTACAATTATAATTGGTGTCTGGCCCGGCCCCATGCTTCTGAGAGCCCAGTACACACTCCTCTGGCTTCTTGAGAAGAATGTGCCTTGCCACTGATCAATGCCTAAATTGCCCTGATAATGTTTCTCTGCCTCCCTGCTAAAAGAGTATCACAACTTCCTGACAGGCACCAATACTTTGATGAGAAAATCCAGCTCTTTCCCCCAGCATTCTCTGCACATCCCCTTCAACTTATGCAACGAATACACAAAGTGTGCAGTAAGTTGACCATAGTCTACTCAGTCACTTAATATGTAGTATCCTCTTCTTCTTTGGGGGTTCAGAGTTATTAGATACTGGAAATCCAATCCAGAAGCCCAGTCCATTCCCGAAAGGCCAACAACAGAGTTATAAGCAAGCTGCGATCTCAAGTGTGAGGGCATAGAGCCTGGAGAACCCAGCCTCACTGGTGATAAGGAAACACAGAGAAGTCAGAGTCCTCACTTTGTGTTTCCTGAGCAATTCATCAGCATCCTTATGTGGCCTGCTAAACCCTGTTAGACTTGGACCCTGCCTACTTCCACAGGCTCGCACAGAGCCTACCCCGGCTTGGCAGTCCGCCCCAGCCACCCGGATCGTTTCTCCACCTGAAGTCTGCACATGTGTTCCTTCAGTCTGGAACTCTCTTTCCACACCTGGTTGATGCCTCTTCCAGGTCTCATCTTCTCTTTTGCTTCTCCAAGGAGCACCCCCTTTCATGACATGCTCCATTCTCCTATGTCCTTTCAATATTATAATTTTTTTCATCAAAGTAGTACCTTTATCTGGTAATCATTCAATGTTGGAAGAGACAGCCTCTGGCCCTTCTGCTCTGCACTCGTGTATTATTTCTCAGAGTCACCTTCTTTTCACTTACCAACAGCAGGTGTGCCAGTACCATTCGAGGCACAAGGGTACAATGTTGGACAAAGGAGATAGACAAGGTCCCATTCTAAGAGGTTGTTTCCATTTTCATTTCTTCTATTCTTTCCTCCCTATAAACAATATGCCATCAACTCTCTCTTTTTAAAAATGTATCAATAAAGGATACTATTTGCACACTCTTCAGTATGAAAGCTGATCATTTAGTCCAGTCCTACCACCCTCCCTACCTTCCCAATCCTGGCTGTTCTCCGTGTCTGACATTTGTATTGCAATCTTTTGTTATATTTATTATCTATTGTTCTTCCCATGTTTATACTTGTGATATAAAGTATTATAATTAATCTATTTCTTATTTCATTAACTTTTGATAATGTTGTATCTCTTGATTTCTCACTTTGAAAAGTAAAATTATTGATGCCTCTGCCCCTTTTTTTTTAAGATTTTATTTATTTATTCATGAGAGACACAGAGAGAGAGATAGAGCACGAAGCAGAGACACAGGCAAAGGGAGAAGCAGGCTCCATGCAGGGAGCCCGATGTGGGACTCGATCCTTGGCCCCCAGGATCACACCCTGGGCCAAAGTCCGTGCCAAACCGCTGAGCCTCCCAGGCTGCCCTGCCTCTGCCCTTTTATTGACCTTTCAAATCTCCTTTTGTCAGATAAACATATACCTTACATTTTGTCCTAAAGTTGCAACCAAATCTCCATGATTCATCCATAGATTGATCATGTCATGTGTTAGGAGTATATTCTTTTTGAGAAGCCTAATATTGTAACCCCTGGGTCAATTGAGAGAGGATGTTCCCATCATGGTTCAGTGGAATTTCTCTCGCTTTGTTTTTATCTTCCAATATTGCCACATTTTAGTTTGCTTTGTGTGTTAATTATGATTTTATTAAACATTCATTTTATTATACATTCCTTATCCTACCAGTGATCCCTGGAGTTCCCAATGGGAGCAATTGGGGTTCTTTTGCATTACTTGTCTTTGTGATTAGTTTTCCCCAAGCCTGTCTTTTCTGTCAGGTCCCCCTTTACTCCTGGACACCTCCATCCCCCCATCTCCCCACCTTCCTTCTGTTCCAATCTGTACTGGTCGCCCTCTGAGCCTTTTATTCAATTGTCATAGTGCAAATTTTCCCCACTGCTCTCAGGAGTCTGGATTTTAACTACAGTTTCCTGGACCCCAAAATCTTCTTCTTATTCTACTCTTTCATTTCTCTTGGCATATCTTCAAATACTTTTCAAGGAGAGAATGTATGGTAGATAAACTTTCTGGGATCTTTTTGTTTGAAAATATTATTCTGCCCTTATACTTGATTGGTATCTGGCTGGGTATAGAAGCCTTAGAAGTTTCTTTTTATCCTTGGTGTTCTGATACATCAAAAATGTTTCTAGGTATGGCTCTCTTTTCTTTAATTGTTCTGGGTATTCAGAAGCTTTTTTAATTCTGAAGAATTTTGTCCTTCAGCTTTGGAACTTTTTTCTTCAAGTATTTTTTTGTGATAATTTTTTTTATCTCCAACATTGCATGTGAGACCTCCTAGGCTGAACTTCTGGTTTCTAGACTGATCTTTTGTTTCATAGTTTTCAATTCTTTGTCTTTTTCTCCCTATATTTTAAGAGAGTAGAGAAAGTCTTTGGGTTTATTTTTTAGTCTTCTGTAATTAATTTTTTTTGTAGGAGTATTGTTTTTTTTAATCTGCAAGCATTCTCTTTCATTCTCTAATTGTTTCTTTTTCTTAGCATTTTGTCCCAATTTTAAGGATATCATATTTTCTCCAAAATCCCCCTGGCATGTTAATTAGAGTGTTTTTAATATTGTTTTCTATTTCCTAATTGTCTTTCTCCCCCTTTCTGGGTTAGTTTTTGTCTTTTTTATTGGTGTGTGTGTGTGTGTGTGTGTGTTCTGGGTTTTTTGGTTTTTGTTTTTTGTCTTTTTCATGACAGTTCTCCTTGTATGCCTGGTAATCCTTAGTTTTGCATTTCCATTTAAGGGAGAAGAATTAAGTGACTTGTATATTTCTGGTATTTATCTTTTGTAGGTCTGTTTTCTGGCTAGATCTCTCTACTTTAGAACTGTAAGTAGGATGGAGTAGGGTGTGTCTGCTAGGAAGATTTGCTTTAGGGTGGCATGACAGTGAGCAAGAATCATCCTGAAGACTTCCAAATGCTGAAATGAGCAAGGCTTTATCCTAGTACTCCAAATATTAATGCCACTTTACAAAGAGGAAACTGAAGCTCAGAGGCTTGCCTGTGCTTAAATAGCTAGAAAGTGATTAAGACAAAATCTGAACTGCAGTTTGCCTGATGAACACATTTATTATCATTTGACGAAACCAAATAAATTTCAGTGTAAATTGAAAATTAGTATTAAATGAATAATTAGTTCTATCTTCTGTATGAATATACACTTTCATGTGCTATCTATGTCAAACTTCTGCCTTGATGGTCATATCTACAGTGGCATACCAGGGACTCTGCACCTTTCCATCTATGTAACAAACCTTCTTTTTCTCTTAAACAATTAATCTACTCTCTGCTATTAAAGAAAATGAGATAATTAAATTTCACTCACACTCAGAAGGCATCTAAGCAGAATTAACAGTTTCAGAGGAACTATGTGCTATGGAACTGGAGGGAATAATTTATCCCTGAATTGGGCAGGCCCCGAGATGGTAGAAATTTCTTTAATTATTTTTACTAGATGTTAAGAAAGCCACATTCTTTCTAAGATTCTGCCCTGATTCTGAAGGTCATGGCTACTTCACTTTTTAAAAAATCCATTTTTTGAAAAAACTGTTGACAACAAATAATGATTTTGTTATTAGAAAATTACTTATAAAAGATCAAAAGTAAGTATTTATCACTTAGTATGTACTAGACACTATGAAATTAAACATGATTTCTTAATTCAATATTCCCCACACCTTTCTGGGAGGTGGTACTAGATGTTCCATGACAAATGCATTTCAAGGTCAAATAAGTTTGATCAAATTTGGATTAAATAAAGTTAGTTTTCTTTTGCTGCTGGTCTTCTCGGAGTCTTTCATTGCTAATACTTAGCATTGTGAATCTCTTGGAGATTCACAATTTGGGAAATGCACATTTTGGGAAATGCTTAATTTAGAAAACACACATTTTGAGAGACATTAACTTAATTTATTAAAGAGCCATTTTGCTTTCCTCTCCTCTCCAGAGACATATTCTCAATTACACGTGTTTGGGCCATGTCTCCCAGCCATGTGGCATTTCATTCCAGAATAATATTCAGTTTTCACTACTTTGGATTGGGTAACTTCACTACTATATTCATCTTCATTCTCTGCTTTTGTGCTATGACCATCTTTAATTTGCAGCCAGCCTCCCTCCCAAACACCCTTCCTTGAGTGATGTTGTATTTTAATACAATTCCCTCATCTGGAAAATATCAACACACAAACACATTAGGCTTTAGTGAGAAATGAAAAAGAAAAATGACAGCCTACCTATTACATGAAGGTGACAATAAAATCACTGAAATAAAGTTTCTGCTTTTAGAGAGTTCTCTCATGGCCACCTTAGCCTTTAGTAAATAATACCCCATTTTGGTAGACAACAAAATCAAAACTATACAAAGACTCAAGATCTAGGATAATCACAGAATGTCCAACAGAAAAGGTTACAAGAGGATTCCAGTTGTGTAAATACAGAAAAGGTAATATGAGACAGTAACAAGATGCACCAATCTCTTGAAAATGAATTTCCCCAATTTGTGACAAAATATCATGTGTTTGTTAGTAATTTGACTGATGCCTCCTCTTCCATCCATCACCTTGTTTAGTTTATGGCACCACTGCCCATTAATCTGCCATAGTGGGAACTTCAAAGCCATCCTCATCCCTTTGCTTACTTCTCTGATTTGAGCGAATCTCTTCCTCAACTGGCTAATTTCATCCTTTAATATTGAGTTCAAAGCCTTTACCAGCTCACTTTCTAAACAAATATATTCACCCAACAAGCATTTGAGAATTTCATATGCCAGGCATTATCCAGGCTTGCCAACTGGTAGTGTGCAGAGCAAATATATAAGAACTTCATTTATATACCTTCACTATGGGAAAGCACTGCTATAGATGATATGATCCCTCCTCCTTCATCACCATCATCTTTGGAATGGGTATTTTACACCACTTTACCTTCACACTTAAACATTGGTATTAGCAGTCCTTGCATCAATTTCTACACAGACTGGTCAGATTACATTAAAAGGCTAAAGTAAATGAAGTGAAGGATTGTTTAATCTCATAATATCTTCCGAAGCTACATTTTAATTGTTTCAAGAAATTTAACAGGGGATTTATTTCCATCCCTCAGGTAAGTGAGGGTAACCAGAACTACTTGGGTAAATGTGGGCCTAACCCTTCAGACTTTGGGTTTCTCCTTGGTTAAGTATTCACAGGGAAAAACCAAAATCAAAATCAAAACCTTGTCTTAGTAGTCTAGGCAGCAGGACCATTAAGTAACTTAATAAATTTTATTCTTATTTAATTTCATTTCTACTCCATAAAAGAGCCTCAAGTGTAATGATTTGTGTGGAAGGCCTTGGTTGGGTTGTTAGAATCTTTAATGAGGGTCAATTCTGTAACATGGTTACCCACTAAGTGTGTCTAGTCAGAGATTTTGTGGAAACACATATTCTATTTGGGCCTAGAAGGTTAACTTTTCACAGTCTTACACTTGCAGGAGTGTTACCTTTCATTTTCTCAATTATAAGCTTCTGTAAGAAGTTCTCAATACCTGGTAGTGCCTCCTTTTCTGGATGATTTATTGAACATCATCACTGACACGACCAGGTGCTATCCCTTTGCTGCCAGACTCTTCTGCTCCTGTTCCGACGGGTTGGTTTTGATGCTTGCTAACCTAATTGTTTTAATTAGATCTTTAGTCTTTATTCTTACCAGGATAGTCTTTGAAAGCATAATCTGCCTCATTTTAACAGAGCAATTCTGTGGAATAACTACAGGCCTATTAATTTGCTGGATGTTCTTTCAAAGCTTCACAACAACCTTCTCCATAATAAAGTGAGTCTTAAATTTCTCTACCTAATATTTTATGTGGAGAGCACACAGATTCCAGGATTGGCTGACATGAACCCTGTTGCTCGTTTGTGGCTTCAGGTTAAGTACTTTGCCCCTGTAAACTACAGTTCCTCCCCTTTAAAGCAGGGGTAATGACAGTGCCTACCTCATTTGGTTGTTGTTGTTTTTTTTTTTTTTTTTTTCATTTGGTTGTTATATGAATCAAATTAGAGCATGTGTGCATATTGCCTGCTACATTGTAAACACTCAATACTTGCTAACAAGCAACTATTGAACCATAATTAACTATTGTTAAACCCTCTCATTGTTGTGCCAAGTCTGCCAAGAATAATATAACATTGTTTACTACTTTTATTGACTTTTCACAAAGTTTTGACTCTAGGGTCATGACTAGGTTAGGACTTAAGCAGCATGAGGTCAATGAAGACTCCTAGTTATTGATGTTTAAATGAACCTGCTTTCAAGTGCCCAACAGGCAGAATTGGCAGGAATAGTCTCCTGAAGAGGATAATCTCTAGATGTGTAAAAACAAGGCCAAGTGGTTTAAACTAGGGCTAGAACAATGGGAGTCCTAAGGGTAATCACAGGGACTTTTTGCTAGTGCACCTTTGGCTTTACCTGTGTGTAAAGAGGGAGGTAATAAAGGCATTAAAACAATTAGGGTAATTGTAGAAATTCAAACACATGAAGTCTTACACATCTATGCACGGAAGCATGCTTTAAGGCTACATGTGGGCAGAGCCAGAATTTTCCCTAATTGAAGTTTTTAATTGACCCCAGAATGCAAGGAAGTATTCCACTGGGTCCCTGACTTCTATAGCATAAACAATGCTAAGATTTGGGTATGGAAAAATTACAAAGCAGGTACTGCCAGGACCCCAAAGCCATGACCTAAGAGTTCCTTTCTAAAATACAACACCAGAAAAAAACCTCATAACTATAATCATTTTAAATCTGAAATAGTTATCTTTGGCAGATGTTATTAAATATTTAAATAGTTCATATTGAATAACAATAGCTGCCATTTGATTGTGCTTACACTAGATGCCAACTCTGTATTATATTTTTGCAATATTCTATTTATTTGTCAACAAAGAATCCATAATCATCATTTACATTTTACCAGTGAGAGAAGTGGGAATCAGAAAGTTTAAGTAAGCTACCTAAAATCACACTGCTACTAGAAGCAAAACAAGGATTTGAACCAGATTTGCTAGATCCAAATCCTGTGCTCTTAACCAATATGGAGGATAGCTTACATCCATCCTGTGAATGTCATTGTCAGAGCAAGTTACCCAAATCCAAATAAAATTTTATTTTTCATAGCCCATATGCATCTACTCAATTAATCTAAAAAGTTTTTGAATAATTAGGATATAAAGGCATTAGAGATATAAAAATTGAGTGAAGAATTACAGAGTCAAGCTCCAGAAGGAGAAAGAGATCAAAGAAAGTGAGGCTGGTGTTTTCCCTGGAGGCCAAACCCAATTTTGGAGGCACTGATTGGGAGCTTGACACAAACTGTTGACAGTTTTCTGGGGCTCAAGTGATTACAATGAAGTCGGAGTTCACAAAGGAAAAACAATAGTGAATTCCTATTTTTTGGACTGGAATCATGAAGAATGAACCCTAAAAAAAATGGAGACTTGAAAGCAGACATGCCCCTAGAGTATAAATTCATTATAAATTCCCCCCAAATTGTGAAACTTTATAAAGATAATCCTTGATTGCTAATGCTTCTAAGAATCTGGCAGAAATGGACATACTTCTTTGGAGAAAGATAACATTACTATAACCCTCAAACTATTTCCAAAAATCATTTTGCAAATGCAGTGCCCACCATATAATTTAAAGGAATAACTGGACATAAGGAAGTAAGACAATATGAATGACATGTTCTCAGTAGAAAAATAGACTGTGGAAATATACTCATGGAGCTCCAGATAAAGGAGCCATGAGACATAAACTTTAAAATAACTATGTTTATAAAGTCTAAATTGAAAAAAGGTAAGATAGAGAATCTTAGCAGAAAAAGAGAAACTACAAAAGGAATCAAATGGGAATTGTATTATAAAAAAACATGATACTACAAATTAAGAACTCAGCAATGGGCTTAACAGCAGATTACATATAGCTCAAGAAACAGTTAACTGGAAGACATATTCAAAGAAAATAATTAGAAAGAAGGTTTAGAAAGGCAAGAGGATTAAAATTTCAAAAGACAGAGTAAAAGATAGAGAAGACAGAAATTCTAACATGCATAAAATTGAAGTCTCAGGAGAGGAAAGAGAGAATGAGTCAAACTCAGTAACGAGATAATAGCTAAGAACTTACCAAAACTGCTGAAAGATACCAAACTCAGATAAGAAGCCTTATGGATCTGAAGTAGGATAAAGAAAAAATAAACTACATCTAGGCACATCATAGTAAAACCTCTGAAAGCCAAAAATAAAACATATTATCTTAAAATGAGGCAGAGGGAAAAAGAGGCTTTACCTACACAGGAACAAATATATAATTGATAGCTGACTTTTTAATGGATATAATAGAAACCAGAAGACAGTGATATAATATCCTTAAATTTCTGGAGAAAAAAAAAAACCCTCTCAAGCCAGAATTTTAAGCCTAGCAAAATATCCTTCAATAATAAAAGTAAAATAGAGAAGTCAATCACAATGGAGAGAGTGAAGGCTTCTTTCCTCTTCCCATGGCAACACCAAATGTACAGATAAACACAGAAATTACCTCTGAAGGAAATACAGAAAGTATCTGAGAGACTTCTATACATTGGACAAATGAGAAAATACTCATATTGGAATGGGTAGGAAATGTGAGACATAAACCCCACCACTGATGCAGAACCATCAATTGGGAGGGAACTCCAAATTCCCATATTATTCCCAAGGAGTGAATGGTTTGAACCCCACATTTAGCCCCCAATTTTTAAGACTCCCACCTGAAGGACAGTCCCACAAACACCTAGCTCTGAAAACCAATGTGCCTTGTGTTCATGAGACCAGTAAGAGAATAGCAAACAAAGAAGCAATCATTAATGGGCATGAAGGCACTTGCTGTGGCTGTCTCCCTAGGGCTCAGCATAGAGGGAACAGGGAAAATCACCCATCTTTAGGTCTTCCTAAAGAAGACAATCTGCAAATTTTGAAAGCTGTCGCCTTAGGATCAGACTTCTAATTTAGCATACATATTGAAGCTAGCTGGGATCTGTTCTTGAAACTAGAAAAACCAGCAGACAACTCCCTTTCTCTCCCTTTGGCATACTAAAAATCACTAGTATCTCCTTGGAAAGAGTTTGCACACACATGTGCATCCAGCTTTTGCTCTACTGCCTGAGGAATGTGTCCCCAGATCACGCAGCTCTGATAGCCAACTGGGCTTCCATTCACAAGTCCCACAAAAACACCACTGCAGCTATATACCTGGGCCCAGTGCAAAGGGAGTAGGCAAAAACACTATCTACCAGTTTCTCCCTGGAAGAGGCTTATATACCGAATTTCCCAAAGCTGTTTGAAGGTCTAGCTTCCAATTATACTGTATCTAGCTGCTGAATGCAGTTCTTCTTTAGGGACACTGACAGGTCTTGGCACACCCTCAAATACTATTTGAAAGGCACTTAGAATAAAACAAGCAGGTTGGACAATCACAGAGGTTTGAGAGGCAACCAGGAGCTCAGGCCAGGCTGATTGACAAGTTTCATCTTCTAGCAAGACTACTCCGTCAAGACTAGGAGAGTGATTGTTTTATCTAATGTACAAAAACCAACATGAAAAGTCAAGAAAAATTAATAGAGGAAAATTCTTCAAACAAAAGTTCAAGATAAATCTTCAGAAACACATCTTAGTGAAGTGGAAATAAGTGATTTATCTGACAGAGAGTTCAAAATAACAGTCAAAGATGCTCTCAGAGGTCAGAAGAACAACATATGAACAAAGTGAAAATTTCAATAAAGAGATAGAAAATATAAACAATTACCAAACAGAAGTCACATTGCTGAAGAATTGAAAAAAATCATTAAAGGAGTTAAACAATAAACTAGATCATGTGGAAGAAAGGATAAGAGAGCATGAAAACAGGCAATAACATTCAATCAAAAGACCAGAAAGAAAAAGAATGAAAAACATTGAAGACAGCTTACAGGAGTAGGGAAAACCATTAAAAAAAAAAAAAAAAAAAAAACCAATATACACACTATAGGGGTCCCAGAAGGAGGACAGTTTGTTCAAAGAAATAGTGACTGAAAAATTTCCTGACCTGGGGAAAGAAACAGAGATCCAGATGAAGGAAGACAAAACAGTACCAAGTAAGATGAATTAAAAAAAAAAAACAAAAACAAAAAAACTTTTTTTCACCAGCACATTATAAATAAAGCGTCAAAAGTTAAAGACAAGGAGAACATCTTAAAAACAGCAAGAGAAAGGCAACCCGTTACATATAAGAGAACCCACATAAGACTATAAGCAGATTTTTCAGCATAAATCCTGTAGGCCAGAAAGAAGTGGAATAATATATTCAACGTGCTGAAAGAAAAACACTGTCAACCAAGAATACTCTACCCAGCAGAGCTGTTCTTCAGAATTAAAAGAGAGATAAAGAGTTTTCTAGGCAAACAGAAGCAGAAGGAGTTCATCACCACTAGATAGGCTCTACAAGCTGTTCATTAGAGTTTTTGAAGCTGAAATAGAAGGGCACTAAATAGTAACAGGAAAACTTAAGAAAGTATAAAACTCACTGGCAAAAGAAAATATATAGTTGAATTAAGAGTACTCTAATGTTGTAATGGTGGTGAGTAAATCACTTATAACTCTACAATGAAGATTAAAACATAAAAGTATTAAAATACCTATAATTACAGTGATCAGTTAATGGCTACACAATGTAAAAAGATGTAAATTGTGGTATCAACATAAGATTAGGGGAGAGTGAAAATGTAGAGCTTTTGTTTGCATTCAAAGTGAAGCTCTTATCAGCTTAAAGTAGACTGCCATAATATAAGATGTTTTATGTGACCTAGTAGCCTTAAAGGAAGGCTCATGGTAACCTTAAAGAAAGAGCCTGTAGTAAATACACAAAACATAAAAAGAAAGGAATCAAAGCATACCACTATAGAAAATCATTGAATCACAAAGACTGAGAGTGAGCAAGGAATAAAGGAAAAAAGATATCACAAAGCAACCAGAAAGTAATTAATAAAATGGCAGGAATAAGACCATACTTATCAGTAATTACTTCAAATGTAAAGGGACTAATTTTTTCAATCAAAATATGTGGTGGTGGGGGGGAGATGTAGAGTGGCTAAATGGATTTACCAAACAAGGCCGAGCTATATGCTGTCTCCTGCAAGGGACTTACTTTAGCTTTAAGGACTAAATGTACTAAAAGTAAAGGGATGGGAAAAGGTATTCCATGCAAATGGAAACCAAAAGAAAACCGGAATAGCTATACTTTTGTCAGACATAATAGATATTAAGCCAAAAAGTAACAAGTGACAAAGAAAGTCACTATATAATGATAGAGGGGTCAATTTATCAAGGTGTTATAACAGTAGATACTTATGTACCCAACATAGGAACACCTAAATATATAAAGTAAATATTAATACATTTGAAAGGAGAAATAGCAATACAATAATAGAAGAGGACTTCAATACTCCTCTTTCAATAATGGATAAATCATCCAGACAGAAAATCAATATGGAAAAATCTGATTGAAACTACACATGGGATCAAATGGACCTAATAGACATTTATAGAACATTTCATCCAACAGCAAAAGAATATATATTTTTTTCAAGTTCACTTGGAACATTCCTCAGGATAGGTCAATTGTGAGGCCACAAAATAAGTCTTAATAAATTTAAGAAGATTGAAATTGTATCAAGTGTCTTTTCCAACCCCAGTGGTATAAAACTAGAAGTCAGTTACAAAAAGAAAACTGGAAAATTCACATATATTTGGCTATAAACACATGCTACTGAACAACCAGTGGATCAAAGAAGAAATCAAAAGGGAAATTTAAAAAAATCTTGAGACAAATAAAATTGAAAGCACAATACACCAAAGCTGATGAGATGCAAAAATTGAGAAAAATACATTGAGAAAAAAGAAAAGATCTCAAATACACAACCTAACTTCATACCTCAAGGAACTAGTAAAAGAAAAACAAACCAAGCCCAAAATTAGAATGGCAGAAAACCAAGGAATGGCAAAAAATGATGGAGACTAAAAAGAGAAAAGAATGATGAAAGTAAGAACTGTTTTTAAAAAGATAAACAAAACAAAACAGGCAAACCTTTAGTTAGACATACCAAGAAAAAAAGAGGACTCAAATAAAACTATAAATGAAAAAGGAGCTTTTACAATGAATGCCATATAAATACAATTGATTATAAGAGACCACTATGTACTATTATATGCCAACAAATTAGATAATGTAGAAGAAATAGACAAATTCCTAGAAACCTACAACCTAATAAGATTGAATCATGAATAAATAGAAAATTTGAATAGATCAATTTCTAATAAGGAGAGTGAATCAGTAATCAAAAACCTCTCAATGAAGAAAACCTCAGTCTTCATTGGTGAATTCTATCAACACTTTAAAGATTTAATACCAATCCTTCTCAAGTTCTTCCAAAAAATAGAAGAGGAAGGAACACTTTCAAACTCATTTTTTTGGGCCAGCATCATGCTGATACCAAAGCCAGATAAGGATACTCTAAGAAAATTATAGACCAATATCTCTGGTGAGAACAGATTAAAAAATTCTCAACAAAATATTAGCAAACCAAGTGCAGGAGCACATTAGACAGATCATACACCATGGTCAAGTGAAAATTTATTATCAGGATGCCAAGGTAGTTGAACATTCGCAAATCAATGTGATAATCACATTAACAAAATGAAGGATAAAAAACATATGATTATCTCAATATATGTAGAAAAATCATTTGACAACATTCAACATCTTCTCATGATAAAAACTCTCAACAAACTGGTTATAATGGGAATGTACCTCAATATAATAAGGCCATATATGAGAAGCCCACAGCTAACATCACACTCAGTGTTGAAAAGCTGAAAGTGTTTCCTCTAACAACAAGAAGAAGACAAGGATGTCCACTCTTACCAGTTTTCTTTAACATAGTATTGGTGTTCCTAGCTAGAGCAATTAGGCAAGAAAATGAAAGAAAAGGCATGCAAATTTTAAAAAGATAATGAAAATTCTGTATATCAAAACTTACAGAATGCAGCTAAAGGATCCTTGGGTGGCTCAGTGGTTTAGTGCCTGCCTTTGGCCCAGGGCATGATCCTGGAGTCTCAGGATGGAGTCCCACATCGGGCTCCCTGCATGGAGCCTGCTTCTCCCTCTGGCTGTGTCTCTGCCTCTCTCTCTGTGTCTCTCATGAATAAATAAATAAAATATTTAAAAAATGCAGCTAAAGTTGTGTTTAGACTAAAAAATGTATAGCACTAAATGCATATATTAGAAAAGAAGAAAGGCCAGATATCAAAGAACCAAGCATCCAACTCTGGAAATTTGAAAAAGAAGAGCAAATCACAAGCAAATAAATTCAAATGAAGGACACGATAAAGATGGTCACAGAAATGAGTGAAATAAAAAACAAATATATGATATTAGGGATCAAAGACAAAAAGGTAATTCTTTGAAAATACTGATAAAATTGATAAAGTGCTAGAGAGGTCAGTTTAGAGATAGAGGGAGAGAAGCCATAAAATGTGATGAAGAAGTGAAAAGGGGCTAACCAGTGATCTGATTGATATTAAAGAGCCATTAAGTAAATATCTTATCTTATGGAGTCAACTTGAAAATTTTCATGACTTAGACATCTTTCTAGAAGAATACAACTTGCCAAAATGGACAGGAAATAGACATAAAATGATTAAAAACTGAATCTGTAATTTAAAAATTTCCTTTAAAGAAAACTCAGGAGTTCAGATGACTTTACTGGTGAAAGCCACCAAGTTCTTAAAGAAGTAATTAAGGCAATAGTACAAAAACTCTCCCAGACAATACAAAGAAAAAGAGGTAAATCCAATTCATTTTCAAGTACTTTCTTGGCAAAAGCTAACAAGGTCACTTCAAAATAGGAAAATTTGTTCACTTACTCATGACCATTGATGTAGAAATTTCCCCACCCTGGCCAGATAGCACATTAATTCTAACAATAAATATATAACAAGCAATGCTTCACCACTGAGTTGTATTTATTCCAGAACACAAGGCTGGTTTAACTTTTGAAAATTAATAAATGTAATTAATTGCATTAACCATTACTAGAAAAAAAAGGAGTCAAACAGTGGAATCATTTCAACAGGCCACAGAAAATATATCTTTTTAATGCAGCATCAATTCATGATTTCAATAAACAATAATAGCTATAAAGCTGACAAACCAGGAGCAGAAAGGAAATTTCTTAATCTGATAAAAAGGTCTACAAAGAATCCTGTTTTGAAACCAGGAATAAGACAATGGTGCCCATCATTACTGCTTCTACTCAACATTGCATTTGAAGTTCCAGCTGGTAAGTTAAGGCCTCAAGATTGCAGAGAGGGGGAAAAACAGCCATCATTCATATGATGATATTGTTGAATTATTGTGTACATAGGAAATAATAAAACTACAGAAAAATAATTAGAATGAATAGACTAATCAGACATCTGGAGAAAAAAGTCTAACAAGTAATATGCAAGATCTCTACACAGAAAGATGTGAAAAATTAATATAAGTGAAAGGAAATCTAAATAAACAAAGGAACTAGCATGTTCAGGTATAGAAGACTCAATATTGTTGAAATATTAGTTCTCCCCAAATAGATCTATGTATCCAAAGCTATTCCTGTCAAAATGCTAATATGTTTTCTTTTCTGTGCATGTATGTGTGTGTGTAAAATGACAAGCTGATTCCAAAATATTATTGAAAAACAGAGGGCTAGGAATAGAAGATTTTCTTTTTTAAAAGAAGTTTTTATTTACGTAATCTCTAAACCCAACTCAGGACCCCAAGATCAAGAGTTGCATGCTCTTCCAACCAAGCCAGCCAGGCGCCCCAAAGATTATCTTATAGAAGAACAAGGTGATCAGCCATCAGAAAAAAAAAAAAAAAGAAAAAAATCTTGCCATTTGCAATGACATGGATGGAACTAGACAGAGGGTATTACATTAAGCGCAGTAAATCAGAGAAAGACAATTATCATATGATCTCATTCATATGTGGAATTTAAGAAACAAATCAGAAGATCATAGGGGAGGAGAGGAAAAAAATAAAACAGTGAAATCAGAGAGGGGGACAAACTATAAGAGACTCTTAATCATAGGAAACATGGGAAGGGAAGGGGCTGGAAGGGAAGGGGCTCAGGGAGGCGGGTAACTGGATGATGGACGTTAAGGAGGGCACATGATATAACGAGCAGTGGATATTAACTAAGACTGATGAATCACCGAACTCTACCTCTAAAACCAATAATACCTGATATGTTAATTAATTGAATTTCGATAAAATAAAAAAAAAAAAAAGAAGAGGAACAAGGTGGGAGTAACAGACTCTACCATCCATCCGAGTCTTTTCTAAAGCAACAGTAGCTGAAGTGTGGAACTGAGCCAAGGAGAGACAAATAGACCAATGGAAATGACAGGATCGCCAAAGAAAGGGACCTGGACTAGGACCAAGAGAGCCACCTTCTCCTGGCCAGTGGTGTGATAGCTTCCCCCGAGTCAGGGCCTCTCCAAGCTGCTTCACACCAGTTAATCTTCACACTGTCTTGGGGCAGGTCGGGCCATTGGACCATTGGAATGTTCCCCTAGATAATTCTAATCTGCAGCTGTTTGAAAACCACATCCCCCCAACACACACACTCTCTCTCTCTCTCTCTCTCTCTCTCTCACACACACACACACACACACAACTCACCTCTGTCTTCTAAACTTTGATGAGCAATGCAGTTTTTTATTTGAGGCTCATTAGGAGGCTGGAGAATGCAATTACATCATATTCCAAAACTTTCTGAAATCCCATTTAGATATTTGTCTTTTCCCAAATTTCTACTCCCTTCAGTTGCTGCCCTCTCCTTTCCCTTTCTCTTCTAGCCAAGTTCTTCATTTCTTCCTGCATTCCTCCTGTTATTTTTTGGTTTATTTCACAGAACAATTTTTGCCTTCCCTCAGTTTCCCTCTCCTCCATCTCTATCATCACCTTGCTTAGCAAACAAAAGTCTTGTTGAGGACTTGATCTAATAAAAGGGAGAGAAAGATTGAAAGTACTTCTAATTTAATGTTTCCCCCTGCCACGTACAGCTGGGCAGGGCTTGCATTGTCTTCCTTTGTGTATATTTTCAATACTCTCAGGAAAAAAAGAAGCTTTTCATTTTGGAGTGAACTCAAGTGCAGGGGACTTGCATGGTGCAGACTGAATGGGTGACAGCGCTGTGCTCTAGATGTGCTGCTCAGCCCGGCCTGGTGACAGGCCCCGAGGAGCCAGCAGCCACTCACCCTGTTAGTGAAAAGGTGCCCCATGGCACAAAAGTACCTCGGCGGCCCCAGCTTTGTGAACATGTGACACAGGCAAGCACACGGGGCCCCACACTTAGAAGGGTGCTGTGCTTGTCGTTATTTGAAATTCTTACTAATTTATGCACAAGGGGCTCCTCACTCTCATTTTGCTCTGGGCTCTGCAAATGATGTGGTCAGCCCTGTGCTGAGGGAAGGGGTTTATAGTTTTGCTTGATTTTACAACAAAAAAAGAAAAACCTCTGGGCTGAGTGCTTTGTGAAATACTTTCTCTGGTTTCTCAGAAACCATTTCCTCTTTTCAGCTCTCAGTTGTCCCCCTGGGTTTGGCAGCTGCTGTTCACTTGCTGCTTTACTGAATCTCTGATGTTCGTTTCCTGCTCCCTTAAAATATTTTCACAATGGCAAAATTGGGTTTTTCACCACCTGGCCCCAATCTCGGCTCCTTTTCCCTTCTCCCTTCATTCTTCTTCTGCTCCCACCTGAGCATGACCCAATGACTACTGTAACGCCCCCTCCTCTCCAGCCCAAAGCAGGGCTTTGACCACACAGAACCTTCTCTGTCAGTGGAACATGACATGCTTCTCACCTCTGCACTCTGCCATGTGCTTTTCCTTCTGCTTGGAATGCTCTTCCATTGCTACCACCTACCCCACTTTGGCTCTCATTTTTTAGACCCCACCTGAATGCCTCAGGCAGAAGGCGTTACCCACTTGCTCTTGCTCCCAAAGCTTTGAAGACACACCTCTGTCGTAGCAGGTAAAACAGAATGGCATACAGAGGTGGTTCTTCTCTTTCATCCTCTCCCACCCACCTTATTCTGGAGAAGTCCATTCATGACTTGGAATACAAGTCAGTCATTCTTTCTAGAAAGTTCTTCCTGAGTACCTCATTATAGCACTAATCACATTGTAACATAATTGGTACCCCTCCTCAAGTGAAACCAGGTCTGTTTCACTTAGGGTGGTAACCAGAGTGCCTAGCATAGTTTTGGGCACGTAACTGGCTCGATAAATACTTGTTCAATTTGAGAATGAGTAAGTAAAGGACGATATATGTACATTGTCATCTAGACTGTGGGTTTTATAACTTTTTTCTTAAACTTCTCCCTCTCTCTCCTTATTTCTTAACCCACTGATTGGCATGTATTAGCTATTCAATGTGTTTGTTAGGTAAACAAATGTCTGAAGGACTTAGGTGATCATGGAGCCTGACACCAAGGCCTGGGTGTGGGTAAGTATCCGCAGTGACTTCATCCTTGACTTGAGGTTGTATTCTTTAGAGGAGGATGGCAGGGATGACAGCACGGGGATCTGGCGATACTCACTGAGGACCAAGAGGAAGAATCTCCCTTTATGTTGTAATAAACCTCATATTGTTGTCTAGAGAGTGACAGAAAGTAATGCTAAATTCATAAAAATGTAACTGTGCTAAGTATATAGAATTATAATAAGCCTCACAGGAGAGTTGGGGCTTTGGAAAAACACTGGGAACCAACCGCCGAAAGAGCTGCTGTCTTTATTCAAGGGTGGGCCTGACCCTTAGACTAATAGCTTTCATCAGGGCTCCTTCCTGTCCTCATTGTCCTCCTCCTCCTATGATCTTGGGCTCCCATTTTCTACCTCCCAATGTGTAACTTCTTCCTTGAGATCCAGCAGAGAGGTACCTTTCTTTTGAGGAGTTTCCTGCCCCCACCCCCAACCCCTGTATCTTGTAGCATGCATTTTCATTGTTGTGACCAGCTCAAGTTCTTTTTTTTTTTCTAGAAGATTTTATTTATTTATTCATGAGACACACAGAAAGAGGCAGAGACATAGACAGAGGGAGAAGCAGGCTCCTTATGGGAAGCCTGATGTGGGACTCGATTCCAGGACCCCGGGATCATGACCTGAGCCGAAGGTAGACACTCAACCACTGAGCGACCCAGGTGCCCTGGCCAGCTCAAGTTCTTTTTGAAGCTCCCCTCTTCCAAGAAACCCCCTATCAGTTGGAAGGAGGTGGGGTTTCTCTCATTCCTCTGTCCAAGTGCTCCTTTTAAGAGTCTGGCTCTCCTCTGCACAGCATTCCCAACTGGACAGGGAAGTCTCTCTTCCAAAGGTGCCAACGAAATTACTTGAGCCCCCAAGTCTCAATCTATGGAGCATCAAGAGAAGGAATTTAGTGAATCTGAGCTCTATTTGAGTACTTACTGCAAGTTAGTAATGTGCTAGACAGTTACAGGAAATCAATTTGGGATTCATAAATATAAGGAGGAATGTTGTTGCAGTTAGAGCTGAGCTGTTTTAAAATGGAATAGGAAGCCTTTCAACAGAGTGAGCTACCTATCATTAGAAATGCTCAGGGAGCCTGGGTGGGGCTCTGTCGGTTGAGCATCTGCCCTCACCTCAGGTCATGATCCTAGAGTCCTGGGAGTCTTGTGATAGAGCCTTGCACATCACCTTGGGCTCCCTACTAAACAGGGAGTCTGCTTCTCCCCTTCCCTCTGTTGTCTCCCCTTGCTTGTGCTTTCTCTCTCTGTGTGTCAAATAAACAAATGAATAAAATCTTAAAAAAAAAATGGAAATGCAGGGTGCCTGGGTGGCTCCTGGGATTGAGTCCTGCATCAGGCTCCCCACAGGGAGCCTGCTTCTCCCTCTGCCTATGTCTCTGCCTCTGTGTGTCTCTCATGAATAAATAAATAAAATCTTTAAAAAAATGCTCATGCACAGGCTGAACATACCAGGGCTGATCTGGAAGTAATTCCTGTATGGGTAGAAGGTTAGCTAGAGAGAGCCTCTATGGTTTCTTCCAAATTTCAAGCTTCTGCAATTTTATTATAGGGTTCTAACCCTATAATGTAGTTTGTATTTCAAAATACTGTACTTAATTAGTTGTTTTTCTAAACTCCTTCTGAAGTAAATCAGCTTCATACAGTGGTAATTAGTTTATTGGTAGAAACAATGACTGAGTCTGAAGCATGCATATTTTTATGTATGTGGCAAGGACACAAGAAAGGCTGACTATTATTATTACTGCACTATTTTCCAGAAATGAGATTTTCTAGCATCCTCGTGAAGATGTAATAGTAACTTAACCAAGTTAATAAATAACATGAAAATAAAGAAACAACTATTAATATGGAATATTTAAAAAGTGCTGAAGCCAGATGAATCAGTTTTCAGACAATTGAGCATAGTTTCTTATAACAGGAGTGAACCCAGAAGATTCTGGTAAGATTATACTTAAGAAAGCAAACACAGGGGCACCTGGGTGGCTCAGTGGTTGAGCATCTGCCTTTGGCTCAGGGTGTGATCCTGGAGCCCTGGGATCACAACCTGTATCAGGCTCCTCACAGGGAGCCTGCTTCTCCCTCTGCCTATGTCTCTGCCTCTCTCTCTGTGTCTCTCATGAATAAATAAATAAAATCTTAAAAAAAAAAAAAAAAAGAAACAGCAAATGTAGGCTTCTCCAAAGCACAGTTGGTCCTCTCATAGACGTGCCCCTGCTGGGGCACATAGGCTGGGACATCTGGAAGACCTGACTGTATGTGGCAGTGTGTCAGGTACCCTGGAGGGACCATGACTTTCTCTATTAGTTAGCTGTAATAATCAAGACAGGACTCTAATGACTTAGCCAAATAGAGTCTTACTTTGTCCCCAAAAGTCCAGAGACAGGTAGATGGTTCAAAGATGGTATAGTTGTGTGAGGAAACCACCAAGGATGTAGCTTCCTTTTAACTTCAGATCTACAAACTCTAGTCTGTAGTTTTTTTGCCCTCGAGGTCTATGATGGCTGTTCCCCCTCAGGCCTTTAAATACATTTTGGACATGAAGAAGGAAGTGACTTAGAGGAAGAGATGGTAACCTACTTCAGGAAAGCGAAATTTTCCAAGAAATTCCAGCCAACTTGAACTTAGGCGTCATTGACCCAAGCTGTGTTATATGCTGTTATATGTTCTTGCTGTAACAGAGCCTGGAAAATATAGTTCTTTCAGTTGGGTATATTAGCTCCCCAAACAAAACTTAGGTTTAATTAGTAAATAAGAGGAGGAGGCATATTGAGTAGGCAAACAGCAGTGAGTGTCATAACTCGTCTGTCTCCTGATGAGGTAGACTCTGCTCTCTATTTCTTTTTTCCTGGATGGAGGACTTTCCATATAGACTTTGAGCTATAGGAGGTGCCACTATCTGAAAGACCTTGTAAGGCTCTTATACTGATGCCCTTTGCCCACGCCAATATTTAACCCATCCACACATAATTTTGAAATTTCTCTGTCTTCCGGCTATGAGCCTTAGTCCATCCATTTGCAGCTCCAGTGTCCTCCAGGAGCTTGGGGGGACCGTCAGCTCCATACTTGAATATTTTCTGGTGCCATAGAGAAAAGAGTCTGACACCTATAGTCATGTTCTGACTTCTTTCTCACACTTCCCCCCAGACCTAAACCAAGTCTCTTCCTCTTGGACATGCTGGTCTTGCTGTCTGTTAACACTTAACAGAACAGCAAGCTCTCCTGTTTAGAACAGATCAACACCTTGAGATTTGTTTAAGCCAAGAAGGAGGTCCTACCTTTAAACAACAACAAAAAAGATTTATGGCTCTCTTGACATACTCCAGGGATTCCTGTCTGGCAGTGCTCAGGAGGGACAACTGAAAGCAGAATTGTAACATTCTGTAACCGTCAGAGACAGAAACTGACAAAGGATGGCCAACTCAGCCCTCTCATGTTGCAAAAGAAGACACTGAGACTTGAGAGAGTGCGGGTCTTTACTCCAGGTGTGGCATGGCACAACTCAGAGGTCAAAACCTAGGGGAAGGAAGACTACAGGAAGAGAGGTAGAGGGCTCTCTTTCACTTTCTGAGTAGGTTTGTGCTGCATTCATTATTTAAGCACCTGCAGGCATAGGAATGCTCCAAAGCTATAGACAATCAAGGCAAAAGTTATGGGATGTGGTGTGATATTGTGGCTGCTAAATCTAATCCCCTTTCTCCATGCTTTGGTTTGTGATGCTTATCTGTTCCTTAAGTTTGCTCACCTGTAAAAACAATGGTAACGTACCCTGTGTGGTTTTAGGAGGAATAAAATGGAGCTGCCACTTTGAACAGTACCCAGTTATAATATGAAAATATTATAATATAGAAATGTTTGCTTTCATTATGATTAGTTGTCTCCTATTCTCAGCAGATTAATAGTCTTTGAATCTTGCACGATGGCCAGTGCACATCTTGAAGAAGCACAACAAAGAGCCAGTGGGAATATTAACTTTTAAGTCAGGATGGTTGGTTCTTGTTACCAACACCAAGGGAATCTCAAATCACAAATAATGGGATTATCCCCCAAGTAGGTCAGCATGGCATGAAATACATGATCTATGATAAGGAATACTTTTCTGATCTACTTTTATGACTAGCCTATGCATTTTCTGCCAGTATTTTCATTTTCAGTAGATATGCCTGCTTTGTTTCTTTTCTTTTTTAAAATGTGGTGAGCTTCACACACTAGTCTTTTGTACCAGCTATATAAGGAGCAACTAACACCAAAGACATGCATGGGATTCTTATACCAAATCAGTTTTTTTTTTTTTTTAAAGAACTCTTTAATTGGACAATACTTTAATTCTCTAAACAATGTTATGGTAGTTGACCACCTTTTGAAATTATCTTTGTCTTGTTTGGTACTTGAATGGCATGAAAAATTTCCCTCTGCTTCCCTACTCCTCTCCTAAGGGGTCATTTTCCCCGCTCTTTTCTCTGCCCTGCCTGGCCTCTGACCCTGCCAAACTCTGCTGTTTCCATGGACTTCTGAATCTAATTAACGTCTCAGTGGCTATATAAGTGAATTATGTAGGCAGGAGGATGTTGGAAAGTTTGAGGAAGGTACATACATTCCTTGGGGGAAAACCTGGTTTTGTACAAAGGAAAAAAAAAAAAAAAAGGAATGCACTTGGAGGAGATGGAACGTCAGTAAAGCGTAAAACATCAGTAACATGCTTAAGCTCATTAAGTACCTCCTGCCTGATGAGCAGATGCAACCTTAGGAGCATCTCTTTTGACATCTGGGCAATAATCAGCCATTACAGAATCTGGCTGAGGGGACAGGTAATCCAGATATGCCACTACTGCAACACAACTGCCGCACAACTAGGTTATCAGCACTCTTTCCCCTCCCCCTTCTTTTTGCAGCCAGTTCACAACCACTTGTGGGGAGCATGTCCTTAGATGATCTCTGAAATGACCTGGCTACCAGGGCCACAAGTCTTTCTCAAACTCTCCAGGATGTGGGCAAGCAAGGGGGAGGGGGCCAGAGTGCTGAAGTTCTCTGCCAGAGGATACTGTCAGAGAGCCCAAGGCAGAGATGGTCCCTATGCCCCATGTTTCCATGGAAACATAGGAGGAGTGATGACAGCCAGCACAGCCACACCATCTGCTCGGGACCTGGTGAATGATGAAAAAAAATAGAAAAAGAGAGGCACCTCAGATCCCAGGCTAGAACCACTCTGAGATACCAAGGCAGAGGGAAAGGCCTGAAGACACTACAACTCCTGGGTGGATTAAAATCCAAGCTGTCCTGGGGCTCGACATATTAGCATGTCATTTGCAAGCAGAAAGCCTAGAGGGCTTATCCTGCAATCCCTAGATATAGTTACGAACACTCAAGAAGCCTCTGGAAGGAGAAGCAGACTGTGATGTGACTGCAGCCTTGCTGGAACATGAGAGAAGGTGCAGTGACAAACAATGCTGCAGGATGTGGGGTGGGGGCTCCCCTGACCTTCCAGCAAGATCGCCTGCACAGCTGGCTTTTAGCCAGGCATATTTTCTAGGGGAATGGTGGGAATATAAAAGGAAAATACCTACCCGGTCACAATTGTGACTTGAGTTGCAGCCACATCTTCGGAATAAGGCATGGATTAATAAAGCCAGGCAAGCTTTCTCTTCTCTCAGCTTGGATCCAGGAGATCTTAGTTGGATGTTACAGATTTGCTTCTGGGTCTGTTTTAGAGGCTTTCAATTCCAGGCTGGTGGAATGTGAGTGGGGCTCTTGCTGAGTGTGCTTGTCAGCCTGCCCCAGACTGAGTAGGATTCATTTCTCAGTTCCTTCCATTCACAGATTTAACTCAAAAAAACACCCCTGACCCAGGGAGGCCTTAGCTAACTCCTCACAGTGGCTCTCCAAAGCTGGGTGGTTTCAACCAGCTCTCTGGAGTATTATCTGCATCTACTCCAGGAAAAGAGTCCCTCAAGTCTCCAGGTCGTTAGTATGCACAGAAACTACATCTGCTTCAGAAGAAACACCAGTTTTTATTTTTATTTTTAATTTAGGTAGTCTCTTATTCCTTTACAAACCAAACCAAACCAAAAACCCAAACACCCCCAAACCTCCCTTTTACTTCTGGCATTCTAAATCCCAGAAAGTCCAAATCTTTTTTTTTTTTTTTTTTATTCAAGATTTAAAATTTTGACACCTGGATGAAGTGCTTGTTTTGGTACGTGTATCTAGGGGCTGGCATATTATGGCAACATCTTAATATACCAGATAAATAAAAATAATAAAAAGATCACCTTATAAAGGTTCTCATTAACTCTTCTACATTTCACTTGTAAATACTATTAATTTAGATTTATTTCCATGACGACTTAGTAAATACGATATCTACAAGTATGATTCGGGTTTCTTCAAAAGACCATATTCTCCAACTGGACACTAGACACAAAAATATAATTGGAAATAAAAGTGTTAATGCAACTTCCCCTATGTTCGGAGCCCCCGAACAGAAAATAACGATGATTCCTGAAGAAAAATATTTGGATACCCACACTGAAATTGCTTTAGGCTCAAGTACCTTCATGTAGTAATATGAGGCACTGCGTTTAAATTCAAATATAAATCTACCCACTACTACGAGGCTTTTGGGGAGAGAGACCTTTTATGAGTAAACCACTCCACTGGCTCTATACCCCCCAACTGCTTTCTCGCTTTCCTTTTCCGGGGCCATCTATTTATCTTCAGCCTCTGTGGTGAGGGCAAATCTGTATCTTAAGCTTCAAGCTTAGGATGGGACTCCCAGTAAACATGGTTCTGTTTGTTCTCCAGCAGCCCTCCTTTGTATAAACAGATGTGGTGGGAAGGGAAGGAAAGTCAGATCTCTGTGAGGGGTGGGAGGTCTTCTTTCTGGAGAAGCTTCAGGCTGCAGCCATTAGCACAGGGACAGGATGCATTTCTTGTTCAGGCAGGGGAACTTGCAGTTCTTCCAGAGAGGGGCTGTTCTTCTCACTCTCCTCCACCCTCCACCCCCATCCTTTGTTCCTGGGAATACTGTCTGGATGTCTCCTGCATCTCACTTTTGCCAGAGCAAACATTTCCAACAAGGCTTATGCTAAGGAGATATTAGGAAGACAGATTTTTTTTTCCCCTTTACTCTCCAGATGTCCTGTAGACTGGGATTTGGGAAGACAGCCCTTCACACCTGTACTTTCTCCTCTATTCACATTCTCTTTGTTCTTTTGCAGCCTCTTTACTACCTTCAACTAATGAGGGAGATTTTTAGGGGCTGGGAGTTGTCAGCTTGTAAAATAACAATTCCATTTTCTGAAACTAGGTTGATACTCTGTCTTAGTTTAGTGTTTTACATTTTGCAACCAGTTATGGATGCTAATAAAGGAAGGACTACTTCAGAGCTGGGGGAAAAAGGGGGTGGGGGGGCTGAGTGTTTTGTAATCGGATCCCAAATAAGTAAGAATTCTCATCAGTCTTTTCTTCTTCTGCATGTTCTCCAGACTCAGTTTGTTAATCCTCATTCAGAGGTCAGAGAGGTGAGGAGGCTTGATGGAGGGATCCTGTGACTTTTACGCAAGGGTCTAGATTTCTGGTGGTTCCAGTCAGTGGTCCTTCTGTGAGAATGAACAAAGGGGAGAGCATGGAAAAGGCCTCTCGGCCTGCAGGAATTGGGGGTTTGGTGCAAATGATGGGAGGGATATAACCACATCGCTCTGTACCACTCTCTAGGAGTTCTCTGGGATCCTGAGCTCTGGATCCCCAGAGCTGTGGCCAAGAGGACAGGGGAGTCAGGGAACTGAGGAGGGGTTCTGATTTTGGCCAGCTGTGGGGAAACAGAGCCACGGCCCTGATCTAGGCATGGACTTCTTGGCATGTCTGCAGAAGTAAGGAGGGGGGTGGGGGATGTTCTCTACGATCTAGGAAGTAATGGTAAAAAGGACCTGATTTTTTTTTAGGAGCCACAATGATACTCTATCATCCTCCAGCTGACAGTATGTCACTTTCCAGACAGATGGGGCGAGAAGTTAGCAGTCTACACCCGGGGGCCTGCCCCCCCTCCCTGTAAGGAATAAAAAGAAAGGAGGTTAGTTTCCAGGGACGGCCAGCCGGAGGACGGTGGGACCCCCACTGTAGGCCAAACTGCGGGTCCTGTCAGTAGAGGTTTCCTCCCTTTCACTTAACTTACTGACTCCAGATATTTTAAAGGATTTGTTTACAGCGCGACTGCAGGCTGCTCCGTTCACTCTCCCCGTGCCTGGGGCGGCCAGGGAATTCCCAGCCCCCAGCCCCCCCCCCCCCCCCCCCCCGGGCTGCAGGCGGCACAGCGCCCGGAGCGCGCGGCACGGTCGGGGCAATTCTGGGCCGCAGGAGAAGTGCGTGCGGCCCGGGCGGGGCCGGGCGAGGGCGAGGGCGAGGGCGAGGGCGAGGGCGAGGGCGAGGGGCAGGAGATGCGGCAGGCCCGGCGCGGCTCAGCATCCCCCGGCGCTCCGCACGGCCGCCCGCCGGCCCCCGCCCCCGCTCTCGGGGCGGCCCCGGGGCAGGCGGGCGGCGGGGGCGCGGGGCGCGGGGGCGGCGGGGCCCCGGGGAGCGGCGCGGGGAGCGCAGGGGCGCGCGGGGCGGGCGCGGCGCGGGGCTCACGGCGCGCGCGCGCCTCGGCCTCGCCCGCGCACACGCGCCTCCCCGAGGAGAAAGAGGCGGGCGGGCGGGCGGGCGCAGAGCTCCGCGGCGGCGGCGGCGGCGGCGGCGGCGGCGGCGGCGGCGGCGGCGGCGGCTGCAGCGGGCCGGGCCGCGGGGAGGGAGGGGAGGAGGGGCGGGCGCGGGGCGGGAGGGGGGCGAGGCGGCGGCGGCGGCGGCGGCGTTGGCGCGGGGAGCTCGCCGCTCTGTGCTGAGTGTGCCTGCGCGCGAGCCGGGGAGCGGGTGAGTCGCCGGCCGCTGCCTCCCGCCGCGCGGGCCGGGCGTCGGGGGCGGGGGGCGCGGGGAAGCCCGACCCGGGGGCGGGGGGCGGGGGCGGGCGGCGGCTCCGGCGCGGCCGGGATGCACCTTGAGCGGCGCCTTTCGTTGCAGCGCGCGGGCGGCCCGAGCCTCGGCGGCGGCGGCGGCGGC
The DNA here is from genome assembly GCF_053574225.1 of Canis aureus. NCBI lineage: Eukaryota > Metazoa > Chordata > Mammalia > Carnivora > Canidae > Canis > Canis aureus. Next base: position 45,403,918 of record NC_135621.1, read on the forward strand.
GGCGGCGGCGGCGCTGACACCTCCCACCATGGACAGCTTCGACTTAGCCCTGCTCCAGGAATGGGACCTCGAGTCGCTGTGGTGAGTGCCGGTGCCGGGGCCGGGGCCGGCCGCCCGGGCGCGGGGCGGGGGCGGGCGCGGGCGCGGGGCGGGGGCGGGGGCGGGGGCGGCCGCGCGCTCACCTGGGCGGGGGGCTCGGAGCGGCCGGCCGCCGTGGGGGTGGGGTGGGTCGGGGCGCCCGCCCCCCCCCGACCCCCCTTTCGCGTCCTCTCCCCTCGGTGCTGCCCGCCCCAGCCCAGGGCCGGGGAGCGGGGGAGCCGGGGGGCAGAGCGCAGCCACGGAGAGGAAAAGCCCCGATTTCCAGAACGTGTCCCCAGTGCCCGGGGATCCACCCCTCGGCCCCGGCCCCGGCCCCGGCCCCAGCGCCTCTCGGCTCCCTGCGCTTCGTCTGCGCCCTGCGTTCACCCCAGCGACCCCCGGAGTTGTGCTGCTGGAAGTGCCCCTAGAGGATGCTCCAGCCTCCCGCCCGGGGCATCGCTGCCGCCTCCTGCCCGCTCCCACCCGAGAGGGAAAGTGGACGCCGGGGGCAGGGGGCGAGGATTTCTCCGTGCGGGAATTCCGGAGGCCTTGGCCCGGGGAGGCTCGTTTCCTCGAGGTTCACGGTCCCTCTGGGCCCTTTCTTCACACCTCGCTACAGTTGTCCTCCTCCTCTCCCCGCTCCCCCCACCCGGGCGCCCCGCGCGCCCCTTTATTCCACGCTCCGGCTCCCAGCCTGGGCGGCGGGCGGCGGGCGGCCGCGGGAGCCCTCCGGGATCTGCTGCTCCGTGTCCTCACGTTGAGGAGCTGCTGTAGGCGAATCGCCGCTAGAAGCAGTTTAATTCTCGTTGCGGGTTTCTTAAAAATCCCATTGGCTGCCTCGGCATCCCTCTGATTTCCTACCCTCCCTTCCACCCCTATCTCCTAAATGTTTCCAACCAACCCTATTCAGGTGGTAAAATTACTGCCCGCATATTCCTGGAGGAACTTGTGTTATGTTTAATATTTACGGGAATGAACATCTGCTGGAACGAGCATATTAACTGCACTCTGTTCTGCCTCTGGTAAATTTTTTTTTTTTTCTGCTTTAATTCAGTAAAGAGTTCGCATGTGTCTAGAACTGCAAGTGGTGTGCACATGAATATGCAGTGTACAATTTTAAAGCTAAACTGCTTTGAGATTTATAGATTATATAGATGATAATGTGGATTATTTTCAGTGATTTAGGCTTCTAGTCACTTTTATCTTTCTAAAGCCAGGTGTAACAAACTAAACTGGACGCAGAGCTAGTGCATTATTGAGCAGTTTCTTATAAAAGATCTGATGATGAGTAACTGCAGCTTGCTCTGCATAATGCTGGTGCTTATAAAATACACAAGGATGGGCCCTAATGTAATAAAACTTTTATATATTACACTGGAAACTTCAAAGAGCCAGTGTAGAAAGAATATGAAACATGTTATTACTCTATAAAAGTTGCTAATTACTGTCTTGTTGCTCCTGGGGTTATTTCAGCCTTTCATTTACAGATACCTGTTATTTTACAGGTTTACATTTAGAAATGTTGGTTTCTGGCACAAATTCAGTAGTTTTCTAGATAGAGACTGTGCTTTAAAAATGACTTTTGCTTTTAAAAGACAGTTTTTCAATCAAAGGGAAGAACTTACTGTTTTGGCATGTTTTTATGGTGCTCATCAGCTTGCTGACTCAAACCGAAGCCCCCTCATGACTTTTACAAGTAATAGTTTGAAATTACCAGCTATAATCTGTGGGCTTTTCCAGCACAGGATCTAAGCTTTATTTCTCTTTTCATCCTTAGTTTCCAGCTGGGTTACCTGGATGGAGCAGTTATACAATGTCTGTTGTATTGACTTGAAATTTACGTTATCTAGAGTACATTTATTCCTTTCAAAAATGAAAAAATTTAAGCATTTTTGAAAAGTTGCTGTATACGCAGTCAGCATTGAATCAGTGCATCGGTTTATCTTTGGCTTATAAAAATGTGGAGGGTTTCTTGCTTGTAGTATAGTGGGACAGTTTGGCTTGACCGAGGGGGTGTTTCTAGTTTGCAGACGTAAAACTTACGTTTTACAAAAGCTTGTGTATTTCTGATAAGTTAAAGATAAATCATACTTCTTGAATATGCATTTCTAACATAGGCATTTTCTCAGTTTATGGACGAATTTTTGCATGGTATTTTCTCACTCAGTTTTACGGTTTATTTTTAAATTTATAAGTGATCCAAAATAACATTTGAGTACTTTGTGTGTCAAATGTTTTCTTATCCATTGTTTGCTTATTTGAATCTGACAACAATCTTGGTGGCAAGCAGTAGGAGTCTTATTTTATAGATAAGGAAATGGAGGCTTTGAATTGTAAAAGGACTCAACTGAGCCGGTAAAACAAATGAGGGCAGAATTTTCACACTAACATTGACTGAACACTCACCATTTACCAGGCACAGTTCTAAGTACGTTATATGTTTTAGCTCAGTTAGCCCTCACAACTGCCTCAGGAAGCATTATCTGTTATCGTTCCCATTGCATTATCTGTTACCGTTCCCATTTTACAGATTGAGAAATTGAGGGTGGGGAAGGCCAGGTAACCTGCCCAAGGTCACACATCTAGAAGTGGAGGAGCTGTATTTGAACCAGCCATTAACTTCTCAACACTCAGGTTTCTGACTCTAAATCCAGTGGGTTTTCTACAATATTGCAGATGTCTCCCAGTGTATGAGGGTGGCTCTAAAGTTAATTATGAAACAAAACCATGATGGACTGGAAGTTAAGGTTCTGTTAAAATACCAAAGAAAGAGAAGGTCAGAACCCTAGAAGATACTGATCTAAAATTAAAAATCTGAAAAATAAATACCAGGATTTAGGAAATTATGCCTGCCTTACATGAATTAACTTATAAATATCTATACATTTAAAATAAACACCACTAAAAACTTATTCTTTTCATTCATGTTAGAAAAACATGTTTCTTTGGAGATGGTGGGGGAAGGTACAGGTTAATGACAAAGGAGAATGGTATTTTAATCCCTAATAGTTCTTCCTAATTGGTGGGCATTGTTTTCCAATAAAACAAATTTATTAATTGTGACTGTGGCTTTGAACCTGAGCTAGCTTAGTCTGCCGGTCACAGAAAATGTCCCCAAATGACCGTATAGACAATATGAAGAGGAAAGCTCAGTATTATTGAAAAAAATCAAGGAATTCAAGAGCCATCTCCTCCACCTCCTTGTACCTCCCCCACATTCTGCCAAAACCCTCATTCTTATTTTTCAAAGGAGGCCTTTTGAGTCTAAATGGTCCAGATAGCTTGTTTAAACTTTTCCTTTCAGCCTTATTTAAAGTTGAAAAGAGTAGCCCTAATTTCTACTTTTTTTTTTAATTTTTTTTTTTTTCTAATTTCACTTCCCATTTCTGGTTTAAAGAGAATAGAGAGCTTGGAACAGGGTGAAGGCACTCATCCTGCCCCCAGCTCCATAGCTTCACTGGGTAGAGTTGGATCCCTGGAGAGTTGGGGATTCTGTAAGTTTGCAGAGGCAGGTATCCTGAGGAACAGCACTCTTACCAGCCTCCCACCCTCTTCCCATCTGCTCCTTCCTGTTCTCCATCACCTTTTGATCAGCTGCTGGACATAGCCATTCCTCAGGGCCTTTAAAATAATGACCCTCCCTTTTAACAATCTAACATTACTTTCATTTATTCATTTAAATATTAATTGATCATTTCTTTAGTCTAAGACCTTGTGCTGATTGCTATAAGGAGTACTAAGATGAGTAAACTGTGGGTTGTGCATGTGATTATCTAGTAGGGGAATGAGATGAGTATACAAATAAAAAAGGAAGTTTTCAACACTGGTGATTCAGAAGAGAAAAAGACCATATTTGGGACTGGGGTGGGTGGTAAAGGAAGGAAAGAGGAAAAATTGAGTTAAAAAAAACCAAAACGCTTCCATGGAAAAGGTGGCCTTTGAACTAAGCCTTGGAAGATGAATGGGATTTTTACAGATGGTGGGGGTCGGGGTATTGAGAGGACATAGAGGCATCTTGGGCAAAGAAAGAACTTGAACAAAGGCTTTCATGGTGTTTCTGAAAGATCCTTTTATGAATCATGGTGGAATTACCTATACCAAGTATTTTAAAGATGCAGAACTTCTGTAATCAGGAGGCAGTTTCAGGGAGTGGGAAAAGTTTTCCAAATGAACTTAGTCAAAATTGTCTTAAATATAAAACTTTTCAGTTATTGGAGAGAAAGACTATCGAAATACAATAGAAATATTCATATTTCTCTCTACTATTTCCCTCACCACACTCCCCCCACCCCATAGATTCACATAGGCCAGAATCCGTTTACTTTTGTTCAAATAGGCATTATACTTTATATTCTTTCAAATTAGAACCTTTGAAGTATGATAAATGGATTGTTTCATACTTATCAATTTGTTCATTTAGCAAGTATTCATAGAGTATTAAGCATTATTCTGTGATAGGTACTATAGAACCAGTGGCTTTCAAGCACTTTAGACCATGACTCACAGTAAATCATTTAACATTTCGACCCCTTGTGAGTACCCATACACATAACTGAAACAACTGTCACAAGGCAATGCTTATCCTTACTATGTGTGATGCATTTTGATATTTTCTATTCTATTTCCACTCTATTTTTTTTCAAATTTTCCATCTACCCATAGGTTGAAAACAGTGAAGAAGAGCCACTGATAGTACTGGAGTGCTTCCCAGTAGTACCTACTGTCACATTTGGTTCTCTTCAAGTCAACTACCAATGGACATGGCCAGACCATGGCTTCTTTCATTCCTTGTTAGTTTGGCTTCCCAGGCCCAGTATAGTGTCAGAAAACTGCTCCAGATTCCTGACCTTGACCCTCAGGTGCCTTGACCCTTTCCTGTAGCCCCGGCAAAGCAAACATTTTAAGGCCTACCACTATGCCTCTTGTTGGCTCTTGGGGTCAAAGCAGTTCAGTAGAACACAGAAGGCAGAAGGAGAGGTGCACACAGGGACCCTCCACATGCTTTCTGCAGGGTTACTGCAGGTGACTGGCCCAAGGTGGCTGTATGGTTGGCAACAATGGTTCTCTTTGGTTGAGAGCCCTAGAGCATATCCAGAGCTTAGGAAAGGCCTTACTTAGCATGTGTGGGGATGAAAATATTTCTACAAGTGGATTTCAGGGCTAGGACCTGTGGGCTGCAGTATTGAAGGGGGCTGGTTGCCTGGGTGCAAGAGGCAAGGAGATATCCATGGGAAGCTATGGAGTGCTGGGGGCAAGAAGCTGAGTGCCGCCCCCATCTGTGAAGAGCATGAGCCTGGCTGTGGGTAGGTGTGTCTTGGAGAAAACCAGGTGGGAAGACTGGGTAATGCACGGTGTTAAAGTTGAGGACTCAGGCTTGGCTGGGGGCCACAGCGTTACAGAGACGGTGAGCACTGGGTGTGCAGATGAATTTTAACCACATGCCTTCTGATGACGATGAAGATGAGTATTATGTGTGGGGAAGTGATTCCTTCCTGTGTTCCAGATTCTCTTTTGTGAAAATGTAGGAGGGTTATAAAATGCTAGGGATCTATTTTGGGAGAATGTCCCTGTGAACCAGAATGGGTCTAATCAATGACACTTTAGATGTAGCAACTGGTACGAGGCCGTTTGGCATAATATTGGTTAGCATAGCAGTCGAATTGAAGGAAAAAAGTCTCAAAAGGAATGCAAGATTTTTTTCTGTATAAATGGGATTTTTAACCTGGTATAAGTTTGCCTGTTTAAATTTTCTTTATTTTGAAAATAAAGCCTTGGTAGCAAAATCAAGGCCATAAAAAACAATTTTAATATCATTTAATGGTAACATAATGTTTCCTTGTTTTATTTCAAAGTGAAATCCATAAAACTTACTTTAAATGTTGCCCATTCTCTTTTGTCTGGGAATTTAATTGAGGTTTCTGAATTCAGTTGGCTCCAGCCTTGCTTTCTGTTTGGCCCTGGGCAGCTCACGATTTTTCTCATTTCCTATTCTCAGTCTTGGTTTAATCACTTATAAAATGACAGCACTTATAGTGGCCTACCTCATAAGGTTGTGATGTTAAGTAATAAAAGTGTCAATTGCTTTGTGAATGCCAAATGTAGTTCTTTTAATACCCTTCGCTTCCTTAAAAAGTCTCTTTATCATAAACAAGGAAGGATACAGAAAGGCCACGTTGGGTCAGGTCATCCATCTGGTACAGAGTTCTGTCCCTGGCAGTGGGATCCAGGGACATTTTAGAGTGGAGGCTGGTAGTTTTTCTTAGTTGTATATCATACTCTAGCAGACAAATACACCCTTACTTGTGGTTGTGCTACTAACGTATGTAGATATATTAACCATTACATAATCTTTGATGTTTCACTGAGAATGTATTGAATTACCACCCATTACATCAAATGACTTCATTTGGCACTGTGGGTCTCATTAAATTATGTCAGGCTAATCATAATTTAGTTTCAATAGAAACAAAATACACAGTTATTACCAGGGTAAGAGGACACCACACCATCCAAGAAACTAAATGGGTTTAGTCTACAGAAACTAACCCCTGGAGACATGATAGAGCCCCTGAAGGGGTTGAAGCAGTTTCACTGGGAAGGGGGCCTGGAGCTGTTTTGGGTTATTTAAGGGCACTGGTGAGATCAGGGGGTGTGAGAGTATCTAAAGGGGATGTGACCCTGCTATGTTGGAGGGTAACAATTACCTGTCTGTAGGAGGCTGCAGATGCCCTGCCAGCTACTTCTTACAAAAGATTCCTGGGGAAGTGGGCCAGCAGCAGTAAGTTATCTGAGTTCTTCCAACTTCAAAATCTATGATCATTCCCATCGTAGGAGAGCAGGAATCAAAGAGTGCAGAAGTCATTAATTTTCTCTTGTGTATTTTTCCCCTTTGTAATTTCCCCACTCACATGTGGAGGATGGCATAGAGGGTACTTAAACTTCTTCACATAATTTCTTCCCAGGGGGCTCATTGTTAGCTGAGGTAAACAAAAAGAACTGTAATTTGAAGACCACTAACATAACAACTCTGTTTAGAGTTATGTGTTAACTTGATGCTGAAAATAATTTTAATTTTCCTTTTTATGAACAGGAAATTAATTGTCAGAAACCCTCTGGAGTGCTGTAATATGAGTCTGTTGGTCTTGGTTACATTTTGGTTGTCATACCTGTACTGTATCTAAGTTATGAAGTGACCACACTTTTTCTGTCAGTGTTCATTGAAATGTTAATTAGTTGTCTGGTAGTTTAGATAGAAAAAAGCTTTGACTTCAGTGGATCATCACCAGTTCTAGGAAATAACCTGTTTTTATTTTCTAATTTCAAGGTATGTTTGTTTTTCTATAAACTGTATCTTGAGAAAGAAAAGATCCAGGGCTTATAATATTTTGAGAACATAAGTCAGTGTACTTAACTGTCATCCAGGAGGTGCTTCTCAGACATTAACTTGCCTTCGGGTAACTTAGGGAACTTGATAAAATATACATTATGATTTAATAGGTTCAGGGTGAGGCTATGATTCTGCATATCTAACTAGCTTCCTGGTAAACTGCTGGTCCACAGACCAAACTTTGAGTAGGGAGAACTAAAAGGTGAAAATTACTTTAAAAAGAAGTTCTTTTAAAATACTGCACTTTCTTCTCCTGATTTTGGGGGAAGAAGGGGTTGCATAATAACATTATAATTCCGGGATCCCTGGGTGGCGCAGCGGTTTGGCGCCTGCCTTTGGCCCAGGGTGCGATCCTGGAGACCCGGGATCGAATCCCACGTCAGGCTCCCGGTGCATGGAGCCTGCTTCTCCCTCTGCCTGTGTCTCTGCCTCTCTCTCTCTCACTGTGTGCCTATCATAAATAAATAAAAAAAAAAAAATTAAAAAAAAAATAACATTATAATTCCATGATGCCAGGAAGGTACGTTTAGAGCAGCATTTATTTTACTTTCGTGGGTCTTTCTAATACAGGTTTTTAAACGACTTTATTTTTATTTATTTATTCATGAGAGACCCAGAGAGAGAGGCAGAGACCTAGGCAGAGGGAGAAGCAGGCTCCTCTGATGCAGGACTCAATCCCAGGACCCTGGATCAGGCCCTGAGCCAAAGGCAGACACTCAACCATTGAGCCACCCGGGCATCCCTCGAATACAATTTTGATGAGTGAGGGGGTGGTTAATTGTATCCTAGTGGGGACACAGGGGCGAATAAACATAAAAGCCGAAGTAAATGAAGTTTGTAATAAATAGGCTAATCACTTTTTACAACTTTACAGTTCTTGTCAGTCCTTCAAAGGCCAGGTTTTCCTGTGTCAGCAGTGAATGCTCAGAGTAACTGGGTGCCAAGTCTTATAGACACTCCTGGATTTGTCGGGGAATCTCACAGTCTTTCCTAGAGCTGCCCAGGGCTCAGACCAAATGTCTGCATTCTCTCCTAGCCATTCCCTCTCTGGGAGGGAATTGGGGAGGTAGGGTGCTGAGGGGAAGGGAGGTGGCAGTGGTGGGGGAGAGGGGTAGCTATTTGCAGATTGACTGCACTACCCTGTGGCCATAGCTGCAAATTGCAACTTTCCTCAAGTCCTGGGAGAAATCAAAACTCAAGCTCCAAGTGGAGCCAAGGGCAAGTCTTCAGACACCTCAGGTGGGGGCCTAACCCAGCACTGCCAGCTGCCCTATCCCTCAGCTCTGACCACAGAGTGCCCTGAATCCATCAGGTGCTCACACATAGCTGCAGTTTCTGGGTTGAATTTCCAATCCTATTTCATTAGAAAAATAAGTGCAGATAGGAATGATTATATAAGCAAATATAGTGCAGTTGACTTTGAATGTGCTGTTGAGACGGACAGGAAATTTATTTACTTTATCTTCTTAATGAGGATTTGTGTGTGTGCGTGCACACATGCACATTTCCATTTTCTGAAATGGCATAGAAGACTGTTGCTGGTAAGAGCAAGCCACATTGGGTTAAACAATTGTGACCATTTCAGATTTGAAAAAGAAAGCTGACTTTGCAGGAATAGTAGTGACCAGTTCAAATCTTGCAGTCTTGGGACACATGTGAACCCACAGAGGAAGTGCTTCCAATAGCTTTCAGACCATTGTTTGTGGCAAGACTCCTCATTTATACTTCTAGTTGTGATGCTGCCTTATACATCATAATTCATTATGCTGTCTAATAGTGTTTAATAATTTCTTGTAATTATTCCACCAATTTAACTTTTCTTTCAGATTGGGAGGAGGGGAGGGAAAATATTTCCCTCAAGAAGATAGGTCAGGCCCATAATAAGGAAGGTGGGTGTTTGTGAGTATGGCTTTGTTTTGTCCTAGTATTATCAAATTAATATATTTTCTTTTACAAGACAGAAAACACTGTTTATAGGCCATCAACATACAGTACAAACAGCAGAATAGTCAGGCGATTTAGACAACTCTCAGGGGTAAAAAAAAAAGGACTCTCAGAGTCAGAGGTTGCTCCTAAGAAGAAACACCCAAGAGTTGCTTAAGAACAAAGAAGCAACTGATCACGGTCAACTAAATTCTGAACTTAGGTTACATTATTCAGAGTTTTGACTGAGAAGACAGGCCATCAGCACAACCCTCCCTCGTTGCTCCCTTTTATACCAACCATATTCCATGATGGGGAGCCCACTGGTGTCAATTTTCAGAATTGCTGAGCAGGAAAATGCTGTTGGAGTTTGTGGACTTTACCTCAGGCTAAGAGACATGTATCTTCACAGGCCGTGGACACTGCAGCTCACTGAAATAGAGGGTCGGGATGGGGAGTGTTTTGGTCCTTCCACTTACTCCGATGTCCTGCCAGCTCTCCTCATGGTCTGCAGTGGTAGTGGAATGGAGTGTGGGACCCTTTGAGCAAAATATGTGAGTCATCTGTTGTCCAGAGGAAATAGATAGTAGCATCAGCAGTAACGGGAAAACCATGCTATCCCAACTGACATCCATATGTAATAGCCTCTATTTGATATAAAATCAAATGGTTTAATATTTTACTGTGGTATACCAGTTGTACCTCTGGCTGTGTAACTCTGTAGGATGAAGCCTTTGACCTGGCCTATATTGTCTGGGCTCAGGTTAGAGTGACGCAGATAAAGTCCATGCTGTGTCTGAGCACCAGACGCATCTGCTGTGGTAGGATATTCAGAGCTCAGGACAGATGTTGTGTGCAAAGCCTGCTGAGTCCTCAGAAGTGTAGGACAGGGCTGCTCAGCTGGTACCATACGGACTCTCCTATTTCTGTTCATTTCATTGAAGATAGGTCTTTCTCCAGAATATGGCATGACTTCTCCGGAGAACTAAATCTTTTAGATGACTTTCCTTTAGAGTGCTTTTTGTTTTGGTTTGTTTTTAATAAGTAGAGTTTATTCTTTTAGTATGAGCAGAATACCTGAGAAAGATATTCTGTGGGAAAGCTGGTATATTTTACCTGCTATCCAGCCACCCTCCCCCTCCCTCTCCTCAACTCAAATGAATACTCCAAGGCTGAGTTAACAAGTTCTCAGTATGGAAATTAAATATTTATAGTCTAGAAAGGAAGTATGGTATTTCAGTTTCTAATATTTAGGTAGATAATTAGTTACATAAATTAGTTTCTATTCTTTTTTTTTTACTCTTATCCCTCAGCAGGACAAAAGTAATATTTTAAAGTCCTAAAATATCGTATACAATAATGTAACACAGTATGGATGCTTTAAACTGCTCTTTGTAACTTTCTTCCTCTGGATTTATAGGTTTCTGGGTTGAGATGAACAACCATTTATTGAACCAGACACAGAAGTGAATAGACCACTTTTCCAGCCCTTGATGTGTTTATACTTTAGCCTGGAGCAGATTATTTCAAATAATCTCAGTAGAGTTTTTATATGCTGTAATAAGGAATCCTGGGGAGTACATAAAAAGGTACTCTTCTCAGTGTGGAGTTTTAGGGAAGATTCTTGGAGAAAATGAGACCTAATTTGAGTTTTACAGGATGAATAGGAGTTAGTGAGGCTGGGAATAGGGGAAATGTGGGTAGGTACAAAGGTGTAAAATAATGCAATAGTTACAATAGATAAGCAAAGACAAAAAGATGAAAAAGAGTGTGTTGTGAACAATGATGAATGCAGGTAAGTTGCAGGTCTGAAGCATTCAAGATAAGGAGTAGCAGGAGAGGAGTGGGGGAGAAGAGCCCCAGAAGCCAGACTTCCAAGGGCCTTGCTTGGCATTCCAAGGAGCTCCAAAGTTTTCTAGTAGGTAATAGCCTGCTATTGAGGGCTTTGAGGTGAGGAACAAAATGGCCACATTTGCATTTTATCATTATTTCTAAAAGGCATTGTCCATGGATGAGTCTGGTGGCTGTGAGGATGGGAACGTCAGTTCAGGGAGTGATGGCTGCCAAGATGAGGCCAATGCGGATGGAGAGGGGAGGAGGCAGTGGAGAGGTGTTCAGCGATTATACAGGAAGAACTTGGTGACTGGGACCAGAGATGCTTTTAGAATATTTAGCTTGTGTGATGAGGTAGGGAATATAAGAGGAAGAGCAAATTGAATGGGGAAAGATGAAGTGGTTGGATATAAATATATTGCAGTTGAAGTGCCTTAAGCCCTCCAGGTAGAATTGCCCATAGAAAGTTTATTGTATGATAATGACAGTTAAGGTTAGAACAGAAATAAAGATTTGGGAGTTATCTGCATACAGATACTGATGAGACCTGTGAAATTGGCCAAGATGATCCAGGAAGAAAGGAGAGGATGAGAATTAAGCTGAGGGCACAGAGGGACATTGGTTTGGAAAGCAGCCCTTGAAGAGGGTTGAAAACAAATGGTTGGAGATGTAAGGAACCATGAGAAAGTGGGGCCCAGGTCAACTGCTTTAGAGTAGTTGCTTAACACGAGAAGGTTGAAATGGTTGATGGAATTGGCAGTGGGGGTGCAAGAATGAATGGGAGGTGGGGAAGTGGAGATTATGAATGGTCTCCTCTTGAGGGGAAAGATGGAGCAAATGGATGGTGGCATGTCTCAGAGAAGGAAGTGGATGGGCTAGGTCAGGCCCAGAATAAGAGGAAGAGCAAGTGGGTGGTTATAGATGTAGATGAGTTGAGGGTGGTGGAGACTTTAAAAAAAAATCTGAGAAATGGAAGTTTTGGGACATGGAACCATAGAGAAGAAGGTAGTATCAAATATTAGACTCTAAAATGTAAATAATAAATGTTTCATAGATAGTTTTGAATAAGTGACTAATGAATGAAAAGTCTGCATACACCACTTGAGCATAAATTTATGTCACACCATCTGTAATTTAATTAGAGTGTTTTTTTAAAAGTAATTTTGATTTTGAAGTAATTGGATGAAGCTCTGTAGCCAGGAAAAAATTTGTAGACTTTTCTAATTGAGGACTGTTTAAAATGGATTTTTAAAAAGTGTTTTCAAACACACAAGACTGACAGAATGAGGTGCCCCAGAATGGTGTTCCGACATTTAACGGCCATAATCTCCTTGGAAGGGCACTTAGCCCATCTGGCGTCAGAGATTCTTAGTTTTTCTTACATGTAAGGAAGTGTAGTGAGCGCGTTATGTGCATCATATCTCATTTAATCTTCATCACCCGTGAGGAGGTTCTTTTATTCTTTATTTTATATCAAGAGTGGGAAACAAAGGTGCAAAGTAACTTAATCCAAAGCCCCCACAACTAGTGTGTACAGAGCTAGAGCTTCAGTCCAGACAGTCTGGCTCCAGTCCTCACAGGTAGCCACCAGCATACAAAAAGTATCTCAGTGACAGAATCATAGGGCATGAATTCCAAGGTCCTTTCCAACTTTAAAATATTTGTGATTTCATATGTATATCTTTATAGTCTCCAACAGGTACAGTGAAATACATACAGAAAAACATCTTAAGATTTTGTTTGAACTTTTTAACTCAGAAGGAATAATATATTGTGTCCAAGTTACTGTGTATTTTGGACAAGAATTCCAATTAAACAGGTTTTACTATGCAAAGATCATAATTCATTGCCATTTTAGCTACCAGTTTTTTTGGTCAGTGTTTAAAACATAAAAATACGTTGTCTATATCTGTTTTCTCTCTTAATTATTTGTATACTCATAAAACCACTAATTTGACAAGTTTAATGGATGAAGAAAATGATAACAACTGTTCACCACAGCTGGTCAAATCTATCATAACACCTAAATGTAACTTTATTAATAATAATGATGGTGCAACAATAAAATACAACCACCTTAGAAAGGTAATCTGAAATTGTGTGTGAAGTGATTCTTTTCTGTGTAGATTATCTTATAATTTCTTTTTAGTTTCTACAGAAATACTATCTCTTCTAGCTATACAATTGATTCTATAAAAAGTGTTGCTTTGATGACATTGAAAGAATAAATGGGATTAATTTATGTCACTAGCACTTCAGGGGAAGTAAAATTAATAGATTCTTGGCATAAGGAATTGTGACATACTGGAACAGATGACAAAAATGATTTTAAATATGTAAAAATCTTTGAGTATAAGACAAATTAGACTTTAAGGTAGGTTAAAAATCCACATGGTGACAAAATTCCAGAAAGAATTTTGCGTCTGATAATGGGAAGGGCAAGGGGTTTGGAGCCAGCATGCAGTGGGTTCAAATTATGACTGTGCCATTCTCTAGTTGAGCAAATAACTTAACCTTCTTGTGCCTGTTTCCTTATGTATCAAATGGAGATAATGCCTGTGCCGCTGATGTATCATGAAGATTAAATGAGATAATATACACAGATAACCTGGCACATAGTAGATCCTTAGAATGGTAACTTTATTATTCTTTATTCACTTCTCTTGGTTACTTACTATTTTTATTAGCAATTGTATTTAATTGCTGTATCCATTCTGTTGATTAAAACATATTTAGAAGCATTTATGTGAATCACTCAGTTTGTATCTTTTTAAAAAATTGGTATTTTTTTTCAACTCTGGGCTGTGTTTATTTAATAACTACAGCAGATAAGAATAGAAGATAGTCTAATACTTTCTTCTATAGAGAGCAGAAATATTTTCTTGTGACTTCACAATCCTCTTCGGTGTTGGTATAAAGATCCCTATGCATTGTATGTGCCTATTTAAAAAAAAAAACTATATACATTTCAATTACAATAAAAACTAAGAGAACTTGAACAATTATAATTGTTATAATTATGATATATAATATAATTATATTATGGAATTGTTTCGGTGGACTTCAGAGCAATGACTTTGGATAGCCCCAATGACAAAATTTCTAGTAATTTTTCATCAGTACCAAACTGAGGTCTTTCCACTATTTCAGATGGATGATTGTACCTTTACCTCATATGTCTACTTTGATCCTTATCCATATGATTGCTCCCCATTTTCAGACTTAGAATGACCTCAGATTCTCCAGCTGGATGACAGCCTATTGTAGTCTATAGAGTGAACCCAAGTGATGTATTCATTGTTTCCATAGACTTCAGATTTGGGTGCTTTCTATTCTCTTGATTCCCTTCTCTTGTCACTGCATTAATTGCTGCTGAAGAACATAGGATAGCTTTATATCAAATTGCTTTATTCTGGCAAACCAAGAAGATGAGTCATTACACATTTCTTTCATACTGAATTGTGAAATCAACATTCCCTAAAGGTTGTTTATGACATCCATCAGGTTTGTCTACTAACAGATAAATTAAAATGACAAAGTGGGTTAAATGCTAGAATTGTAGTTTGCATTAGTCAGCTTTTGTCAGGCATTGCTGTGGTAATAACCCCTAGATCTCAGTGGTTTACAATCTCAAAGTGTAACTCTTACCCACATTATGCGGCACTTGAAGGTCAACTGTACCCTCGTGTGACTAAGGCTGATAGAGTATATACCTTTTTTGGAACATGCCATCCTCTTGGTGGAGAGAATGAAAGAGCTTTTGCTGTATATGGCATACTATCACATGGCTCCCATTTCATTGGCCTAATTAATCATAAGCCCAAACCTGACATCAGTAGGAAGGACAAATATCCTCCTTTTATGAAGCAGTAGTGCCAGTCACATGGTGATCAGCAGGGATGCATATCCTCCTAAAGGAAGGCAATGAAAAACTGAAAACAATGATACATATAGTCTACTAAGCAATTCATCAGTATTTTATTGTTATTGTTAATCAATGTTTTTAAATGAAAGGAAACTAGTAAGCTTTGAAAAAGAGCTTCCAGAATGTCTAGTAGTGTGTTCTTTTATATTATAGAATTTTTTGTCTTTTGGCCCGTGGTTTTCTTTTTACTGGAATTTATCACCTTTTTTGAATTTTCATGGCAGAAAGGGTAGCTGATGAAAAAAGTTGGTGAAATATGTTCATCCAAAGAGCCAAAGTTTCCATGTTGTCAGCTTTACAATATTAGGGAAGTTATTTTTGAAACTATGTGTTTATTTAATATTTCATTTTTAAGCAATGTGCCTTTATCATATATAGTAGAATACTATTATTCAATTATAATGTCCAGGTTCTTAAATTAATAATCAGACTTTGCTTGCCAGTCACTAATTGGAATCAAATTGTGAATGAGGAGTAAAATCCATATATAAATTGTAAGGGAATCAGGCAGTAAACTATCTGGGAAAAAGCCACATTAATGTTTTCTTTAACTGAAGCTTTGCTTATGACTTGAGCCTCATCTTGATTTTTGTTTAGAACAAATTTAGACATGATTTTTGTTTAAAACAAATTTAGACATTTAGACAAAAGATGTGGTAAACTACAAATATAGAGGGAATGATAATTAACTGTTGATGTGAGTGAATGAATGCATGCATGTTTATTGAAGTCTTGAGGGTAAGGGCTATGAAAGGATTTTCTTGGAATCTGGCAGGACCTTTCAGAGTCAGGCTTACTCTTGGTTCACTTTACACTTTGTGGATTTTAGGATAGCCTGGGTCTGTACTCAAATGTAATGCTTTTCTGAAATAATGAACAACTTTCCTTCCTATGTATGTTCAGTTTGTGTTACCTAAGAAGTGTATTCAATATTATTGGAATAAGATACCACTTCTATGTTAATTCTAATGAAATTGAAGAAGGAAACCCAATATTGTGAAGTGCTTAATGGAGTTAAAATCTCTGGGAGACTAGGCCAAAGTAAGAATATAAATGAAATAACTGAAAATGTAGTCATTACTTTCTAGTTTGTATGAGCACCAGGATGCAATATTTTGAACTAATTGCAACTGCTATAAAGTACTTAGAAGAAAACCCATTAGAGAAAAAGTAAAACCTGAACAGATTAGTGTTCTTTAGTGAGCCAGGCAGAATTTCTTTTGTTGCTTCAAAATTTTTCGTATCACTTAAATTTCTTGGCTCTATAAACAAAAGTATCTTTCCCTCCACGTTTTCCAGAGCTGTGTGTATACCAGGAAACATGTCTCTTAACCAAATATCATAGATAGTATTGAAAGCCAAAATAAATTCTGAATTTTATATTCTGCATCTCAGGTTGAGATTATATGAAATTAGAAGACCAGACTTTTTAGTTGTTAGTATTTAGTGATGGGATTGTGAGTCCCTGTTATTTTTACTGTCTTTCTTGTATATTGATCTTGTATCCTGCAACCTTGATGAATGTATTCATTAGTTCTAGTAAGTGTGTATGTGCGTGTGGGAATGAATGTGTATGTGTGTGTATTTCTTAGGATTTTATATGTGCAAGATCATGTTATCTGTGAATAGAGATAGTTTTACTTCGTTTTTTCTAATGTGGGTATCTTTTATTCCATTTTCTTGCCTAGTCGGTACGTTAGAATGTTCAGTACTATGTTGACCAGCAATGGTGAGAGCAGACATTTTTTTCTCGGCTTATTCCTATCTTAGGGGGAAAGCATCAGTCATTCAGTATTAAGTATGATATTGTTTGTGGGTTTTCATAGATGCCTTTTATCAGGTTGAAGAAGTTCCTCTTTCTATTTCTAGTTTGTTAAGTGTTTTTATCATAAAAGAATGTTTGATTTTGTCGAAGGCTTTAGGCGTCTATGGAGGCAATTGTGTGTTTTGTTCTTTATTCTATTTATGTAATGTGTTATGTTGACTGATCCTCGTATGTTGTACCAACCTTGCATGCCTGGAATATTTCACTTGGTCATGGTATATAATCCTTTCATATGTTGCTGGATTCATTTTACCAGTATTTTGATGAATAGCTTCCTTTTTTGAAAAGACTGTCAATTTATTCTTTGAAAATAGAAACTCAGGAACACTGGAGAGAAAAGTAAACATGACTTTCCCAGGACTTGGCCCCATGGAAATATGGAAACTTCATTTCTGTACATGCTCTGAGTGACTGTCCTTTAAGTGATAATCAGACTTCAAAATATGCCTACCCGAGTACTCAAGTTCAGAAACTTATGTAATAGTTATTTAAAGAATTTTACCTTGGCGTATGCTGAAAAATTCCCACATAATGTTATTTCTTATGTGACACGTTCAGATTTTAGATCCTGACCCTGTGGAAATCACTTAATTTTTCTTCTTAGCTTAGTTTCCTAATCAGTAAATAGAATTATGAGGAGTGAATAAAATATGGTGTTTAAATGTGCTCATATTACATAATATGGTAAGATACAATTGTTTATATAAGCAGGTAAATATAATTGCTTAGCACAGGGGCATAAGTTAAAATAAGTTCAAGAGCCAAAGAGACAAAGTAAATGTCTGAAGCAGTTACGTAATTGGATATGATGGGGCCTGTGGCCAGTTGGAAACCTTGCAACCTTGCTTCAGTACATTCAAATTCAAAGGAAAACAAACAAAATAAAATGAACAAAGCAAACTTAAATCCCCATTGTTCTGGCCAGACATCACATTTCTCCCTCCCCTGTGTGACACCCTGATTCAGTGACAGAATGTATAGACCAGGGTCTCATTCCAGGGTCTCATTCCAGTTCCACCATTGAAGAAATTCTTAATCTCTCCTAGTCCTCTTCTTCTCAGTCATAAAATGTTGATGATATGCCTTGCCTGTCTCCAGGGGCTATTGTGAGAGGCTGAAGGGGAATAATATGTGAAAATGACTCGAAAACTATTCAAGCCCGTATCCATGTAAGAAATATTGTTGTTTCTTAGTTTTTGCAAATCTTAGCTCTCCAAAGATGACACTTTCCTTGTTAAGAAGGTTTTGTAGCCAGACATTGGGAAACTCCAAAAGGCTAGCTAGAAAAGATAGAATGAAGCTGGTAATAAATGTAAGCCCGTTTAATGTATTTTCCTGACTTGAATTGTTACCTGAATCATACCACTATCATTATGGCAAAAAGAACCATTGTCTTGTTTTTCTCCCCATTACTTGCTATTAGAAATGTGAAGTATTATGACAGTACTATAGGCTTCATAATTCTTAAAAACCAGTTATATTAGTTATAAGGACTTTCTGTGGTTTCCTTAACAAATAAAGTCTCAGTACCCTGAGATTAGAAAAAGTTAATTTTGCAATTTTCTGACTGCAGCCAATCAAGTGCTGCTATCTTGAAGCCTCTGTAAGAGGTTCTTTTGGAGCAAGATGTAAACCAGCATCTGCATAAAATTTGCCAAATAGCCATTCAGTGGTATCTGTGGCTCAGCTAACTTCTCCTCAGTCAGTAGGACATAGTCCTAGAAACTCATGATCCTAAGTTTATTGAATTCCCACTAAGTCTGAAGCACTATGCTAGCTTGAGAGCACAGAAAAGTAATGTGGCCTTTTGAAAAAGCATGAAGTCTGGTTGGAGAGCAAGCAGTTTCCATGAAATAGCTCTAGAATCTGGACTCATAGACTATTAGCTTGTCTTGAAGGAGCCCTGGAAGTCATTTATCCAGCCATTTCCCTCATTTTACAGCAGAGAAAACTGATACCCGTCACTAAATATTAATTTCTACAAGGTAGTCCAAGTCTTCTCAAATCCTCAAGTCTAGCTGCTTCCCAGAATCACATGGGGATATAGTCTCTAGGATGGGGAACCAAGAGTTCATACTGAAGTACAAAAGATTGACAGTCCTGAAGGATTCCGGCAGACCGAAATGCTTAATGGATTTAGGAATGGTACCAGTCAGGTTATTAGTGTTTTTGGAATTTAGAGTTTAAGGAGTTCATTGAAAGGCCAAGAAAGGGCCCAATGGAGAACTTTAATGTTGCAGTAATGGGTGGGTAAGATTGAGATGACTGAGGCCTTGGGTGAGGGCATGGAGTTGGGGATTGGCATGGCCAAGGTGATGAGTATGGTGTTTTACACGTCATGAGTTTCTCTTGGATAGCAAAGTGCTTAGGGGATTTTGTACATTCACTTTGAAAACGAGCTGTGACATGCTCAAGACATCCTGATAGTCACTTGAACTTTTTTCGAGAAGGTTTCGAGAAAGTATTTGATTGCATTACAGGTAATTCTACAATTCTAAATTCATTGTATCTGGCTAAGCATTTTTTTTCTAGTTTATTATTAATATCATCATAGTATCTTCTCTGGCTTCCCCAAATTGTTTTGAGATAGACATTGATAAATTTGTATGCTCATTTCCTGTTTTTCTTGGTAATAAAGTAATTGATATGCAGTATGCTAATAAATATGTCCAGATAAAGAAGTGTACTAGAGACAACCAGCAGAAACATGAACACTTATAAATTATTCTTTGTTGAAAATAATTTTATTATCTCAAGAAAGTGAATTATTTTTATGATATTTTAAATATTGTTAAGGTACATGAAGCTGTATACAGTCTTCATGATAAATAAATAAGTGTTCTCAACCAGTGTTGACACCACACAATTTCCTTTCTGTAAAATGTCTGTCCACTTTGTATTTACATATATAATAATTTTATAGTTATGCATTCTGTATGCATTTTAAAGTTACATTCATTTTGCTGTCAAAATGTTCAACAGTTTGTTTTTGTACAATAACCATTCTCTCTAGCCTATGAATTGGTTGAAGGGGGTAATGGCATAGTAATGATTAAAACCATGGACTCCGAACCAGATGATCTGAGTTCTTATTCCACGCCACCCCCCTTTTTCCCTTTTTGTTGCTTGCTAGCTATGGATAACTATTTTGTCAACTGTGAACTCTGGAAACAAATACCTATCACAAAGGATTGGCGTCATGATTAAATGAGTTAATCTATGTAAAGTGCTTTAAAGTTATCTAGTTAATGCCCTTCATTTTATATGTTGAGGAATCAAGGACTTATTCTAAGGACTCACTCAAGATCATTAAGAAATGAGAACCTAGGGATCCCTGGGTGGCGCAGAGGTTTGGCGCCTGCCTTTGGCCCAGGGCACAATCCTGGAGACCTGGGATCGAATCCCACGTCGGGCTCCCTGTGCATGGAGCCTGCTTCTCCCTCTGCCTGTGTCTCTGCCTCTCTCTCTCTCTCTCTCTCTCTGTATGACTATCATAAATAAAAAAAATAAATAAATAAAAGAAATGAGAACCTGGATGAGAACCCAAACCACCTGATTCCCAGGCTAGGTGAGAAGGGAAGAAAGTTGCTTCTCTCTGAAGTACTTCAGTGTTTTGGTCTGGCTCTTTTACTGAGTCCCTCTGGCCCTATTCCTGCCCTCCCGCCCCCCCCCCCCCCCCACCCCAGCTCTTCATTTCTCTTCTCTATCCCATTCTTCCTCTTTGGCCTTATAAATCCCGATTCTAAACCTGGAGGTTTGGGAAGCTCCAAACATCATATGCACATTTTTCTTTTTCTCTTTGTCTTTTCTGAGAAGAGAGCCTACAACTTTCATTAGACTCCTGAAGCAACTGTGACCAGAGTGGAAGCATCTCTAGTAGCAGACAGAGTCCATTATGAGCAGAAGCTGAGGTGGTGCTGGAGAAGTATAAGAACCGTATTCCTTTGTTAGTGTTTTCAGCTGCAGAGGAAGGAGTGGGCACTAATAGGGCTGCTGGGCAGAGCCATTGTGCCAGGCACAAGTGATTTTATCATGAAGACACTGCCGAATCTCTTCTTACTGTGTGAACACGTGGGAGGCTTGGAATTTTACAGCCAGAACATAAAGACAATGCAGGCCATGGATTGGAAACTAAGCCCCAGAAGATCTAAGAGCCAGCAGGTCCCTCTCTTCTTCTGTTACTTTGTTATGGCAAGGTGGGAGTCAAGTGGCTTAAATTTGCCTTCCTTGCAAATGAGCTGATTGACCTGAGCTTTCTCACAATGATGCATAACTGCTAAAGGAAAAATTCTGTTTTGTGTCTCAAATACAATTAATGGACCAATGTTGTGTGTAAGGACTTAGGAATTCAAATGCATTATGATGTTATAAGAACCATTTTACAAGAATGCATATCATATATCCCAAGGGCTTTTCAAGTTAATTGTTGTTTGGGTTATCCTGTACCTTACTACTCAATGATAAAATTGTGACCAAAGAGCTTTATGTGCACCTTTTGTAGCTATCAGGTAGCTCAAGATTTTTTTCCTTCATTATGCAATATTCAGATTTATCACATAGCAACTTTAATATAACCCATGGCAATGCATTTTTTGTTGCAGTGGTAGGATCAAGGGCTTTTTAATCTAGTCTGGCTAGACATCAGGAGTATAGAAGTGATCCATTTCTTCCCTGGCAGTTAGGTGGAAAACAGGACGTGTTGGGGGCATTTAGTTAAGCATGGCCAGACAGGAGGGCTTTATCAGGCTGACATTCTTTTGCCAAGTATGTGTGATAAAGCCAGGGTAGGCTTTGGGCATTTGGGCCTGGTCTATATTTAGCATTCAGAAATCACTATTGGGCTGTCATTGGTTAGGAGTTTCTAGTCACAGTTCTTGCTGAAGTTACGTACTTTAGGCATATAGGACAGTGGTGCATTGTTTGTTCTAGAGTTTGTTAATTTGTTCATTTATTAGTTCGTATTTCAATATGTCTCTGTTTTTTCTGACATTAGGTTTACTTTTTGGACATTTTTTTACAAGGATCTGAATAATTTTTGTTGAGAGAAACTCATGATGAAAAATTAAAATTAGGAAAACATTAGAGGACTTACATACTTGCACAAACCCTCTTAAAAAGCTTTCCAAGGAAACAGATATTAAAAATTACTAAATAAAAGAAAGAAATGTCAATAGGAATTTCTTTCTTTAAATGAATTCTTAAAAAAAAATGAATTCTTAAAAAAAACCCTCACAAATATAAGATCTTTCTGTTAGGTTACATCTCATTTTTTCCCCCCAATAGAGATATTTTTGTTCTATATGTTCTATATGTTCATTTTACACCCCAATAGAGATATTTTTGTTCTATATATATTTTTGCTCTATTTTTGTTCTGTATGTTGCCTGTTGATTGTTATGGGAGAGCTGCTGATCAATGAAAGGTCAAATGTGGGCTTAACTCTTGGCCATGCCATTCCCTACAATCTGATTTTTTATTTCTGTATCTATAAAGTTGGGATGATGATACTGTGCTCTCTAGTTTGTGAGCTTGTGCGGGTATTAAATGAATGAGCAGTGCCTTACTGTCAGCACCTGATAAATTGTAACTGTTTTTCCCCCAAAGAGTCTGTGAATCAAAAGGCAAATCAGAGTCAACTGTGGAGGTCCTTAATCAAAGTTGTGTTTCCTCTCCTTTTATCTGTGAATTTAGAACTTGGGTGGGATATAGGTCAAACCCTTCCTAAGCCAGGTGAGAGGGAGGCAGGGCAGGGCAGTGGAAATTTGGGAAGGTAGAACAAAGTGTGGATTCAACAGAACCTATCTGTTGGAGGAACTCACTAGGTGAACAGGTGGTCACTGAAGTTGTGGGGATTTTTTTGTTCTTCTAGCTCTGTTTGATGTGGCCATCCAGGGACTTTCCTGTCTCTAGATCTGAGTGAATGGGAGAAAATTGCTCTGAGGCAGAATCCACTTGGCTGTAGTGTGGAGATCACTTCATGGCTTAGAGAGGTAGCAGGCCTAATTATCAGGATCTTTTCTTCTAGCAAAACCTAATTATCCCCCTTCCTAAGGCAGTTTACCTGATTCCCCTTGGAGATGGTGGGCTTGACTTACTCTGTGGTTGGCTCCGCTCCCTGTAGTAGACTGAGTATAAGGACTTGTTCTTTCTATGGCCTTTGGACTGCCTTTCAGGCTGCTTGCTGGTTTCTGTAGATGTCTACTGTTATCTGACTTTTTAGCTGCCTGCTCAATCCTTGTTACTAGCTTCTGGATACCCCTTAATCTGCTCCTAGCCCAAAAAAAAGCCCCACCTTTGGTTCCCAGCCTTGTCTTGATCATCACTGTACATTTCTTTAGAGCCATTCCCTTTTGGAGAAGTGCAGTCTTCTGATCCTTTGGCAGCCCCCTGGGGGCAGGGAGCAGCATTTATGTGTTTTCCTAGAGGCAGAGGTGAGTGGCCCAGCAGATAGGATACAGGTTAACCTGAATACTTATCACAGACAACTCTATGTGGAGGCACTCTGTCCCATTTGACAAATGGGGCCAATGGAATTCTGAGGGATTAAATACATGTCTAAGTGTTGTGGCCAATGAATAGTGGAGTTAGGGTTATATCCTTGTTCCATCTGAGGGCAGAGGACTTTTCTTCTCTTTGTCCCTAAAAGAGGACAGTGCGCTCCTGCTCTGAAGTAGACATTTGCCTGAGAAGCCTCCTAAATACACTGATTCTTAATCTTTATGTATAAATCGGTCATTTAGCCCGAACAGTACAAATTATTTCCTTCAAGGAGAACATCTGAGGCAAACTGGTTAGAGCTTAGTGTATATCTATGCTTTTTCTTTTTTAAATCAGTTTTACTTTTATTTATTTATTTATTTATTTATTTATTTATTTATGTGCCTCCCCCCCCCTTTCTTTTCTCTCTTCCTTTCTTTATGTAGTCAAGATGATAGGCTTTACTTTTGCCTCTGGTCTGCAGGTTTCAGGACAATAATTTATTGACAAATATGCATATGACCTTTTTCTTTCTTTTTTTTTTTAGCTTCAGCCACAGCCTTGGATAAAACATGTAAGGGAAGAGAAAACCTTCAGATGGACTATATGAATGTTTTAATTAGAAGTAATATATTCTTTGATAAAGCTAAGCAAAATTGCAGTAAACATCCATTAATATTATACAAGTAACAATAATGGTTAAGAGCTAATAATTAATAGAATCCTATCTACATTCTCTCTAGTCACCATAATAACTTAACCACAGCAGGGAGAACAGGTGAAGAAACAAAGGCACAGTGGGGTTTATGCCCAGTTGTGACACTGGACATAATGTCATTGGACTATGCCATCCTGGTTTTAAAGCAAAGCAGGTGCCCTGTCTTGTTGCTTTAAAGGGTATTGCGGGACAGCCGGGGTGGCTCAGCGGTTTAGCACCGCCTTCAGTCCAGACCTTGATCCTGGAGACCTGGGATCGAGTCCCACGTCGGGCTTCCTGCATGGAACTGGCTTCTCCCTCTTCCTGTGTCTCTGTCTCTCATGAGTAAATAAATAAAATCTTTAAAAAAATAAAAAAAAATAAAGGGTATTCCAGCTCTTCTAACCCTTTTTTGTATATTGTGGTTCTTGGTCAATTTGCTGTGTCTGAATGCTAAAGGACCAGCACAGATTATACACTACTTGAGTGATAATGACAAGAGTAACAGTGAAGTGTGTGGTTAGTCAGAGCAGGGAAAAGTAAGATCAAGATGTTCTGTCTACCTGGCCGGGAGCTCAAGAGTACCCTACTCAAGGGAGACTGACTTCTTATTCTTACAGTGAGTCTGGTGGCACCCCATTCACCCAGTGCTCTGAAGCAGCATATGTATCCATCAGACTCACCTTGGACCCAGATGAAAATGAACTTCAAATCAAGGAGCAAACACTGGTACGGGAACATGGACCACTACTAGAAAGTTTAGATAGCATCTGCAAGTGTTTATGAAGCTGGGGAACTTCAATTTCTATTGAGGGGGAGGCAGTGGAAAAAGGTGCAATTCACACTGTGGGGATCTCTCCATCTCTAAGAGCAAAGCAGGGATGGGTCATTTCCAGACGAATTCAACATGCACTGATTGTGTGCCTATCGTAAAGCAAGGGTGGCAGGCAAGAAGGAGAAGCGTGTCCACAGAGTGGCTGCCCTGAGTAGTTGACAGGTTAACTGAAACACTTGAAGTCTGCTAGTTTGCTTGTTTCTAGTGGACTTTTTATTTTTTTAGGTTATGCATACTCTCCTACACACAACACTTAATTCCATCTGACATCATATTATTAATTTAATTTTTTATTCTTTTATTGGGAGATGTTCAGAAGTCCATGTGACTCAGTTCAGTGGTAGCCAAGTGAGCCTGTTCTCTCTGTCGTCATTTACACCCCCACTGCAAAGCAAGACTTGAGGCTGAACCTGGGAGCGGAGCCCTCTGAGACATTGATTTGTGCTTCTGGGTCAGGACCGAGTCATATGTACATTCTCATGTAGAGAGGATTCTTTGACTAGATGAAAGCTTGAACTAACAGTCTCTAGTTCTCTTCCAGCTCTAAAGATATGATTTTGATTCAAAATAAAACAAACAAGCCTTGTAAAAAGCTGCGAGTTTGAAGTGGTAAAAACTCTCTTCAGTATTTTTTTTTTTTCTCTTCAGTATTTTAGATGGCATTTGTAACACCTACAGCTTTGACAAACCTGCACATTGACTTGCAGCACCTTCTGCATTTTGGCAGAAGCTCAGTTCACCTGGTTTCAAGGTGTCAGTCTCTGGCAATCTGGTAATCCCCCTCAGGGCGTAACTGAGGGTTCCTTGTCAGGCTGGTTTGTCATGGATTTGCTGGCCTGTGTGTATGGCCTCCTCACTGGCATATGCAATATAGGTATATTTTGCTGATTGAAATATTTATGTCAAAGGAAAAATTTGTAAAGGGAATCAGAGGGAGGGAAGAATGTTATTTCTAAGGGTGGAATTGTTCACAATACAAGCAGGATACAGGAAATTTAGACAACTGGATCAGAAAGTCAGAAGAAGGCAGCAGTTGACTGGGAGTCCATGGGAGTTCCTTGAACCTCTCTGAATTCTTATTTTCCTCTTGGATAAGATTACAGGTTTGGCTTATTAAATGGCTTCTCTAGCCTTAAGAATTCTGCAGTCCTCCTAATAAAGGAGACTGTATCTGGTTAGCTTCTACTGATGGAACAGATAATCGAGAGTTGGAGTAGTAGAGAAAGTTTGGGGACTAGCTAGGTGTTACCGCCACTTGTTTCCTCAAAACTCCTAGGTAGAATTAGTTAAGAGGGAGGAAGTAACATCCTGTATTAGTTTCTTCTGCTGCTGGAATAGAGTAGCACTGCCTTACTGGCCTAAGGCAGCACATATTTATTATTTTATAGTTCTGAAGGTCAGAAGTCTGACACAGGCTTCATGGGGCTAAAATCAAGGTGTCTTTCTAGAAGATCTAGGGGAGAATCTGTTTCCTTGAGTTTTCCAACTTTTGGAGGCTTTCCACAGTCCTTGACTTGTGGCCCCTTCCTCCAACTTCAAAGCCAACAGTCATCTCACGCTGACCTCTGCTTCTCTAACTCTCCTGCCTCCCTTTTATAAGGACCTTTGTGAAGGACCTTTGTAAGGACCTTTGGGCCCTCTAGGATAATCCAAGATAATCTCAGCTCAAGATCCTTAACTTAATCACAACTGCAAAACCCTTTTTGCCGTGTAAGGGGAACATATTCACAGGTTCTGGGGTTAGGAGGTAGACATCTTTGGGGTGCCATTATTCTACCTACCACACATACATAATGTTGATAGCATTGCAGTGGCCCAGGAGACCATGCTTCTCTCTCTTGAAAGAAATATTGCTAGCAGATTAAATCATTTTTAGCATTCACGAGGGACCTTCAGCTGCACTGCTCCAGCCTCTTGTGCCTCAGCAGGAAGTTTATTAAAAGGAAAAAGGGGAGAAAATGGGAAAAGAACTACACAGCTGGGAGGCAGTTTTATCAACTCAAATGGAGTCAACATCAAGGCCTTTGGAAGGAGAGTGTACGATATGCTCTGATTCAGTTGTGCAGAAAAAAAAGGCAAACAGGTTCCAGGGGTCAGAACCACAGGTATTTTGCGACTTGTCTCTTAGGAAATTTGGTGAGATATTTGGTTGTAGGTTCTCTGAGAGTTCAGCTGCAGTGTGCACCTTGCATTCAAGGTGGACATAACATGTGTTTACTTTCTGGAGGTGAGGCTTTTTCTGGGAAGTCTTTTTGCCTGGAAAGGCGTCAAATCTTTGGTGGGAAAGAAGCCCCTGCATAGAGTCTGAATGTGACATCGCAGTGTTTATAGTTCTCTACAGCAGAAACCACGATGAATCTGTGTTCTTAGTGTCTCAAGGGTGACATTTTAATTGTCACTGCATTAGATAAGGAGTTATCTCGGTTTATAGTTACAGACGTAATTGAGGACAAGTTAGAGCGTGGAGAGCAAATGAGTGACACTAAAGCCACATCTTTCCCCCCATAAACTCCAGCCACTTTGCATTCATACTCTGATTTGACAGAGACATTCGTGTCATTGGCAGAAACTCATTTGGTTCCTGAGGAATTTTGTATTTCTCCAGTCCATCTTGACTTTTGGATTTGCTTCAATAGAAGCATGCTAACCTGCCTCCGAACACTACCTGGTAAATGGTGGAGAAGTGCTGACTGGTGTATTAAAGAAGGATGTGGGCTCCGTTCAGGTGTGGGCGTGTCCAGTCAGCCTGGTGGTATGGGCTCTATAACCTGAGCCCCCAGGTGTCCTGACAGCACAATGCCTTCAAGGCATAAAACATCTTATAGAGGAGGGACCCACAGAGGTACCAGCAGCAGGAACAACTGGAGTATGTTACTCTGTTTTTGCAATCATACCAGACATCATCAGATAAATGTATGTTGGGAATTTGGCCAGAACCTCTAGGGAAAAGTGAAAGCTGGAAACATTTATAAAATACCACAGTTTTAGATTTTCCCTAATTATAGTGAAATTTCGTTAGTTATTTCCCTAATTAACAGGTTTTTTTTTTTTTTTCATTGTAGAAGTCAGTGTAATTATTGAAACCACAAGCCAAAAGGTCTTTATTTTATTTTTTGGCTTGTTTTTTTTATTTACTTTCTCTTATTGAAGTATAATCAACACCATGTTATATTAGTTTCAGGTGTATAATATAGTGACTTCAACAATTCTGTAACTTTCTCAGTTCACAGAGACAAGTGTCCTATTAATCCCCTTTATTTTACCCATCCCCCCACCTACCCTAATTAACACTTTTTGCCACTGTTGTTGCTGTGTTTAGAAATAGGATTGTTCTCGGCTGACAATATCTGGGAAACATACGTGCTTATTCTTTAATCTCTCTTCGTTGTGCTCTGAGGAAGAGTTACTTTCACTGAAGAATCTTGAAATGGGTATTCCTAGAGAGGCAGACAGCCTTGGCCATCTTTTGTTGCTCTGACTCTGTTGTTTTTCTCCAGTTCTCAGAGCTCTAGTGGAAAGAAGGAATACCCGCTCACTAGATGGGCATAACTATTGCCCTAACCTTTGTTGTGCTTCTTATGGACTCCATTCACTGAAGAAGGAAGACATTGATCATGGTGTTTCTTAAGAGTCACCACTCTTAAGAGGGTTTTAGAAGAGGTTGATTGAGGGGACAGGGACATTTGCCATATTTTACCTGGGAGCCTTGACATTTAACTTAGCCCATGGCCAGCTTCTGTGTGCCTGCTGTTCCCCTAAATGGGTCTGCTCTAAACTTATCTGATCACCCACCAAGAAATGTGAGCAGTTAGCTCAGGTTATTCTTTTGAAAGCAAAGGATACTCCCTGGAGCAGAGAACTCTATTCTATGTTTCCTTTCTAGAGGGGTTATATTTATAGCTCATTGTCATATAATTAAATGCTCTATTTACTGGCAGGAATTAAGATCCAGTAATGGTCCTTTTGAACATTTAAATTAGAATTTTTTTTAACCTATCTAGGCTTCCTGCTGCCTCTCTTTACCTTCTTTTCTATCAGTGCTCGAAGGTGGGCTTTAATTTGCTTCCAAGTAGCAGGAACTATCTCCAAAATATTCTGTAATTCTCCAAGGTCAGATTTTGTGTTCTCAGGGTAAACAAGGCTAACACTCTGTTGGGTCTCTGCCCTTTCATTCTTCTTAGTTGTTCAGTCTTAGGGAGGACCTGCAGATCCTCAGTGTTGGACGCTATTAGATGCATATTGCCTATGTTGTACCCCTCTGATTCAGAATTTGGAGGCAAATTGGGCTTTAACTTTCCACCAGGTAAAGTGAGATAAAGACATCTGCTAAATGAAAGAATAATGTAAACAAGGTGCTGGGATGTGTTAACCTTCTTTGAGGGACTAATCTATCCACAGGCCATTTTCCAAGTAACCTTATCACTTTATGTTGTGTTGATCCTGCGGTGGATCAGCTGTAAAAACACAGTGTTTAGCAAGTGCAAATCTAAGTATGTGTAGGTACCAAGCATGTTGGTAACATGCAGTGATCATTAGCATAACTGTTCCCCAGAGATGACTGCTTAGGCACTGTGAGAGGTTGGGACTGAGAGGATAGGCTTGTCATGGCATATAGGGTACAGGAGGGAGAGTGGCAAGAATGGCATACAGGGTATAGGAGGGAGAGTGACAAGAATTAAAGAGAGTGAGAGGTGCCCTTGGCAGGTAGAGGAACAGACACCGAGGCAGGAGGAGAGCCAGGAGGCAACAAAGTCCAGAAGCCCAGGAAGGAAATATCAAGGGTCAGGGTCAACAGAATAAAATGCCACAGAGTTAGCAGCCCAGTGAGATCTGGAAAGTAACCATACCTGAGTCTTTTGACTGACGAAACCAGTGCTCAGAATGAGTAAGTGTCTGATCCATGGCTGAGCCATGACAGGGCCTGGTAGGAGTCTTCCTTCTGGAACTTTCTACTCAGTCTCCTTCATATTTATGGGACTGGCTCTTCTGATATGACTTGTTTACAAAGTGCTCTATCATAGAGGCCACATGTTCTCATTTTTCATAATTTAAGAATTTCTCATTTCATAAGTCTCATTAGATATATATTATAGATTGAGTAATATGCTGCTTTTTGCACAGTAAGCCACCTGTTAACAATTTTAACTTCGATGTAACACTTTAAATTTAAAGTAAAAAAAAAAAAAGAAAGATCTGATTCCCATGAGGTAGCCGTCTAGAAACTGTCAGGCAACCTTTGAATTGTAGGTGGCAACAATTTTTCTTTTAATTTTTAACTTCTGACCATGATGTATGAACTTGCCTTTATTTGAGAAGGAGATTGGTGTCTTATTTATGTGGCTCTGTGTTGTATTTTATTAGACCAAATAACACATTTTGTTGAGCTGCTTGGGCGAACAGAAAATGCGTGGCATGTGTATTAGTTTGTGAGAGCTGTTATAACAAAGCACTACAGGCCGGAAGGCGTTAACAACAGAAGTCTATTGTCTCACTGTTCTGGAGGCTAGAACTCTAGATCAAGATGTTGACAGTCAGCTCCTTTTAAAGATTGTGAAGGAGAATTTCTTCCTGACTGCGTCCTAGCTTTTAGTGGCTTTCTGGCAATACTTGGTGTTCCTGGGCATGTGGAAAACATCACACTGATCTCTACTTTCATGCCCACTTGGCAATTTCCCCCTTTTATCAGAACATCACTCATAGTGGATCAGGGGCCCGCCCTACTCCAGGATGGTCTCATTTTAACTAATACATCTGCAGTGACTGTGTTTCCAAATAAGTCACATTCTGAGGTAGTAGGACTTCAACATACGAATTTTGGGGGACAAAGTTCAACCCATGACAGACTACAGGAAGTAAGATTTCTCTGAGACTGAGGTTAGGGAATCTGTCCTCAACATTGGCCTTCAGGCGTAGGACTTTATCTTACACTTCATTGAAAAATGACATTTAGGAAAGTTCGACAATAATTTCTTCATATTTAAATCTGTGGATTAATTAGCCAAATCAGTTAATATGAGAACGGAACTAGAGAACAAAAGGACTCCGTTAGAGTAAAAGGGATGGCAGGAAACAGAAATGAAGATAAAATGGCAGAAATAAAGGAAATACGCATACTTGTCTGAATGAGCACTGAGAAATGTGTAGAATTGTTGAATCATTATGTTGTACACCTGGAACTAATATAACACTGTATGTTAATCATACTTTAATAAAAAAATAAAGAATACAAATAAGAAACAGCAATGGTGGTTATGTTCAGAGCATATTTCACATGGAATTTTCCGGGTGCAGAAAATCTGTGAAGTATTTTAAACATACTTAATTGTCAGTGTTTGTGATATGATGGGTTCTTAGCTTTTGTGATTTTAATCCTACGTGTAATAAACAAGAAAAGCAAAAATGTGGTTATCAGCATTATTTTGGAGATGTTTCAGTTCATTAATACCCCCCTTCTGAGTCTTTTCCGAGGAAAGTAGCATTTTCCTGGAGTGGGGATGGAGGTGGGAGGGTGTCCCAGCCTTTACCCATAGGATGGATTGGTGTGGCCCAACCAGGAAGCCAGCTCCAGTGAGTCACCTCCATGGATCCTGCTCTTCAAGGGCCACACATATTCCCTTAAAGGCTAAGGGGTCATTTAGAGGACAGCCTGAGCACATGGACACAAAGAGGCCAAAATATCTCATTTTGCGGTTAAAGCAGAGGTGATTTTTCTAGCCACCGTATCTCATAGATTAGAAATCTCCAGTTGTCAGTGACTCTTCCCTTGTTTATATTTAGTAACAGACGTCAGAAGGCATAAAAATACATGATAAATGCTGTTTAGTTGAGCAAGCTGGATTTACAGACTGTACTACCTGCAGATAACCACATCTGCTTTGCAGTATGTGCCTTGAATATACACTCACTGAGACTCTGAAATGGAGAATGTCTTCACAGGAAAAAGGCAGCTTGATTCACAGGCAGAAAAAGGAGAAATAAGACACAATTACGGTTTCTTAAAGAAAGCACCAGCCATTCACTTCATCATTTGGTATTTATGGACAGCTCTCCTCAAAGCATTTTTAGGTGTTCTCTTTCTTTTCAGTTCCTTCTAACACCCATGTCAAATACCAACCCCTTTAAAGGCAGACCCTTTAAAAGGGTTTTCTTTCTTCCAGGGGCCTCACAGGAACCACATCTCCTCTCTCTAGCTGTGTATGCATGCTTTTGTGCACTTTAACTCTTCCTTCAAACACGAGTCCACATGTGTAGAGTATGGAGTCACCTCAGTTGCAGATGGCTCAGCGTATATTTCACAATTTGTGTTTTGTAAACTGTTTGCATAAAACCCTGGAACTTGAAACTTTGAAACCCTCCTATATCTTCTATACTTTCCTTACAGTTGACCCTTGAACTGCACAGGTCCACTGATAGATGGATTTTTTTCCAATAAATACCATATAGTACTGTAAATATATTTTGTCTTGTGATTTCTGAGTAATGTTTTCTTTTCTCTATCTTACTTTTTGGGTAAGAATACAGCATATAGTACATATAACCTACAAGATATGTGTTGTTGAGGTTATTGGTGATGCTTCCGGTCAGTGGTAGGCTACTAATTAAGTTTTGGTGAAGTCAAACATTGTATGTGGATTTTCGACTGTGCAGGGGACTGGTGCCCTGAAGTCCCGTGTTGTTCAAGGGTCAACTGTAAAAGATACTTCAGGCTTCTCTCCTGTCAGCCATTTTTTTTTTTTTTTTGCCATTTTTGTTTTTAATAAGGTTCTCTATTTTATATGACAGTTCCAGAATTAAAAGCTTTTGCACACTTACTTTTTTTTTTCTTTTGGAAACAGGTCATTTCCTCTAGACCATTGTTGATAAGAAGAAGTTTATGTTATTAAATTGTAACATGTTTCAAGTCAAGTGTTTTAATGTAATTACTTCTAACATGCACAACCCTTTTAAACAAATATTTGAACTCCTATGTTGTGCTGGACAACAATATAACTATAATTTATTCTATTATGTACTTTCATAGGTTATAAAATGTTCATTCTTACCAGTAACTTTAAAACTGAAAACCAGAAACAATATATTCCATTTTAAGAAAAAAAACCTCATTTATTAAAATTAAAAACTATCAAGCAAGTTTACAATAACAGAAAGAATTTACCAAAAACTGTCTTTAGGGAGTAGATCTTTGAGGTGTTACAGGTAATTACTTCATTCACCAAATCTTGATCAACATGTACTGTAAGCCAGACACTTGTAATTATGTGGTAGAAGTAGGCACAGAAATGGAAGGGAGCGGAGAATCATAGTTGCTGTGGCCAATTAGGAGCAGTCAGAAATGAAGATAATGCATTTCTAAAATCATGATGTGTGGAACAATGTGAAAATATAACTGATGATTAAAATTCAATTTATAACTTTTCAAGAACACATCTGTAGAATAATGATGAACACTGTATAGTGATTCAGGGGAACCAGAGTATGAACATAAATGAAAGGCAGTGATTCTATCTCAGTCATGAACAGGAAAGTTGACCCGAGGCATCAAACGACTGCTCCAGAAAGTGATGTATCTTCTAAAAATGCTCAGATTTCTACTTATAACAATTACAGCAACAATGATTTCACATCTGTTAGTCAGAGGGTTTTAATCTGCAAAAGGTGAAGTGTTTGACAGTTCCTTGTTCTCACATACAGATGAGCTGCTTGGAGTTTAACCTTTAGATGTGCTTAAGCAACCACGCTTTACAATTTTTTGTACAAAACCATCCAAACAGAAACAGTCTAATAACTTGCAACTAGGAATGCAGAAATCCAGGAGACATTTTTCCATTTGATATAAATTGCTTCAATTACCTCCTTTCTTTCCTTCTGTCTGGGGGTATTTTTAACACTCACCCTAGTGTCTAGAAGCAACTTTACAATTAAAGAATTGAAGCCATTTGTGCTGATATAAATGTCAGAACAGGATAATTCTTCCATTTCAATGCCCTGCAGGATTTTTAAATGAGTGACTGTGGCTGTTTGATATAGGGAAGATGAGAAATGGGGTCTTCTATCTTTACCTGAGTATGCTGGAATAAATATGAGTTTTAAACTCATCTGTGTAGAGAATTTATATTTTGAGCTTCTGATTGTTGTAAAAGAGCAAAAATTTATAGGCTTTATATACTACTGCTTTCTGTTTTTAAATGCAAGTTTATGTTAAATGATTTTAAGGCA
This sequence comes from Canis aureus, assembly GCF_053574225.1. Lineage (NCBI taxonomy): Eukaryota > Metazoa > Chordata > Mammalia > Carnivora > Canidae > Canis > Canis aureus. Next base: position 45,438,114 of record NC_135621.1, read on the forward strand.
ACATTCACCCAGATAAGACATTTTAGTCAACTAATTCAAATTAGTTGCATCAGGTTTTGTTCTTTTTGCCATGAGAACACAGGATGAGAAAACAGACAAGAAAATAGATGGCCAAACATTAACTCTGCATGAACTGCATTGTACTTATTTTTAATTAGTGAATGCTCTTAAGTAAAGCTTGATCGTGTATGGTAGAAAACACATCTTTTAAGGCATTCCGGTGTTTATTAGAAATAGACACCAACCTATGTATTTTGCATGTTATCATAACTATCTCTTTAACTCAGGCAAAATGTAGCATTAAGTCATTTTACAAATGAAGATGTAGGGTAAAAAAGTTTATCAGTGGTCCCCAGATTGGTCTGCTAGCAAGTCCTGTGGGAGCTTTTTAAAAATAGAGATTCTTGGACCACCTTCTGGTGGGTAGGATTTAGAAGTTCTGGAGTATAGGTCTGAGTGTCTTTATGGCTAAGTAGTTTCCCCAGTTGATTCTAATGAACACCACCCAGGTTTGGAGGCCACACTTGGTTGGAAGAGCCATCTCATGTCACGCGGTTGTGAAATGATAGTGTTAAGATTAGAACTCAGATCTGTGTGCCTCCAGAGTTCATGTGATCTGGAAGTAATGTCATGGGTGCCTGAGCCAGAGACATTTGAAAACCACCATAGAGTCCTAAATATTTGAAAGAATCCTAGTGGGGCACCTGGGTGTCTCAGTGCTTGAGGGTCTGCCATTGGCTCAGGTTGTGATCCTGGAGACCTCAGATTGAGTCCCACGTCGGGCTCCCTGCATGGAGCCTGCTTCTCCCTCTGCCTGTGTCTCTGCCTCTCTCTGTCTCTCTGTCTCTCATGAATAAATAAAGTCTTGAAAGAAAGAAAGAAGAAAGAAAGAAAGAAAGAAAGAAAGAAAGAAAGAAAAGAAAGAAAGAAAGAAAGAAAGAAAGAAAGAAAGAAAGAAAAGAAAGAAAGAAAGAAAGAAAGAAAGAAAGAAAGAAAGAAAGAAAGAAAGAATCCTAGCTTTTATTTTGTCTGACATCTTTCCCAGCATGGGATTCTCTTCCCGACATCCTTGGCGGTGGGTTTCTGAGCCTCTGATGCAGGCAGTTGAGAGATGAGGCTCTAGTTTTTCCGGGCAGGCCCTGCTATTGCTGAGCAGTTCAGATTATTCACAAGTTCTGCTCTGGGCACGTATATTCTTGCCTGTCACTTACTGCGTTTGCCCTCTGGAGCTATCCAGAATAAATCCAGCCCTTCTTTTGCATGACAGCCTTTGTGCTATTCAAAGAAACGTGGTTCCTTCGTTGTGGTTTTCCTACTCTAGGTTACTTGCATCGGGTGCCAAATTCAACTCCCCTCCAAAAAGAAACCACCACAGCCCCCACATACAGCCGTGATATCAACCATGGAATCTCCCCCGATCTTCAGAAGGCATGTATTATGCTGTTTGCCCTAGTATCATACCATTTTGTAGCCTCCCTAAATCCCCAGTTAATTTTCTTTTTCTTTTTTATTACTTAGCTCTGTCAGAATTAGGAGACTTGGGTCATTGTTTGTAACACAAATCTACATTTTGCTTGTCGAGAAAGATCGCTTGCATTCCAAATCAAAGATGTGGTGGAATTAAGAGCATGGGAACTTGGGACATTAAGAGAGGAGTTAGTTGTGCTGAAGCAGCAGGTATTTCAATGCCATGTTTCCCTTGAGCTTGTGGCCTTCTGCAGCACAGGCCAGCCTTTGCAGGAGGACAGGCTGTTCCTGAACAGCTCTTCCACTGTAGTAAAAGCAAACATATCTTTCTCCTATACTGAACCCTTCAGCCTTTTGTGTTTAAACTATTTCCCATCTTGTTTGAACTATTTTTTCTGGAACAAATATTTATTGTAGGCAGTGTAAATAACAGCTGACACTGTTTGTGTTGACTTTCCTATGACTCTTCTGGGCCTTTATTTAGTTAGCAGAGAGTTTGGAGACCTGAATTCATGTCTCTGCCTTGTCACCAGTTTCTAGCTTAGACGAATCTTTTAATTTTCTGGGCCAAAGTTCTTTTGTGAAATAGGGTAAATAAGTATCTTTGCCCTATCTAGTGGAAAGAGGTGTTAAATGTATTGGCTACCTAGAGGCCTGAGATGTCTAGAGAAATGAGTTTACATAAAATGATGTGATGCTATTGTGAGTATTTATTTGCCATTACTATAAATGAAAGTATTGGCTTATCAGTGGACTTTAGACTCTTCCTAGCATGCTGTTTTTTTTTTTTTTTTTTTTTTTTTTTTTTTTAGTTTTGCTGTTGCTGTTAATTTAGACAGGGTGGAGTTATCAAAAATATTTACCAGAAAATTCTGACTTTTCAGGGAACAGACTGATCACTCAGAAACAACTCCCTTAATTGATCTCAGATGAGCTTGGAGTGGGGCGTGCGTATGTGCACGCATACACCCTTAGATTTGTGTGCTTGCTCCATTTGTTCTCAGGAAGGAAACAGATAAGAGGCGCTTCCCCCTGCATGTTATCCAGCTCTTTCCTTAGCTGTAGATTGGACTGGAAGAAGTAAACTTTTTATATCTCCCCAGGGGCAGTGGGTTTAAGGTTATCTGTCTGGCTTTTTGAGCAACACCTTTTTTTTAGCAAGTGTAAGAGTATGAACAGATCTTCAAGTGTGCTAGTTGAGAGGGAAATAATTATGAGTGTGATGGTTTGGATGATGATGCAAGTGAGTGAATTGCAGTTGCCCAGGATCACAAGTAGTATTTCCTTCACGGCAGAACACTGGCGCTGAAGATATGAATAAAAGTGGTATCCTCTTTTGTAGAAGCCCTCAGACTCTTGTCAAATTTTCTGAATATATGTCTCCAGTTTTCCACTCTATCAAATGTCAGTTTTGGAAAGTATTTCCTGTAGCTGTCCTTGCAGAGATGCTGTGGGGGTTAATTAAATAGAAAACTAGCAAATGCTTTGAAAATCAAAAGGTACTTCAGAAATGATAAACATCGTTTGGTGCTTATTTGGAGTGAGCAGAAAAGATACCTCCTTTCTTTAAAGTAATTTAAAGAAGATAGAAGAGAGAATAATGTTCCTCTCCTTGTGGTAATACGAACTACTTTAAAAAAAAAAAAAGATTTTATTTATTTATTTATTTATTTATTTATTTATTTATTTATTTATTTATTTATGAGAGACACAGAGAGATAAAGAGAGAGGCAGAGACACAGGCAGAGGGAGAAGCAGGGTCCATGCAGGGAGCCTAACGTGGGACTCAATCCTAGGTCTCCAGGATCATGCCTTGGGCTGAAGGCGGTGCTAAACCACTGAGCCCCCCGGGCTGCCCACGAACTACTTTGTTTCAGTGCACTACTTAGGTTGTATTATGCGCAGGCCCTCTAAGTTAAGAAATAAATGGGACCTCACTGGGTCTGCTGGAACCCTTCTACTGCAGGCCATTACAAACACATTTCAGGTATGTTTGACATCTAGTACTGTAGGTCTACAACGTGCCAATTAGAATACTTAACTGTGCAGTAAAAAAGGAGTTAATAAAACACATCTAAGAAATGGAAAATAAGATTAGAAGTGGTGTTTTGGCCTTTATTCAAGTGGCACAGAGCAGAAGAGGCTGTGGAAACCATGCCCAGTTCACTTCTTGTGTCTTTATATTCTCCACCGGCTTATGGAGTGTCTGTAGATATTTAGATATCACCCCCTCGTCCCAAATATTCTGCTCTCAGCTTGATTCAGTGCTATTTTTTTGTTTAGCAACATGGAAATTTTAGAATTTAAACTCAAAATAGTAAAACTAATTACAATTAGAGTCCATTGATTTCTTTGTTGGCTTTTCTGCTTATATAATAAGACTGATTGCATAGATTTTGTACTTTATTCCCTTCAAAAGTCACTATGTAAGGACCCCCCAAAATACCTGGAGGTGGTTTTCTTTTTTTTATTTTAACGACAAGTGAACTGCTGTTTAGCAACATTGACTAGAACTGTGCTTCTTGGGAATTTCGCCACTACCTAATTGCCTTCTTCATTTCTTTTCTGGCTTAACTAGTGTATATAATCACTGATTTATAAGTGTGAGCTATAATAATGTCAGCTGTCTGCTGGCATGATTGGAGAACGTATTATGAAATGAAGTTAATTTTCTATCTTCTTTTCTTAGAAATTCTTTTACACTTAATTTTGAGCAGATAAGTGACATAAAAGACCAAGCCACTTGAAGATAATGCATTTAGAAATTGCTGATTGATGAGCTTATGCTTATCTAATTTTGTTTTAAAAAGATCCTAATATATCTTTTGAGAATAGATTTTTTTTTTAAAGATTTTATTTATTCATGAGAAACAGAGAGAGGCAGAGACGTAGGCAGAGGGAGAAGCAGGCTCCCCACAGGGAGCCCGATGCAGGACTCCATCCCCAGACCCAGGATCATGCCGTGAGCCAAAGGCAGACGCTCAACCCCTGAGCCACCAGGCATCCCAAGACTAGATTTTTGAATGGAGGAACAAAAATACTCTACGATAGGTGGATAAGATACCGGAAGAAGGAACACGGAAGGGCTCTGACTATTTCTCTGACCAAAAGTGATTTTAATATTAATCTTGGAATGTATGTTTTAGTCATGGTTGTCAGTGGTGGAAAATATTATTTAGCTTTAATAGTTTAAATTAAAATAAATATTCGTGTTTTAAGCAAAACAGTTTATGTTGTAATAGGATAATGGCAACATTTTATGCATCTCTTTCTTTGTTGGATTTTCTTTTGGAGATAATGATCTTTTGGGCTGTTTTCCATAAATATGCATATCATACTCCTGTTTCTGTTTAAATGCATGCATGAGTAAGAAGCATTGAATTTGATTAACTTTATTAACCATAAATAATGAAGTGTACTCTTTGATGTTAACCCTTGTTTTATTGTGTATCAGCCTTTAGACATTTGGCTATCTGGACAAGCAATCACTTATATCCTTTTAAAAAATATTTATAGCTTCTTTGACTAATTGCTTCTTACACAACTTGAAGCCTTTTGCAGTGGTACCATTTGTTAAAACACAGCCAGGAGCAAGCAGAGCAGTGTCATTTTTCAAGAATTTAGTGTCATTTTTATAGACAAATAACACTTGTAAATGATGGATAATAGCTAGCAGGATGCTGCATGGCATAAAATGTGCATGAATTATATTTTCTGGGAGTTAGAAGGTTAACTTGCCTATGAACTAATTGAAGAGCTTTATGGTAAACGCAAAATGCTGTATGCACATTGTCGGCGCGACTTAAACCAGCTGAAAAAGGGATTTCCTTCCCTTGGGTATTATTCATTATCTCATCCCCTTTTCTGGCTAGCTGGTGTGTAAGGAAAGCATCTAATCATAATGCATCTATAGAGTTTATAAAAGAGAGCACAGCATAGATGCTTTTCACAACAATTGGCAGATTAATACTTTGCACATTGGAGCTGGGAGTGGAGGTAAGTGCGGGCACTGAAATTATCGCTGCATAATGACATATTTTTGTATTTACACAGACCATGTTTGTCAGGCCAACTGTGGTGTCTGGCCCTGGGAAAACAAATGGTGAGAGATATTCCTGGTCGCTGGCGGCTTGCAATATAGAAGTAACAGGAATTTATCACCTCCCTTCTGTTGAGGAAGGTTAACTCACAGTTCTCTTTTTATCCTCTTTACACTGGACAGTTGTGTTAAGTTGAAAACACACTGTCTCCCTGTAGTATCAGTTAGAAAACTCAGTAAACTACAGTATTATGTTAGTGAAAGCCTCAGAAACTTCACTTGTTCAAAGGTGAGACTTTTCCTGCCCAGCTGAGGCCAGGTCGTACGCATCCATTTATCCTGATTATGGGAAAATTTGGTGTCTTTTTCATTTTCCCCTGCATTTTAACTGGTCTTCCTCATTGGGTTTGTGTTGGGGAAGAAAAGAAGTTGAGGGAAGGAAGGTAATTTTAAGAAATGGATGGGATTTCTTACTTGACTGGTCTGGTCATAAGCTATGTTTTCTGGGCTTAGTTGCTATTTAACATCCTTTGTCTTTGGGGCTTTTCCATTTCTCTACAATATGTCTAGATTGGATTCCTTTTTATTTATTGGATTCATGTCCTACCACCTTCAGGAAGGTCTCTGTTATTACAGCCTTAAACATTCCCTGTCCTCCATCCTTTTTCTTCCAGGACTGTGATTAGACTTATTTTAGACCTTCTCATTATATTCTTCATGTAGGTTAACATCTCTTCTATATTTTTTATCTCCTTGCCTCCCTGAATGGCCTTTTAGGCAATTTCTTCAGCTCTTCCTTCCAGCTCATTAATTCCCTTTTCAGCTTTGACTAATATGCTGTATAATCTTTCTAGTGCATTTTTTTCAATAGTTATAATTTTTTAAAAAGTAGGCTCCAGGCCTACTAGCATGGGGTCTGATGTGGGGCTTGAACTCACGACCCTGAGACCAAGACCTGAGCTGAGATTGTCACTTAACTGACTGTGCCTGCTAGGTGCCCTCAATAATTATACTTTTTATTTTTAAATGTTTTATTTGGTTCTTCTTAAATCTGCTGATCATTTAAAGAAGCTATGGTCATACACACATAAGATTTACCATCTTAAGCATTGTTACATTGTACAATTCCATTAAATTCAGTTAGTATTAAGTACATTCACATTGTTGTGCAACCAGTCTCCAACACTTTTTAAAATTTTTTTAAAAATTCAGTTTGCTAACATATAGTATCACATCCAGTGCTCATCACATCACATGCCCTCCTTAATTAAGCTTATCACTCAACTTTTTAAAAAAATAGATTTTGTTTACTTATTTGAAAGAGAGAGAACACAAGCAGGAGAGAGGAGGGGCAGAAAGAGAGGATGAAGCAGGCTCCCTGATTGACATGTGCTTGATCCCAGGACCCTGGGATCATGACCTGAGTGGAAGACAGACTCTTAACCATCTGAGCCACCCAGGAGCCCCTCCAGCACTCTTTTCATGTTGCAAAACTAAAACTGGTCACTTTTGATAGTCACTTATTGCATGTTTATTTTTGTGATTCTTTTTGTTTTTTTAAAAAATGTTTCTATAATAATTTTATAGGCTTTCTCTGGTAATTGAAACTTCTGAAGTCCATGGTAGCCTAAATCTGTTGTTTGTTATCTGTTCTGACTCTCATGCATGGTGCTTTGTTTCCATGTGTACTTAGTAAGCCTTGATTGCTAGTTCATATTTGATTTGATTGATGCTAATCTGTAGACAAAGCCTTAGGACCTACATCAAGGATGCTTTTCTGGGAGAGGATTTGCATTTTCTTCTGCAAGTTGTCTTGGGGCGCTGCTGTCCTGCGACCATTTCACCACCTCCCAGGTGTTCCAGAGCTTTAGTTGATTGCTCCTGTCCAATGGCACATGTAAGGCCCTCCCAAAAGCCACTTTGAAAATAGCGCTGTCCCTTGTAGGACCGACCCTCTCCTTTTTGTGTTCATTGGCTACAGTTTTCGTTTGCTTTTTCCTTTGGGCTTGTTGATGATTTTTCTCGCTTCCTCTGAAATTAAGAAAACAATAATGATTGCATTTTTATTTAGGATCTGATTGTTTTACTTGTAGATCCCAGAGTAGTTGGTCTGCTATACTTCTGGAAGCCTTAGCTAAAAACCTATAATCTCAGTCTAATGATGAGAGAAAACACCAGTAAAACCTAAAGTGAGGGACATTCTACACAATGTCTGACTAGCACTCCTCAAACTGTCAGTATCATCAAAAATAGGGAAAGTCTGAGAAACTTTCACGGATGAGAGAAGGCAAAAGTTAGCCACTACTGCAAACTGTAATGTGATGAGATCTGGGAACAGGAGAAGGACATCAGGAAAAAAAAGTGGTGAAATCCAAAGAAAGTGTGGCACTTAGTTAATGGTAGTGTACTAATATTAGTTGGTTACTTAGTTATAAAAGAGATACAGAGTAATGTGAGATATCAATAGGGTGAACTGATGATGGAGTATAGAGGGAATCTTTGCACTATCTTGACAACTTTTCTGTATGCCTAAAACTATCATAAAGTAAAAATGTTACTCAAAATTTTAAGTAGATATCCTTAAGTAAAAATAGGTATTTACATACTTTTCGTAATAGCACTGAGAAATATTATCTATATGTGGTGTTATCGATACTTCAGCAGAACCTTTGACCATTTTCTAGAAGAGATAAATTGTGGTGGTCAGGCACATAGCCTAGTTGAGCAGATAGCAGTTAGCGTGGTGATGAAGGGCATCACTGGAGCTAGACTGATGGGGTTTGAAATGCAATTTCATTCCTCCTAGCTGGGTGACCTTAGGCAAGTTAGCATTTCTGTGCCTTAGTATTTCCACATGCAGTATCATTATCCTACGTTGGATGGTTGAGGACTAATGAGATAACACACATAAAGCTCTGTGTCATAATCTACATCCCTGCTGTAGTGCCAGGACTTTCACCCTATTTTTCCAACATCTTTACTACCTATTCAAATGACTCAGAGACAAGTTAGTAGATAACCTGATGCCAGGCAGGTTAGTGTGAAAATGTCTGTTCTCAGAGGCCAGTGTTGAACTGGACAAGGATGGGGAAGGTGTGTTTCCCACATTGTTTAGTAATAATATCATCACTTGCGTATCCTGGATCCTTTGGGTACTCTAAATGTTAACGAATGTATCAGATTAATACATCTAGTCATATGCGTTTTGTGTTTTTGGTTTTGCAGAACTTTATTTATGATTTTGAGGAAACACATCATATGGCTGGGATCATAAAGCTTATTCTCTGGACACTGCTGTGTTTCATGACAGATAAGCTTTCATTGTCCTCTTTCAAAGGCATCAGTGCCAGATTCTGGGTCGTCTTCTTCTCGTCCTGACATCTGGTTTCTTGGCTGACTCTCTAGCCAGATGGGAGCATTGAAGTGGCCTCTGGATCAAAATTAGCCCTCTTTTTCTCATTGTCCTTTTGTTAACTTGCATTGGATTAGAAGCAATGAGAACATATAATTTTCTTTAAAAAATAACTTTATTGAGATAAAATTCATATACCGTACCACTCATCCATGAATGTACAATTCAGTGACTTCAGTGCAATCACAGAGTTGTACAACCCTCATACAACACGCAATTTTGGAGTACCTTCATGACCCCCAGAGAAATCCCACACCCTTTAGCTCTCATCCCCCAACTCCCCACTATTTCCAGCCTTAGAAAGCCACTAATCTGCTTTCTGTCTCTGTGGATTTTCCTGTTCTGGACCTTTCATATGAGTAAAATCATATAATACGTGGCCTCGGTATCTGGCTTATTTTGCTTATTAGCATAACATTTTTAGGTTTTATCCATATTGTAGCACATATCAGTAATTCGTTCCTTTTTATTGCTGAATAGTATTCCATTGAATACATAGACCACATTTTATGTATTTGCTCATCAGTTGATGAACATGTGAGTTTTTTATACTTTTTGATTACTACAATAATGCTGTTGTTGTGGATGAATATTTTCAGAATTGCTGGTTCATATGTTTAAGTGGTTGAGGAACCACCAGACTGTTTTCTAAAGTGGCTACATCATTTTATATTTTCACTAGTAGCTTATTTGGGTTCTAATTTTTTATATTCTTGTCAATGCTTGTTTCTCTTTTTTTGATTATAGACATCCGATTGCTTATGCAGTGACATCTCATTGTGGTTGTGATAGACATTTCAGTAATGACTAAGGATGATGACCATCTTTTCATGTGCTTATTGGCCATCTATATACCGTCTTTGGAAAAATGTCTATTCATATTTTTCCTGATTTTTAAATAAGTTATTTTCTCTTTATTTTTCAGTTATGAGAATTATTTGTATATTCTAACTCCCTTATCAGAAATGTGATTTGCAAATATTTTCTACCATTCGGTGTGTCTTTATGTTTTTGATGATAGTCTTTGAAACAGAAAAGGTTTGATGTTAATGAAATCCACTTTATTTTTTTTTTAAGATTTTATTTATTTATTCATGAGAGACATAGAGAGAGAGAGCAGCAGAGACACAGGCAGAGAGAGAAGTAGACTCCATGCAGGGAGCCCGATGTGGGACTCGATCCCAGGACTCCAGGATCACGCCCTGAGCCGAAGGCAGATGCTCAACTGCTGAGCCACCCAGGCATCCTTGAAATCTACTTTATTTTTTGTTGTTGTTGCTTATACTTTGGTGTCCTATCTAAGAAAGGTTTGCTAATCAAGTTCAAGAAGATTTACTCCTATGTTTTCGGGGATTTTTATAATTTTAGATCTTACACTGAGGTTTCTGATCTATTTCAAGCTAATTTTTATATATGGTATGAGGAAGGGATCTCTTGTGTGTGTGTGTGTGTGTGTGTGTGTGTTTTTTAATCCCGGAGGGTCTGTAATTATAGTATGGGCTAGGAAGAAGGTGCCTACGTGACCAGCTTTTGGTAAAAGTCTAGGGTGTGTGGTCTCTAATAGGGTTCCCTAGGTAGAAACACCATACACATGTTGCTGCATTTTTATTGCTGGGAGAAAAGTGCTGTGTGTGACCCCTCATAGGAGGGAGAGAGCCTGGGAAGTCTACACATGGGTTTCTCCAGATTCCCTTGTGTCTTTTCCCCGTGTGATCTAGCTTTGTATCTTTACTACATAACTGTAACAAATCTTGGTAATGAGTATAACTATGTACTGAGTCTCAGTCTTTCTAGCAAATATCTGAACATGGTGGTGGTTGTAGGGCTCCATAATACAGCGTCCAACTTCATTCTTTTGCATTTGGATATCTAGTTGTCCTAGCATTATTTACTGAAGGAGGACATATATTTTCAAAGAGAAATTCAAATCCTGAAAGCTCAGGAACAGCACATGTGTTATACAAGGTCAAACATGTAGCAAGTATATGGACTAAGATAGGAGCCTATCTTAGTTCTGGCTGCTATACAAAAGTATCCGTAGATTGGGTAGCTTAAACGATAGACATCTGTTCCTCATAGTTTGAGGTCTGGAAAGTCCAAGATAAGGTGACAGGCAGCTGATTGCATTACCAAGGAGGGCCTCTCTTTCTGGTTTGTGGACATATGCCTTCTTGCTGTATCCTCACACGGTGGAGAGAGGGAGGAATTATGGACTTTTCTACTTTTTATATGGGCATTAATTTTATCATGGAGGGTCCTATCACATGACCTCTTCTAAACTTTATTACTTCTTAAAAGCCCTATCTCCAAATACCATAATATTGGGGAGTAGGACTTACACATAGGAATTTTGGGAATACATAAACATTCAGTTCATAACAGAACCCCATCTTCCAAATTTAAAACCAACTCTGGGCCACTACATGAAATATAGATGCTGAGGGATTCATGAAATATGTTTGTGCATTCCCACTAGAGCAGCTCTCGAATCATGCAGGTTAGAGGCGCAGGTTGCTTTTTTGCCAGAGGAGAAACTTCCTCTGCACATCGTAGCTCTCTTTGTGTATAGTGGAGACAAAGATTTCTTCAACTTTCTCTTTGGGACACTTTCTCTTTGGTCCCGCTTTCTCTTTGGGACACAGGATGAATCAAAGTGATACCTTTCTTGAGTCTCTTGGAATTTTACTTCATTGTAGTTATCTGCTTTGAACTATGGGCCTTGTATATATTATGTAAGTCTTCTGTAAAAAGCACCTTTGGGATACTAGCCTTTCATCATCCAAAATTGTTGATTAAAGTCAACCACCCATTCAACGATCAAGGTGTATACATTTCTCTAAAATGTATATAAATCTTACTAGCTTTGCTTTTTTCATGGTGGCTTTTTATTTTTCAACTGTGTCTAAAAACAAGCTTGGATTGTCTTTATAAAAAAAGCCTGGTATATCTGAAAGAGTTTAGACTTGGGTTCAGAAGATCTGGCGTGAATGCTATTCCTGCCATTTATCAATTATGCGCCTTGGTTGAGTGAGTCCTGAGCCTCATTTTCCTGCAGAATTTCTGAGAGGAATACATAATATAACATTTCTAAAATGCCTAGGATGTCATGTCTTGGCATATAGTAGTCACTCAATAAACGGCTGCTATTTTTGACCCGGAAACACCAACTATCACTAACTTTTTTCTGTGTGGTCCTTTTTCTAATGCCCTTACTTGAATATGGCTTAGGTCAGACTTTTTCCTAGAAAGTTTACATAGTCATATCATCTAGCTGGTGTGATTTACTCTAGCTATTTGAAAATTGAAATCCCCCAAGTTTTCGGGATGTGTTCCCAAGGGAACCACAAAGGATAGCAGTTTATCTTGTTCCAAGAAATATAGATGCTGAGGGATTCATGAAATATGTTTGTGCATTCCCACTAGAGCAGCTCTCGAATCATGCAGGTTAGAGATGCAGGTTGCTTTTTTGCCAGAAGAGAAACTTCCTCTGCACATCGTAGCTCTCTTTGTGTCTAGTGGAGACAAAGATTCCTTCAACAAGATAGGAATGACTTTACAAGACTGTGGCAAGGCAGAGTTTGAATGAATAGCAAGAGATTAATGAGAAGAAAGAATTCGTGACTAATAGAAGACGAAGGAGAAGCCACCAAGAGAGGGTTGCACATACTGTGACCCATGGAGGGAGTTGAAGGAATTAATAATATTGGTAATTATACTAGTAGTAATAGTAGGTAACATTTATTGGGTATTTGCTCTGTCATACATGTGCGCAAAGGACTCTGATCACGTATTTGTTCATCTAATAGATATGAAGATTCTACAGAATCCAGTCAGGAGTTAAAATAGAGTAAAGAACTTATTCACAGATCACACAGCTAGTAAATGGCAGATCCAGGAAATGAATCCAGTGTGGCTAGAGACAGCAGAGATGTTTTTCTCTTTTTCTTGAGAGTGTGAGGGACCTGAGAACTCATCAAGCCTGTGAAGTGCTGTCTACTTCCATTTCCTTAGCTTTCCTATGGAGCCAGCTGTTCAAACTGGATGGTTTTTTGGAGTAAAGAGGGCTTTCTTAACATTTACCTCAGGGCAAAAGATATATATCAGACTGTCCCAGGCATATGGTCACCTGTGTGGAGGGGTTTTAAAATAATTATATTTGAAGCAAAAAAAAAAAAAAAAAACGAAAGAAAAGAGACAGTCTTATTTAGAACAGATGATGGTATAGTATAAACAGATGACATGGAGAAAGCAGAACTGCTTTACTCCTATTTTGATGTTATCTTATTTATCAGGAAAAATGATCTTGAAATTGGTATGGGAGGAATGAAGATGGTTACAAGAAATTAAAGCCCAAGATAGAAGAGATAATAAATGCTGCTAAAAATGCATTTAGGTCTCCTGTGCACTGAAAGAACTTGCAGATGTGATTGTGGAACCACTTCAGATAATATTTTGTGAATCAAGGCAAATAGGATGCCAAAAGATTGTAAATGATTTCAGTGAACATGTACCAGTTTTCAAGGGGGGAAAGCATAGTTTAGAAACTACAGATGGGTGAGCTTAAGTCAGTGTCTGATGAAATTCTAGAAGCGATATTAAACAGATGTTTGTGAACATATAAAAAGGCAGCAGTGATTACTGGGAGACACAAAGGATTCTCTAAGAACAAGTTTGTTCCTGTTTGGATGGGATCATTAGTGTGACACAGGAAGAGGATGCCAGATACTGAATATTGATTTTAACAAGACATTTGAGAGTCTCTTGTGACGTGGCAAGATAGAGAGATGTGAGGTGGGTGATAATACAGTTCGATGACTTTCCTTTTTGCTGCAAGAGAGAGCCATTTAAAAACTTGTGGTGAATGGATGAATTGACAAACATGGCCCATGAGCCAGTATAGCCCACTGCTTGTTTTTATAAATAAAGTTTTATTGGAACACAGTCAAGCCATTCATTCCTATGGCTCCTTTTCTGCTAAAGGGAACAGTGAGCAGTGTGACAGAGACCATGTGGCCCACATAGCCTAAAATATTTGCTGTCTGGCTCTTTATGGAATAAGTTTGCTGACTCCTGGCCTGGACAAAACATGGGTTTTCAGACCAACTATATATTAGAATCACCTAGGTTCTTACTGATACCTAGCTTGTGCTCCCCACTCTCCCCAGCTGAATAAGAAACACTGAGGCTGGGACTGGCTTGCTTATTTGTTTGTTTGTTTATTTATTTATTTATTTAGATTCCCATGTAATGTATTGTGTAGTCAGTCAGGGCTGGAGACCTCTGACCCAGAGGTAGGGTACTAATGAGGAGTTCTGTAGGGGCCAGGAGCCATCTTATGTTTTCTATTAGAGCTAAGGAAATATAATTAATCTCTGGATGATGCAGAAGGGAAAGGAAGAGATAGTTCTCTAGATGACAGGGTAAGAATTACAAAATTTCTGCCCTTAGGGTAAGAAAATGATGTTGGTTATAGTAATAAATGCAAAGTCCTGCATTTATGTACTAAATGTCCCCGTATAAGTATTGGGTGATGACTTAGCCTCATTGTAATTCATGTGAAAATGAGCTGAGGGTTAACTGCCAACATTATGATATAACCAGGAAAACCAAAATGAAACCAAATCAACAATAACAACCAAGGCAGCCTCAGCCTGCGTTAACCTAATTGTAATGAAAAGCAAAGATACTATACCCTGTTTAGGTCAGATTACATGTTAGATCTAAGCTCCTTATAGCTGAGGATATGGCTGATTCTGCTTTGGATTCTCGCCCAGGGGTAGGATGAGCTGCCATGGGAAGCAAGGAAGTCCCCTCTCTAGGACGTGTTCAAGGGAAGATTACATGACTATTTGGTATGGGTTAGAGTTGAAAATATTCTTGATGATTGTATTAGGGTTCTTCAGAGAAACAGACCCAATAGGATATATGTGTGTATGTTTGTGTATTTATATATTTATAAAAAGATATATTGCTCATGTGATTATGGAAGCCAGCAAGTCCCAAGATCTGCAGGGTCAATCAGCAAACTGGAGACCCAGGAGAACCAATAATGTAAGTTCTAGTCTGAGTCCTTAAGGCCTGTGAGCCAGAAAAGCCGATGGTGTCAGTTCCAGTCAGAAGGCCTGCAGGTTCAAAACCCAAGAAGAGTTAATGTTTCAGTTCAAATATGAGGGCAGGAAGAAGCCCTTGTCCCACTTTGAAGGTATTTGGGCAGAAAGAATTCTCTCTTCCTCAGAAGAAACTGCCTTTTTGTTCTAGTCAGGCCTTCATTGGATTGTATGAAGCTCACCCACACTGTGGAGAGCAATCTGCTTTACTCAGACTACTGACTCAGCTGTTAATGCAATCTAGAAACACATTCACAGACACACTCAGAATAATGTTTGACCAAATGTCTGGGCACCCATAGCCTAGCCAGATCAACACATCAAATCAGCTACTATCACAGTGATCCTTTTTTTCTTTTTTTTAAAAGATTTTATTTGTTAATATGAGAGAGAGAGAGAGAGAGAGAGAGAGATAGAGAGGTAGAGACACAGGCAGAGGGAGAAGCAGGCTCCATGCAGGGAGCCTAATGTGGAACTTGATCCCAGGTGTCCAGGATCAGGCCTTGGGCCAAAGGCAGCGCTAAACCGCTGAGCCACGGGGGCTGCCCTCACAGTGACCTTCTAATGAAGTGTCTTCATTTCGTGGAAAAGAAAACAGTCTCAGGATGTGACTTGCCCAAGGTGCTCCTGTGGCCAAGGCAGCTTTAGGATTTGGGTCTCCTTAATCCACAGTCCTTTGCTTCTCTGGCCAGACTGTTCAGTAGATGTGGATGGTGTGTGGGTGACCTCCAGGATCTTCTCCAATGCACAGAATTAAACTGACTCTGTTAGAAGAAATGAAAAAGTAATGCCTCGGAGTGAGAAACCATAACCAGGACAAGCACTGTAGCCACTGGAAGTAGTGTGCAGTTTTGGGGAGCACACCTGTCAACTAGATACAGAGGTGGTCAGTGTACCAACAGGTGACAGCCTTAGGCTCAATTACTTCCATTTTATACATAAACCCCTTTCAGGCCTCTCAAGGAGCCTGAAATGCTAGTTAATCTTTTAATGCTCTGAAGAGGAGGAGGAAGAGGGATCTCCAGGTAGGGTACCGTGCTGGCATGCATAATTATGTGAGTGGCAGTCCATGGGCTGGGGGTGGTAGCAGCTCCCTTGTGTTCTCAGCATCTGACCTTGTGGAGAACCAGCAGATAATTGGCCAGAAAGATGCAGGACACTCAAAGGGGGAGCTCTGCCTCCAGGACATTGTTCCTGACAGCCATCAAAACAGGCTAAGCACCTACCTGGTGTCAAATACTATCTAGGCACTTCACATGCATTGTTTTTTTCTAGTTCAAATTAGCTCTTCAAGTCACACATTATTATCCCCATCCTACAGACAAGAAGACTGAGCTCCAGATGCATTTTCTTCATTTTGGAAGAAGGTTATTTGAATTGACAGCCTAGATTCAAGCTTCTAATGTCATGCCCCTGCATGTTTCCACACTGCTGGCACTGAGCCCATCTGATTTTAGGGAACAATAATAATGCAGTTATTCAGAAGATTGCTCTCAGAGTCAGCTCCCAGTTACTGTCAAACAGCAGAATTTGAAATTCCGTGGTGGCTAACGTGCTGACACCCAACACAGTTCAGGTGTTGTATAAATAAAGTCAACAGGCTGACTTTTGAGTAAAACATAATTTTTCAACTGCTGCCAAGAGGAAGATAATTGATGATAAAAGGCAGATATAAATGACTTTTTGATTACCTGTTGTTTTAGATTATCCTGGCTTCTCTTCATCATTGCTACAGAGACTTAAAAGCTATGCAAAAAAGCCTCTTAGTATAAATTTACCCCCTTCCACTTCCTCTCTTGTCACATTTCCCCACACCTTTTAATAGAAGCCCTACTCCTGGGGAAGTCAGGAATTAGTTGCTTAACTTTCTAATTATTACAAGTGTGTTAAACAAATCACTGGTAAGAGGCTTGTGTGTTGCACGTGCCCGATGCCCGAGCAGATACTCAAAGAGGGCTACTGGAGAAAATGCTGGCGGGTGCTGCTGCCCCTGTCCTGCCCGAATTTAGGATGATAGTAGATGGACTTAGGATGCTTTGAGGAGTATTCTGTCTAGATGTACAAGTACACTATCTTTAGGCTCTAAACCCTCTAAGTTGGTAAGTGGACTCACCGCTCTGAAGGGCAGTCTAAACCCAGCTCTTGGACTTGAGTAGGTAGTTGGAAAGTTTGGGGCTCTTCTGGATCATTTTCAGCAAGAATAGTTCTAGAAGGTAGCTCTAGGTAGTCCCCAGACAAAATGAGCATGGCATCCCCATTGCCCTTTCCCAAATTCATTCCTGCAGGGGAGATGGTGTGTGTGTGTGGGGAAGATAGAAGATCTAGAGTTGTTTCTGCCATTTTACTTTAAAACTTCACAATTTAGGGGCACCTGGGTGGCTCAGTCGGCTAAGGTTCAGCTCAGGTCATGATCTTGAGTTCTGGGATCAAGCCCCACATGGGGTTCCCTGCTTAGTGAGGAGTCTGCTTCTTCCTGCCCCCCCTTCCCCCAACCCCAACTCGTGCTCACTCTCTCTCAAATAAATAAAAAAAATATTTAAAAAAACAACTTCACAATGTAAGTTTTGTCAATTTCTTAAACCATAATTAGAAATCTTACTGTTTCCCCTATCAAATTAGATTCAATACTGAAATTTTAAACAAACTGAATCACATGGCTACTCATCCCTGGATTAAGGCGTTATGGTAAAACATTTAAATCACGTGAACTACAAGACAAACAAATGTGAACATAGCACACAAAGGAGGGAAGGAAAGGAAGACTCCATATAGTAAGCTTAGAACTGGGTTTCCTTCCTTCTTCCCACCCTCTCCAGCCCCCTTCCTCAGTCTGTGATGGAACATCCTAAGGCCCTTTGAAAATCCATTTGTGTTTTTTTTTTTTGCTGAATGCATCTTAGGTCTCACAGCCTGGAGAAGTATTGATTGCATTTAAGGGTCCATTACTTAGGTAAACCAAATAATGTAACTGATCTTGGCTCTAATTGATCAAATCTCTCCCACAGTGTTGGAAAGATTGTAATCTAATTACTCCAGTTCCTGGTTTCTAAGGCGAAGGTTACATTTTGCTGAAATTTAGCCTCTTCAGAGGCCTCTCCCCTTCTTGAAACACACATGCAGTGCATGTTGTACATCTGTAAACTCAGAGGTACAGACACACACAAATAATCTATGCCTGTAAAGCTCCCTGGCTTTTACTTTCAACTCTCTATGTAAATGGTAGGTTAGAAATGTAAGCCATTTCAGTTTTTTTCCTTTTACCTTTGGACTTTTTACAGCTTGCTAAGGGCAGTTGGAAGACGCTATTGCCTAATCTGGGTCACTACTAGCCTCTCTTGTTTCTCCAAGCGAGCTTTGCCTCATCCCAATACTTCTGTTTCTGGAGATAGAAGATGTGTTTTCAGTTTCAGAATCTGTAAATGCAGTGTGTTTGAAGACTGTTAAAAGCTGCTGAGCTGCCAATTTATCCATGGATTGGCTATCCTGGCCTTAACTTGTTCTTCACTAGCAGCCCTCTGTACCTTCCTGAGAGGTGTTAGTGGCTCAGCTTGGATTTTCCAGGTCTTTTTACTTCCTTAGCTAGGCCTGGTCTACCCCCACAGGTTAAAATACAGGGCTGGCCTGGGAGTGGACCGAACCTTGGCCAAGAAGCTTGTTATCTTCCCTAACCAGCAGGATAACCACATTTAATGAAGACTGCCAGAATGACTGAGTTGGAAGCAAAAGGCCCTGCCATGGGGAGAAATCGGAAATTTAATTAAAAAATAACTTCGCTAGTATTGCCTAAAAATGCCATAGGTAACTGGAAAGCTTGGTGGCAGGCTCAAGGAGTAACAGAGTGTGTGTCCTATAGTTCTTTGGATAGGGGAGGATTGGGGACAGGGATCCTGGAATGTAGTGCCCTTCTTGCCAGTCCTCCTTCAGCGGGACGTCCCCTTACTGGTTGTTAATCCACATTAATCAGACTGCAACAGGCATTTTCCTAAAAGAGATCCTTAGTTCACCTGCCAGGAGGGAATTAGTGGGCGTGGTCCAGTATATCTGCATTTGTAGGAAATACTAGCCTGGCCTGGTTGGGGATGAGCAGGGAAAGCTCTGAACTTTAGGGTTCTGGGGGATTTCTCTTGGCCAGGCAAATCCTGGGTATGCTGATGTTTGTTTTCCTTTCTTAAGAGAGTGTGTTTCTACGAATGTAGAAACTGTGTTAGGGAACTTATAGTAACTGTCTTACAATTAAATAAAATGTATAAAAATACATTTTAAACTCTAAAAATAAAACCTCAAATAAAACTCTAAAAAATGCGTCTTTTTTTAAAAGATTTTATTTATTTATTCATAAACTCAGAGAAAGAGGGGCAGAGACACAGACAGAGGGAGAAGCAGGCTCCATGCAGGGAGCCCGATGCAGAACTCGATCCCAGGTTCCCAGGATCACACCCCAGGCTGCAGGCGGCGCCAAACTGCTGCGCCACCGGGGCTGTCCAAAATACATCTTTTCTGATCAATCTAAGCACTATACTTCTCACCCAGGCTGGTGGGGTGCATGTCTTTAGTAAGAAGTGTCTCGGCTATTCAATAGCATGGATTCTTTCTGGGGTCTAAAAACATAAGGTGACTAGAATGTGCTTCACGGGAATTTTTGAGTCAATATATGGAGTTCCAAATGTAACTGCCCATTTTAATGGGTTTAATATTCATGCTAAAAAGTTTAAATTCAGAGTAGTGTAATAATGTTTCTTGCAAGTCTGTATCTAAGAAGTTGTAGAGAGTATTCCTAGTTTGGTCTCCCATTCTGCCTGTTGGAGGACTCCTATTTCCAAACTTTTGATTTCAAAGTTACAGAAAAATTGGAACAAGGGTGTAATGAACATGATGAACTCTTTACCTGCCCCCCAACCCTGTGTACCAGGCATTTCACTGCACTTGCTGCATAGCTCCCACTCTGTTCTCTGAAAAAAAATTTTTTAAGTATAATTTTTATTTATTTATGATAGTCACAGAGAGAGAGGCAGAGACACAGGCAGAGGGAGAAGCAGGCTCCATGCACCAGGAGCCCGATGTGGGATTCGATCCCAGGTCTCCAGGATCGTGCCCTAGGCCAAAGGCAGGCGCCAAACCGCTGCGCCACCCAGGGATCCCTGTTCTCTGAAAATTTGAAAGAATGTTGCAGACCATGACAATTCATCCCTACCCACTTCAGGTTCCTAAGAATCAGTTTTTCCTTTACAAAATCTGTTACCATTAAAACACCAGGAAAATGGCAGCCTGGGTGGCTCAGCGCCGCCTTCAGCTTGGGGCATGATCCTGGAGACCTGGGATCGAGTCCCATGTCGGGCTCCCTGCATGGAGCCTGCTTCTTCCCCTGCCTGTGTCTCTTTCTCTCTGTGTCTCTCATGAATAAATAACTAAAATCTTAAAAAAAAAAAACTGGGAAAATACAACTTTGACATAATAATATCATCTAGTATTAATTCAGATTTAAATTTCCCAGTTGTGTCAGTTATTTTCCTTATAGCTATTAAAAAAAAAAAAAAACAAAACCCAGGATCTAACCAAGGACCACATACTGTATTTAGTTGTCCCATCTCCTTAGCTTGCTTTCTTTCTTTCTTTCTTTCTTTCTTTCTTTCTTTCTTTCTTTCTGAAACAGCACATGCACATGGGGTGGGGGGAGTGGAGAGGAGCAGAAGGAGATGGAGAGAGAGAATCTTAAGTAGGTGTGGAACACTACTCAGGGCTCTATCTCATGACCTGAGCCGAAATGAAGAGTTGGCCACTTAACCAACTGAGCCACCCAGGCACTCCTCCTTAGTCTCTTTTAAATAGTCTCTCAGTTTTTTCAAAGTCTGTTGTGACATTGAATAGTCCAGGCCAGTTCTTGTGAAATGTTCCACAATCTGTGTCTGTTCAGTTGTTTCCTCTTAAAGATTGAAGAATGCTACTTCAGGAGGGTTATCTTCTCATGGCGATACCTCAGGAAGCACAGAGAGTCAGTCTGTCCCTTGGTGGTAGTGTTGGCTTTGGTCATGTGGTTAAAGTGACGTGTCCACTAGATTTCTCCCCAGTGAAGGCATTTTCTTCCTCTTGTGACTTAGTAGCTTGTGGGGTGATTTTGAGACCATGTGAATATCAGTTCTTGAATTGATGGTTACCATACCCTAATTTTGAGACAGAAAATGTCAACTGTACTTTGGGTACTGGAGGAATGATTCTAGGGAGAAAAAATTGCATATCCTTTTTTAAAAATAAAGATAATTTGCTTTTTCCATATTTAAAAATTTTAAATGAAATTTGTGAATGTGAATATCAGTAAATAAAAGCCTTTGTTAATTTTGGGTGCAGATAATAAAATCGTGAGCTTATAAATTTCTAAATTTTGTACACCATCTCTTAAAATTTGCATCAAAAATTTTAGGGTTGAATTCTTGTTATTGCAGTATTTGAACCAAAAGTGGGAAAGTATTCTGTTTGCATGAGTGAAAGATCTTCATACTCTATTACTGTAGAAATATCATCTAAGGAATTTACGAAACTCTGAATGAATCTGTTGTATTTTTTAAGCAGCACTCATTTGAGAAATTGCTTGTGATAAATGGGTTTCACTAATTAAATCATACACTTCCATAGTACATTACATATAAAACTAGACTAGGAAATAAATATAATTAAAGTAAACATGCCCTTCTAATTAGTAATTGTTTCTGCCATTTTAAGCAAATTTCAGAGTCACAGAGAGCTGCTCCACTATAAACCTAATAATGAAGCTTGTGATAACAGGTGTAAATTAACACAATGGAAAACATTTACACTGTAACATGCTAAATTAAAAATGACATTAACAAGTCTCATTTTCAAATTCTGTATAATTAACATTTGTTCAACCCGGAGATGAATAAGTACAGTACAATGGTAGATGTCTTTATTTATAGCTTATAATATTTGTCATAGCTTTATCTTTGTTAAATTGTAAACAAGAGAGATGCATTCCTCCTTAAAAATATATCATGTTTATGTAATCTTAGACAGTTCTGACAAAGGGTAAAATGTGATATTTACTGGTGTCATTACTGTGGGTAATATGCAGGTATGCCACCAGAACAGCTTTGGTCGAGGATAGAGATAGACATGAAATATTGAGAGTGGCTTGAGTATGGAGATATGCAGGTACAACGGTAATAATACACACGACATGATAAAATATTAGGATTCCCTCGAGTGTTTCCCCTCAGTGCACATATGTGCTTCTAAGTGCTTTGAATCGATGTTTGTTTCTGCAAATAAATATTATCTTAAAGGCTTTCTTTTATGGCACTCGTTAATATAAGCTAGAAACCAGAGAACAGAGGAAACAGCTTTGTAGCTTAATTTGTCACAAAGGACATGATGTTTTACTCCTTACAGAGAATTTCATCAGTACAGTAATGATTGAACGAAGAATTAAGCATTATTGCATTACATTGGCTTAGATCTTATAGTTGACTTTTGTTTGTTTTTATTTTTTATAGTTGACTTTTTAAAAACTCAAGATTTTAATTACTGTAACTGAATTTAAAAAATTGTCAAGGAGGGGCAGCCCGGGTGGCTCAGCAGTTTAGTGTCACCTTCAGCCCAGGGCGTGATCATGGAGACTCGGGATCGAGTCCCACGTCGGGGTCCCTTGCATGGAGCCTGCTTCTCCCTCTGCCTATATGTCTGCCTCTTTCTCTCTCTCTGTGTCTCTCATGAATAAATAAATAAAATCTTTTAAAAAGTTGTCAAGGACATATATTCTGGATTGGTTTTGAGGTTTTTTTTTTTTTAAATTTTCGGTTTATTTTATTTAGGTTGCTTTGGGGTTTATTTTAGAGGTAGAGGATAAAAAGGTTTGTAAGGACAGAATCTGTGTTATGTCGTTAGGCCTGGCCCACAGCAGGTACTCAATAATACTTGGAGAATTCTAAGACTCAGTATGTACAAGTTCTGAAACCTACTGTTCTGTGGAGGAAACGGAAAAGTAAAACAGTGAGTGTTTTTACATCATTGGGCTCTCCTGGTCCTCGGGTCTTCAGACTCAGACTGGATCTCCAGCTTGCAGCTCACCCTGCAGATCTTGGGCCTTGTCAGCCTTCATAATTGCATGAGTCAAGTCCTTATAATAAATCTGTTTATACACACATACACACACACACACACACTCACATGCCCCTTGTTGATTCTATTTCTCTGGAGAAACCTGACTAATAACCAACATAACAGGATTGTAAAGTAGGTTAGAAATTTTATATATATATATATCTATGATATATATATATATCATATATATATATATATCATAGATATATATATCATATATATATATATAAATAATAAATATTTATTGGTACCCTTAAAGGGAAGATTTAAGGCAATTCTTAGCAGAATAGCTGACATACAGTGAGCACTCAATAATGGTGGCTGTTCTTCTTATTAAGAAGTAGATTTGTCTGTAGTTGCTTGGCCATTTTCTCTGCTTCTTAGAGGCAGAGCAAGAACGCTGATAAAAATACGATTGCTGCTGCTAGATAGTAGCTGCTCCATAACTTATCAATTGCTTGCTTTCCTGAGGTTATTTCACAGTCTTCAATAGCTACCACTGGCCACTTGATGAAAGAAAATTGCCAATTTCCCACCTCTTCCCATTCTTGCCCCTCCATTGCCCCCATGGCCACGGTGTATTCCTTCCCTTCCCTTTCCTCTCCTTTCAGACCAATGATGATATGATGGCTCTGAATTTGATGAGGATGGCTGGGGAGGTGCTTAGGAGCCCTTGGGCTGAGGCTCTTTCTCCCAAAGCACATTACCACCCTGTACTTGTTAGATCCTCCAACTGACCTTGTTCCAGTCCATCTGGTCAGGTCTGTCTCATTGCTTGATGTGGTCTGACCTGAAGGACAGCAAGACAGCCATGGGACAGAAGGGTTTGGCAGGCCCCTGAAAGGACATTACCGTTTTCTTTTTTCCTCTTTGGCACATCTCTAGGTTATTTTTGAAGGAATATAAACGTCCCCCAGACTGAATCTCAGAGATCAACCAAAACCGAATGTCATCAGCCCATGAACCGGCAGACAGTAGGCCAACCCACAGAGAAAAAAAATGAGACAGTATGCATTTCTATTTATTGCTTAGAGAATTCCCTTTCGCTATTGGCTACTGCATTGGGCCAGGAAAGTGAACTTAGGTTGGGTGTTGAGAATGAAAAAAAATCTTGAAAAATGGTGTTGAAGTTCGTTGCACTCCCTAACTCATATAGACAGATCTAAAGGGAGAGATTGACAAGGAGTAATTCTGATTAAATTCAATAGCCTCATCCAGAGATTTTGTCTTTGTACCATCCCCAATATTTAGAGCACAGGGGCAGATAAATACAGAAAGAACTATTTTGTTCAAAACATGTAACCGTTTATGAATATGTAGGTATTATTACTGCTGGGAAGGGAATGTTTATAAGCTGTCTTCCATGAGCGAGGATTCTACTAGGTGCCCAGAGAGAGCAGAAGTGGAGGATGCATTCCTGCCCTCCAGGCACTGACCATATAATTGAGAACCTGGCCACCTCGAGGCGGAGGAGGGTGCGGAGAAAGGGTAAGAGCAGTGCTGCTCCCAGTCACAGCTCCTGAATATGTTCAGTCCTGGCCCAGTGGCTGAATGGGGAGGAAAGTACCACCATGAGATCTAATTACCAGAGGCAGACATGCTCAGGTGTGAGCTGCCTA
The DNA here is from genome assembly GCF_053574225.1 of Canis aureus. Taxonomy (NCBI): domain Eukaryota; kingdom Metazoa; phylum Chordata; class Mammalia; order Carnivora; family Canidae; genus Canis; species Canis aureus. The sequence continues at coordinate 45,462,870 of NC_135621.1, forward strand.
ATTATGAAAGCCCAGGGCACACAAACTCTCATGAGACCAGCCAGTGTTAAAGATACTGAAAAAATAATTTTGGCAGCAAATTTAAACTCAGATGAACTCCACTAGGAGTGGCAAATGTAGGAATGGAGTCTAGGCTTTCTTAAAAACACAGAAAGACCTCGGCAACAACTACAAAAAAAACCCCTTGGATTCATTATTTCAAGCCAAATCATCATGTTAGTTTCACAAGTGTGTGTAGAAAAACAAATGCACATGAATAGGGCCTTTAAAATGTTCATAATTAGGCAAAAGATCACACAGTTGATAGTTTGGTAGATGGCAATAGTAAAAACAATTGCTCTTTGTGGTATGTGTTGGTTAAAAAGAAAAGTTGTATTTTCTAGTATCCTGCATCATGAAACTTTTTTTGAATGCAGCTATTTTTTTTCAACCATGTTTAGTTTCTCTGAAAATAAAAATCTCAAGTGTGGTGAAGCTATTTTGCATCTTTTTCAATATAACATTCTCCCCATGTGATTGTACAGAATTCATTTTGCATGGCCCCAGACCAAATCCCTCCAATTCCTGTCCTCATCTACAGCAGAGCCATGTGTTTTGCACATGACGCCAAGCCTGGTAGTAACACAGTGTTGCTGTCAGAAGATGCTTGCTGAGGGGACGGGAATGTGCATTGCACACCATGTCATCCCACCTGCCCTTCCTGTTTGGGGCTAAGGCCACAGATTCTTTCAAAGCCAAATTGATATTCTTTTGAAATAAGCATCTGGCTTCTTGGCAGCTCCACAGAAGTTATCTTGGTCATTTGAGAGTTTCTTCTGCATTTATCACATATTTTAGATATTGAAAGGATTCCTGGCATTTTATAATGTCCCAATTTCTGGGCATGAGAAACGTGAAAAAGCTGAAGTCTGTTTGCACTTGCAAAGGCTCTTTGAAATTTGTAGGGCTAAAAAAAAAAAAAAATCCTCCCTACTTAAAAAAATTTTTTCTTCCAAGTTATATCTTACCTAGATTCATGGATAGTTTTTCTACTGCCTGATTTTAATATCCACAAATCTGGTATTTATGCTGGAGTGGAACATCAGTAGGGATTATAGAGAAGTGGTCCTTAAAAATATTCACTGAGAAAACGAAAATAACATTTTAAGTTTTTCTTAGTTTGAATATTTTAAAGTTCCGTGATATTTATTGAACAGCTATGATATTCCAGGCAGTATGTACCATAGCAGACACTATGTGTATCAGTCAGCTTGGACTACTGTAACAAATATTCCATAGATGGGGGGATTCCAATAACAGACATTTACATCTCACAGTTGGAGGTTGGAGTCCAAGATCAGGTTATCAGCAGGCTTCGTGTCTGATGAGGTCCCTCGTCTTGGCTTACAGAAGGCTGCCTTCTGGCTGTCCTTACATGGAGAGCTGGGAAGAAAGGGGAGGAGGAGAGGGAGATATGTTTGTTCTCTCTTTTGTTTTTTATAAGGACACTGTTCCCATCAGAGGGGCTTTACTCTCTTGACCTCTTTAAATCTAATTACTTCCAAAAGGCCCCACCTACAAATACCATCACATTGGAGGTTAGGTCTTCAACATATGAATTTGGGGAAGATATATTCAGTCCATAAAATCATATTAGAAATTTCATCAGGTTCTTCATTATCAAATTTCAGAAAGCCTTCCCAGTCTAGGTCACTCACATTTCCATGTGACCCTTCTTTCTTTCTTTCTTTTTTAAAAGATCTTATTTATTTATTTGAGAGAGAGCAAGAGAGCACAAGCAGGGAGAGGGGCAGGGGAGATGCAGACTCCCCATTGAGGAGGGAGCCCAACATGGGGTGGGGGGTGGGACTCGATCCCAGGACTCCAGGATCATGACCTGAGCCAAAGGCAGACAATTAACCAACTGAGCCCCGTGACCCTTCTTTATTTTATTAAACAATTTATTCATGTTGTATAATAGTGTTAAATTTATTTGTGTTGGATACCTTCAGTTAAACTTGATTACTTAATCATAATTTAGTGTCCAACTGCTAAATATTTTTCTGTTTCCATTTATTTCTCAGTCATTAGATAGTTTCAGGCATGTGGATTGCCACATCCATAACTTGTTTGTCCGGCTTCTAGCCCAGCATTCAATTATGTAACAAACATGTAATGTGGACCTATTGTGTGCCAGGCACAGCTTCCAGACACTGCACTAAAAAGAACCAGCTTACCTACTGGAACTCACATTTTAGTGGGCCAAAAAATAGCTTTCAGAACAAAATATATTTGTGCTATAGAGAAAAAAAATGGGCGACATGGTAGAGGTGCTTGCAGGTGGAGGACATCAGTAATTAAGATAGCCAGGGAAACCCTACTGGTGAGATGACATTTGACCTGAGATCTGAGAAGTTTACCACACAGAGGTCTTGGGGAAAAGCTTTTCAAACAAAGGAAACTGCAGGGTCAGGGTGGGTTGGGGTGGCCAGGGATGGCTTTTCTCCTAGCTCACTCTGGGACAAAGAACAAAGAAAAAAGGCCGGTGTGCCAGGGGTAGGATGAGTGATGGTGGGACAGGGCCAGGGGGTTTGCGAGGTTGTGGAATGGGGTGGGGGTGGCATGAGGTGGGCTCAGAGTGAGCACTGGCTGGAGGTTTGGAGGCGATAGTGAGGAGTTGGACATTTATTCCAAATGCAGAGGGAAGCTGTAATAAGCAGGTTGAAAGCAGGAGAAAAATAGGATTTTATTAATGCTGTAGGTTTTATTCAGGAAATACCATGATGTTAGTAGTATTGATAGTGGGTATATAATTACATGTAATAATAGCATGTGTACTTGCTATGATGTGAACACTCCCTAAGTATGTTTGGTTGAAAACAGAAAGAAATGAGTAAGTAAATTATATCTTTCTGTCTTTGTAACAGTTTAATATTCATCATTTGGAGAAGATATATACATTTTTATCCATGTGTAGGCATAAATTGTTCATTTGAGTAGGGCATGCCAATTTTAGCTAGGGTCTCCTCTTAATTTTGATTGTATATCCCTTGTGGCTACGTGTCAAAATATGACATATCAGCATAAGCCAACCTGGATTTAATGAATAGGAAACCATGGAATTTATATGATTTGGGGGCACATGGGTGCTTTTCTAATGCCAATTCCAAGGATAAGTGGCATGGAGGTTATTTGATTAATTGGACAAGCATAAACTCTAGGTTCTGCTGCCTGCCTGTCATCTGAACAAAAAACATTGAAGATTAGTTGACTTAGCACTCCAGAATTAAAATCATGATACTTCCTTTACTGTTAACAGAATATTTTGCTTAGCTTTACACTGTCTTTTGGATAAGCACTGACAGTACTCTGAATATATAATTTTTACTTACAAGTGAGGTATTTTCCAAGGTATATTTCAAAAATACTCTGCTCCCTGAAATTCAAGGGTAGACAAAGACCTATCTTTGAGATGAGGCCTGGTTCATAGTTTCTCGTTGAACCTGTGTGCTGCTTTTGTGGAACTAGAGAATGCCATGTGCTCAGGAGGCACTTCCTTAACAATTCCTTGCTGACATCTTGCTGGTAGAGCCATCAATCACAAACACTTTTTTTTTTTTTTAAGATTTTATTTATTTATTCCTGAGAGACACAGAGAAGGAGAGAGGCAGAGACATAGGCAGAGGGAGATGCAGGCCTCCTGTGGGCAGCCTCATGCAGACTCTATCCCAGGACCCTGGGATCACGACCTGAGCTGAAGTCAGATCCTCAACCACTGAGCCACCCAGGCATCCCACACACACTTTTATCCTCAAGAAATTGTGCATTTGCACATAGGTTTAGCTCAGTGTTGGCCTTATTTTGGAAGACCCAGAGACCTCGATTGGCTTAACTTTCAAGGTGATGATGAGGGAGGACAGACTCTGATGAGACCCTGACCGAGCTGATGTGATCCTGAGTGCTATTCTAACCTAGGATGACATGGCCCTTGGCCTGAAGAGCTGGTGTTGAGTCTGGCCATTCCTCACCCCCAGGGATTAAAAGAAATAAGGACTCTGAGACTTACCCATTTGGTAATCCAGACCCTTTAACCATCATTAGAAAGATCCACCATTAAGACACTACTCACACATTCAGATTTAATTCATATGTTTTTAAATTCATATGTTTTTAAAAGAAAGTTGTTGACTTTCTTTTAAATAAACTATACCCCCAGCATGGGGCTCGAACTCTCGCAACCCCAAGATTGAGATTTGTATGATATAGCAACTGAGCTAGCCAGGTGCACCCATGAAAGTTGGTGCCTTTTTAAGAGGCTCAAAAATAAAATTTGGTAATTGTTGAGACAAATATTCATAGCCCTTGACAGGACCTATCCTACAGATTTTAATGTTTTGTTATTAATACCAGTTTTTCTTTCCTTGCTTGACTATATTCTGCACTTTTATTTGAATAATGTTTTAAAGTGCAGGAGCAATTTCTAATTTTGTCTTTTCAAAAATACACAAAGCATATAGAGTATCAGCATTATTATGCCCACTTTATAGATAAAAGACACTGATAGTGTTTTCTGAGGGAGCTATCCATCCAGCAAGTTGTAGAACTGTGTGCCATCCCAGATGTGCAGCCATCAAGCATTGTGCTTTCACCACCATTCCACGCTGAATTTCAGTTTGCAGGAAGAAATTACTAAATGCCAAAGTCAACAAAGTTTAACTCTTTCCGGTTTAAATAAGCATAGGATAGTAAATGTTAATCTATAGCGTTTTAAGATTTCTTTTGCATTGCTTTTTTAGGTACGAAGTTCATAGTGATCAAGAGGATACAGCCCTCTTCAGGATTACAGCTATTTGTGTTGAGATTGAAGTTTATCTTTTTTTTAGAATTCATAGACTAGATTTGGTCCAATTTGGTTCTTGCTATAATCTGTTGAATTGAGGACACATAGAAAGATGGTTGTATAGCATTGGATGGTAGTAGAGGGAAGGGGTGGAGAGAAATTGAATGCTTTTTTCTTATACATCTTCATTTTTTATGTCTTACTGAGAACTCTCCACTTTTCTGTTTACTTTACAAATCCTACTAAAGTGTATGTGGTGGGGTTGACACAGTTAAGAAACTTGCCACAGTATGAAAAGACTACAGTTGGAACACAGGCCTGATTCTATCATAAAGCACATTCCCCAACTAATTGAGGTTTTCACCCTTCTTGTCCTCCTTCAAGGGTTTATCTTATCTAGGTGAGGTTCTCTCCTTTCAGGGGGAGTTTGTTCCATCATCGCTCAGGGTGACTTCCCAGCTGGCCCAGCAAAATGACACTTCTCAAGCCCTGAAACTGTTTTCTAACACTGCTCTTGCTTGTGATTGTCCATGAGAAAATCATTTGAAGAAAAGGCAGGCCTTGTAAGTATCAGGTGAATGAAGCAGGTGCTTCAGCACCCGAGCCCTGCAGTGCTCTTGCCAGGCAGGTGTGTCAGACCTGGAGATACACCGATTTTAAGCACTGCCTCAATATCCTGCTCTCCTCAGGGGTTCATGGTGGTCTTCTGGTGCAACTGATAAATGTAAAACTAGGACATTTTCTCCTACTGCTAGTGACTACAAAAGGGGTCTGGTTATATATTGGTTTCCTTTACTGGTGAGAGGGAAGTCTCCAGGAGCATTTGGCCTTTTGCAACTCAGTGATGTACATTGGCCATATTAGTAAAATGGTTGCATCTCAGCTAAATTGAACTCTTTTCTCAGAGCAAAGGAATGCTGTGATCATTGGGGTGGAGCTCTTTGTGTTGAGTACTGTATCAGGGATTCAGGGACTCCAAGTAATTTGTCACATTATTTTTCGTTAAGGAGATTATAGTCAAATGGGGGAGGTTGCAAGCAACAATAGCGGAGTGCTTAATAATATTGCGCACCCAGGGTCCGAGTGACAACAGCTTTAGAGAGGTCTGGTAGAGAATATAAAGGCAGAGGAGCACGTGGGGGAAGGTCAGGGGAATGTGGTTAGGGAGGGGAAGCACTCTGTGAAGGAAATGACAAGAGTTGTGAGGAAGGTGGAATGTGATGAGTCATGCTGTAGATGGAATCCCACTTTGAAAGCATGGCAGATATAGTAAGTGGGTTTGAAATGGGAGGTAGCATTGAGGCAGGTGTTTGCTAGGCTGGAGTATTAGAAATCTCTGTATTTGAGATTTCTGTGAAATAGAACAGTTGAGATAAAAACTTAATTTAACAAGCATTTATTCAGTGCCCCTTTGAGCTAGGTAATGAGCTAGGTTCTGGGGAGAACAGAGATGAGTATGTGCCCCAGAAGTCACAGTCTCCCAGGGAAGAGAGAAAATGGAAACTAATCTGTGCTGGATGTGAGCCCAAGGCACCTGGATCAAGGAAGATGCAGCAGTTGGTTATGTTATGGACTGCTTCCTAGAGCAGAGGGACCTTCCAGCAGAGCTGACAGTGAATGAGAGGTGGGGAGAGAAAGAAGAGGAATTTCAAGTTAAGTAAGAAGGTTAGCAAAGATGTGTATGTGAAAAGGACTTCGATGTGTTGGGGAGAGGTCCTGTGTGTCTCCTATATGGGCGTGTGCAGGAAGGTAAGTTATGTAGAGCTAGGGAGGGAGGCAGGTAGGTCAGCACTGGTGGGGAGAGTCTTTTATGTCATGCTGAGGCTTCTGGACATGCTCAGGTCTGATAGAAAATATTTAAAGGCGTGTGAATTTAATAGGATAGCCCCTGGTTACTAGGAAACCACTGTAGATTTTTGAGCAGGAAAGTGACATAATGAAGGTGGTATTTTATTTAACTAATTTAAAATGTGAACATTGTTATAATAGTTTTCTCTTATAAAAGTAAGAGATTAATTTCAGGAAAATTCAAAATGAAAAACTAAAAGAAGAAAATAGATATGTTGCATAATCCCGTGACCCATTTATAAAAATTAAGCCATTTGAATGCTTTGTTATATTGTGGTCTTTTCTATGCATAGATGTGGCACTGGTAAAATCATGGGAAGATTTTGGATGGGTACCCAGCCTCCTTTTCCCCCCAACCGCAAGCCGCGTGATGTCTTTTACTTGCTCTCTCCAAGGTTTATAAAATACATGAGAAACAACATCAAAGCTCCCTTTGTATTATTAATCTACAAAATGGTTGAGTTTGTTTACTTTTTTCTGTGTCTTTCTGTAAGACACTCTTTGCTTTTTGCAGCTCCTCTCTCTTTGATATGTACATACTTTTACATTGTTTGGAGGGGGTTATTGATATGAGGAAAACTTAATTTGACTGATGCTGGAAGGCTGGAATCCTGGGAGGAATGAAATAAGGGGCCACATGGTCTCTGCTGAAATCTTTGAGAGTAAGACCACATGACACACTTAGTATGGTGGGAAAGCACCACAGGCATAGGCATACTCGCTCAGCTGAGATGTCCATGGGTGCCTCTGGTTGTGTCCTATGTCCTCTGGAGGACCATACGGGGGACTGGTGATCCTTCTCTTCTTCTATAGAATTACTCCTGTATTGTATTTGCACACACCCTCCCCGTTCTCTTTCTCTCTGTGTCTTCCCTTAATGACTTGAGGATTTTTTTTTGGGCTGAGAAGAAATGTAGCCTAGAGTTTGATCGTTTGAAATACTGACTTTGAAAGTATTTCTTCTACTCAAACCATTTCATTGTCTACAGAGACCCAAATCAAACAATTACAAAACAAAGCAAAAAACCAAAGACACTCCAAGTTGAAGTTGTGGGTGCTATTCTTGACTTTTATATTCATAAAATGTGTGTATTCATATTTGCACCTTTCCCCCATTTGGATCATAGCCAATATAGTTTTGAATGTTCCATTTTCATTAATATTGTGGCTATTTATCATTACATATCATTACATTTTCCTTGAAAACAGATTCCTAATACTCAATAATATGGATTTACCGTACTTGCTTAACCATCCTCCTATTGGACATTGAGGTTTTTTCTCTTAATACTTTAGCTGTTACATGAACACATACAATGATAAACATCCTTGTAAAGAAGTCATTGCCCGTATTTCCAATAATTCCTGATTGGAGGATGTGAGCTTTTATATAGTTTTTGATATATTGCCAAATTTCCCTTTAGAAAGATTTGACCTGTTTTGGTACCAGCAGGAGCATATGAGACCTCCTGCTGCCCTGTACAGTTGTCTGTATTGAAGATTATACTCTTAGTTCTATGCCTGTTTGGTAGGGAAAAATGGTATTTCTTTATTATTTATTTTTTCTTTTTTAAAGATTATGGTTGTTTGCTATTTTTTTTTTTTTACTTTTTTGGTTATTTTTTGTTTCTTCTTCTCTTTTATTTTTTTTTTTTTGTCAGTGTTCATGACCTCACTCACTTTTATCTGATTTTTTAAAACCATTTCCTATATTTATAAGAAATCTTTATATATAGAATAAAACTATTACCCCTTTTCTTATATGTTTTACATCCTTTCTCAGTTTATCCTTAATCTTTTGAAGATAAATTTGTGGGAATTTAATGATGTGTAGAAGTGTAAAATTTCCACATGATCAAATCTGTCCATTTTTTTTTGCATTCTCTTTCATTGCTTTAATGACTAGGAATGCCAGCCTCTTCTAAGATCACATAAATATTTACCTATATTTTCTTTTGGTTGTATTATTGTTGCATCATTTTGTTTTTGTTTTTTAAAGATTTTATTAGAGAGAGAAAGAGAGAACTGGAGAAGGAACAGAGGGAGAAGGACAAGCAGACTCTGTGCTGAGCATGGAGTCTGACATGGGACTTGATCTCATGACCCTGAGACCATGACCATGAATTCAAGAACCAGACACCTAACCAACTGAGCCATCCAGGCGCCCGAATTGTTGTTTCATTTTAAAACAGTTTATTCTTCAAACTGTTAGGATTTATTTTTGAATATGGTATGAGTAGGGTAAAACAGTGTCTTTCCCAAATAGTGTACTTAATATCTTAAAACCCAAAAGTGGATCTGTAATAATACGTTAGATTTAAAAAAAAACTGGTAAGAGGGGATCCCTGGTTGGCTTAGCGGTTTAGCACCTGCCTTTGTCCCAGGGTGCGATCCTGGAGTCCCGGGATCGAGTCCCATGTCGGGCTCCTGGCATGGAGCCTGCTTCTCCCTCCTCCTGTGTCTCTGCCTCTCTCTCTCTCTCTCTCTCTCTCTCTCATAAATAAATAAATAAATAAATAAATAAATAAATAAATAAATAAATCTTAAAAAAACAAAACACACAAAAGAACAAAAAAACCTGGTAAGATAATAATGGCTTAGAGCAACATGTGGAGGCAACCCTGGAGTTATTAAATAGAAAGAATTGAATGTAGCAGCAGGTGGGTGGCAGACACTTCAAACCTAAGGCATTGTGAAGATGGTGGCACCATCTATCTTAATGGGGAATTCATGGTGGGGGAGATCATTGGCAGGAAAAAAATTGATACATTTTCTTCAGCACTTTATTTTTCAGAGCCCTGGCACACATATTCAGTTTTGATTAGAACCATATCATTGATCTCTTTCAGTGGATGGAACATCTTTGTGAGCCAAAATATAGGTAAAGTGGTTCAAGGGATAGAAGAAATAAGGGCTTTTGAAAACTATGTTCCTTGAAGATCCCTCATTGCTACCACTACCCCCATTCCAGGAATGCTTCTTTACTCAAAAGTTACCTCTGTAACATACTTTATGGGGAACATATAACTTTCATATCTATTCGTTCAGTTGGTTCTCACAACAACCCAGTGTAGAAGACATGCATGCATTATTATTATGTCCTTGTTTTTAAAGATTTGGAAATTTATACCAAAAGACATTTGGTGCCTAAGGTCACACAAAGAATATATGTTTTCCTGTTCTCTCATTGGAAAAATACTCATCAAGGGCCCATGGTTTGCGGAGCATTGTTAGGTACTGAGGATGAATAAAAAGGAAGGTTCTTGTTCTGAATCAAAATAAGGAAGAAGCAGTCTCTTTTCCTTGCTCAGACTTCACTTTTTAAAGCCAGGATTTGATGTTTGGCTCTACCCAATCATTAAAATAAAATAAAACTCACATGAGGCAATTAATGTGGGTGACATTGAATACTTCATACATGGTGAACTTGAGTGGTCTTAAAGGAATGGAGGGACTTGAGTGGTAATTAGATCAATGTATTATGTTGCTTTCTACCTCGGTATCCAATGTATACCTTTTTAAAACTCTTTTTTTTGGTACTAGAGCAAAAGCTGTATAATTTCTTCATTCTTTATTATGTAAAGTGTAACTTAGACTCACTCAGGCTCTTCGTTTAAAGTTGATATTCTGATATAAATGTCCCACTATCATTCCTCTAGAAAGTTTAGTATTTGCAGATAAAAAAAAAAAAAAAAAGAATAAATTGGATTTCTGTGGACTTTCATTGTAAGAGAAAAAGTTAGTTATTCCAATGATTTAATTTTTTGAATTCTTTTTTTTAAAAGATTTTATTTATTTATTCATGAGAGACACAGAGAGAGAGGCAGAGACATAGGCAGAGGGAGAAGCAGGCTTCCTGTGGGGAGCCTATTGTGGGACTTGATCCTAGGACTCCGGGATCATGTCCTGAGCTAAAGACAGACGCTCAACCACTGAGCTACCCAGGTGCCCCTAATTTTTTGAATTCTGAATTGAAAAGAGATTGCTGTATTTGAAACCTAAAGGTGGGAATGAGTTTGTGCAACTTATTTTTGTCAAGTTTAGTTTTTACTTCCGTATTTAATTCTTTTTTTATATGTCTATATAAGTTATTAATTCTGTTGTTACATATGTATATTTTGTATGTAATACCACTTTATGTTTCCATTTCATCTTAGATTATTATTCATTGTTCTTTTATGTGCTCCAATAAAGTCATTGTTTCTATATGTGTTTTCTGATTGACAAGTTGAATAAAGAAATTGATTTTCTTTGGAGTAAAACTAAGTATTGAGTCACACAGGAAAGCCTTTGGAAAACAAATAGAGCAATCCTTTTGTCAATGCTAATATTTCAGTTTTTCAAGCTACTTGCATGACTGGAGTGATAACCGATCTTAGAACAAGCATTTGATATTGATTTGCCAGTCTAAAGTAACAAGTTACCGCTTCACTTCTTATCAAGAATTAAATCAAAATAATTCTAGGCCTATATAATATGTATCTTGAGAGTTCTCTTGCATGATTTATGTGTTGCAGTGTAGCAGGGATAAATGTTGAAGAATCATATGACTTTAGATAAAGGTTGTATATTATTACATAATTTTATTATATAATAAATCTTAATTTGATATACACAAAAAGCTGTTGCAGGGGTTTTTATTTTTATTTATTTGTTTGCTTATTTATTTATTTTTAAAAGATTTTATTTACTTATTCATGAGAGACACAGAGAGAGAGAGTTAGAGACACAGGTAGAGGGAGAGGCAGGTTCCATGCATTCCCCCGATGTGGGACTCGATCCTGGGACTCCAGGATCATGCCTTGGGCCGAAGGCAGGCACCAAACCTGAGGCCTCCCCCCCCCCCCCGGGATCCCCAGTTGCAGGGATTTTTAAAAAGTTGAGGGGCAGATCGTATTATAAGAATTTGCATCTTTTTAAATTAATCCTGATGAATTTTTAGCCCATAAGGCTTTTTAATTGTCCAATAAAAATCCCAAATGGGAAACACTGATTTGCTTACAAAACATAGATTTTTTTTGCAAATCTGAATTATCATTCAAAGCTGATATTAGAAATAAAAATTCTATGTTGTTTCCTCTTTTTCAGAATTAAAATATGAGGTTATAATTAGGTACTCTGTGTTTCATATAAAAGTCAGATAGTATTTTTTTGCATATTTTAAATTTATTTCCAGAATTTACCATCTGGTAAATGGTTTGAGTTAATTTCAGAGAGTTGCAAATAACTCAGATGTTTCATACAGAATTAACAATTCATGCATCCCATATATGTGTGTATGAGTCTATATGCGATAAGCTTGTTGTAGCTCAGATATTTAAAATAAATCCAGAATTAATATTGGATCTTTTTCTTACAAGCCCTCTTCCTTCTCGAAGGTCATAGAATTGTTTTTGATAATGTAAGTCTGTTTCTTGCTTATGCTACATGTTCATAATGTGTCAATGGGAGTAGGGGTTTTTTGTGACAGCAACCCTACTTAGGCACCCAAGTGCAGGAAAACTATATCTTTATGCTTCTATATTTGGCAAGGGAGGAGATGTGGATGTGACATATGAGAGGATGTGTGTACCTGTTCCTAAACAAGCTCCTAGCAATTGTGTGTGGAATTGGCAAGCTGATTCCAGAATATGTATGACAGATACAAAGGGGTCACTATACCAAGACAGTCTGGAAAAAGAATAAGGTTGTAGGGCTTACTCTACTGGATATCAAGACTTTATTACAAAGCTGTAGTAATTAAGACATATAGTGTTGGCACAGGGATAAGCAAATAGACAAATGGAATTGAAAAAGGAGTCTAGCAACAGAACCACACCTATATGAAGACCTGATTTATGGTGAAAGTTGGCACTGTATAGCAATGTGAAAATAATGGTCTTTCCAACTAATAGAGCTGGGTCATTTGGCTTGCCGTGTGGAAAAAAATGAAACCGATCATCATATTACATCAAAATCAATTTCAGGTGGTTCCTCCCCCCCCCCCCCCCGCCCCCCCCAGCTGACGTTGGTTTCATGCATAGTATGAGGTAGTGGTCAAGTGTAATTCATTGAGTTTGATTAGATCATGGATAGAACATATCCATTAACAAGTTTAATAGAATATTGCCAGCATCTCAGAAATCTCTCCTGGGCATCCTTCCAATCACTGTTTCTTTCCTTTTTTTTTTTTTCCAGAGATAACCATTATCTTGAATTCTGATGCTAAAGTTAATGCTTACTTATTTTTGTACATCATACAAATGGAATTATATAGTAGATACCCTTCTCTGTTTTGCTTCTTTTGCTCAGTATTGTGTTTGTGAGATTAATTTATGTTGCTGGTTATAGTTGTAGTTCTTAAGAAGTGTGGAGTTATGCTTCTCCTCCCTAAATGGAGGTGGAGTATCTATATAAATTGTTTGGATTTGTTTACTTAGTATGGACTCATGGATATTTCTTTGATAGTTTGGATTATATTCCAGTACTATTTTAGTCATTTTCTTGTTCAGGTTGCTCCAGCTTTGGCCAGCAGAAACTCTTTCAGTTGCCTTTTATATCTCCTTGGTATAGGCTCATCATTGGTGGTGGTGGTATTGCTTTTTGGTGCTACAAGTTGGTCAGATCTATCTTGTACATTTTCTGTGGCAGTCTAAAAGTAAGCCATTTCTTCAAGAAGCCCTGGTTCCTTTCATTGGAGAATGCTGTTGGAAACCAAGATCTGAGTGCTAGCCATGTTCATTGTCACTGAGGTGTTGATGTTTCTAGGCCCACTTAGCTGACAGAGCAAGGACATATATGTGTATATACTAACCTGTGCTTATATACATATATATATATACATATATACTATAAATATTTACATATGTATCCATCTGCATATATATTAAGCTGAACATAAGTTCAGGCTGATGTCTAGAGCTCTAACTCATTATTACATGGATTGCATAGATCCTGCCAGGTTCCCCTCACCGTCTTATGTGAAGAAGATTCCAAAGGTTTTTGGCCAATTAGAAGAATGGATTTGCTATTTATTGAGAGGAGAAGACTGCATGGGAGCAAAATTGGGGTGAACATCTGGAATACTGTTATCCTATTGTTGAATGACGTGAATTAAATAGATAATATTTTATTTTAAATGTTAATAAAATATGTATAACATTTATAATTGTGAAGTAATCCTTTTAACTCAGATTGTCACTTTCTTTCTTAAATTAAGTAAAATACATGCAACTTGGAATTTGCCATTTTAACCATTTTTAAGCATACAGTTCAGTAGTGTTAAATGCAGTAAATCTCCAGAACTGTTTTCATCTCACAAAACCAAAACTCTTTATGATCAGCTCATTTACTTAGCATTATATCCTTAAGGTCCATCCATGTTGTATGTATTAGGTTGCTAGGATTATTTAACAAAATGCCACAGATGGGGTGGCTTAAACAGCAGAGATTTCTTTCTTCACCGTCCTGACGGCTGGAATTCCCAGATCAAAGTGTTAGAAGGTTTGGTTTGTTATGAAGCCTCTCTCCTTAGCTTGCAGATGGCTTCTGTCATCCCTCCTCTTCACATGGTCTTTTCTCTCTGCATAGACATCTCTGGTGTCCCCCTGGTGAGGCCAAATTTCCTTTTCTCAGAAGGACACCAGTTGGATTGAATTAGGATCCACCCTCATGACTCATTTTAACTGAATCACCTCTTCCAAGGCCCTGCTTCCACATACAGTCACATTCTAGATACTGGGGGTTAGAGCTTCGATATTTGACTTTAGGAGGGACACAGTTTAGCTGATAACATTGTAGTATATGTCATGTGTCAGAATCTCCTTCCTTTTCAGGCTGAATACATTCCATCATGTGTGAAGAGCACATTTTATTTATCCATTCATTGGTTGGTTGGGTTGCTTCCACCTTTGGGGTGTTATGAATAATGCTGCTCTGAACATGGATGTACAGATGAACATGGATATATATATTTGAGACCTTGCTTTCAAGTCTTCTGGGAATATGCCAGAAGTAAGATTGTTAAATCATACAGTAATTCTATTCTTAGCTTTTTGAGGAACTGCCATACTGTTTTCTAATGCACCTGCACCAATTTACATTCCCAGCAACCGTGCACACAGGGTTCCAGTTTCTATACATGCTCGCCAACACTTGGTGTTGTCTGTGTCTTAGAGCAGCGATCCTAATGTATAGGAAGAGTCTGAAGACTCAAACATACCAAATACAAACAAAGGAAAAAGAAAGTTTTATTTCTAATGTTTCTCAGGAATAGCCAGCATTAACATCTTGGTATTCTTTTAGATTTTTTTTCCTGTGTATGTATGCAGGAATACACAGAAATATGTATACACACATACACTTTTGTATGATTTTTTTTTACTTTTGTATAATTTTAACAAAACTTTTATCATTTGCTTACATAATTTTTATCCTGTTTTTTTTTTCATTTAACATTACGAGTATTTCCTGTGAACTTAAGTAGTATTGAAATACATGAGTTTTAATGGCCACAGTAAATTACGATTTAATTATTTTCTGATTATTGCACATCAGGTTGCTTCTAGTTTCCCTTGTATACAATTCTCTGATGAAAATTTATCTGTATAAATCTCTGCATTTCTGACAATTTCCTTTGAACAGATTCCTAGGAGGAGATGAGCAAGATAAAAGATCCTTTTTAAAGGTTCTGAATATGGATTACAAAACACAGAACTGTTGTCAGGAACTTGGTTCTGATCTAGACTCCCTCCAGCTACATGGAAGACACCACTGTCAGCCAACACTTACCAGACTTGAATATTAATTTTTCCAACTCACTTAAACATTTTTTTTCTAATTGGGTAGGTAAAAATGGTTTCACTTTGATTTGCCTTGCATTTCTTTAATTATTAGTGAGGATGTGCAGTTGTTACATATTTATTATTCTTTCTCTTGTGAATTTTATGTGCCTGATAAAACAGTTGACGTGGATAGAAAATGGCACATTGAATTTGCAGAATTACCAATATTTTTCTAGTGTAAGAATAGTATAAGAAGATGTTATTAGTCATAGCCTTTAATGTTTAAGAATATATAATATGCCTAATATTAAGAGATGTTGCATTTATTAATGCTACTTTCCTTGTTTTATGAGATGTAAATACTAGACAACTGCTTAAAATATAAGTATTTGTAACAGAGGAGATGCATGTTATAATTTGAAGAAGAGTTCATTTTTATTTAAATTCCAACATTATTACTTACTAACCTGAAAATAAATAATTAATACAGTAAATACTATTACTCAAACAGCAAACAAAATTAGATTAGATGAGAGAGAAGGAGACAGACAATCTGACACAAAAACTCAGGACTACTGATAAAATTATAAGGGGAGAGAGATTTGGAGGGGAATGGTGCAGACAAGGGAGTAGGATGGACAATTAACCAATTTGTAGCCAGGAGAGCAGAATTCAGAGTTCCTGGAGGGCTTTGGCAATTCAGTAAACCCTTTTTGAGGTAAATTGTTATCCTCCTATAAATTGAAAGTCTCAGATGCCTCTGTACCCAGGTTTGTCATATTGGGGTTATGTTTCTCTCTGGAGAAGTAGGCAAGCTGAGTTCATAAAGAGACTTTCCCAGACTTGGTATCATGTGACCTGGTGTCTTCTGAGTTATCCCTAGGGTTTATGCAGATTATTTGTCTGAAGCCCAGATTATATCAGTGTAGATGCAATTAGATACTAACAGGATGAACATGGTGATTTTATGTTTGTTTGGTATGCTTAAGTACAGGGGAATTACAGATTCAGAAAGTCTTTGATCAACATGAAGTTTAGTTGGATTAAAGTCTACAGGTTACATTTGTGGAGACATCTGTTTAGTTCTTCCTTGGGGAGGAAGAGTGAGTGGGTAGGAGGCGTGGAGCCTGGCCTGGTAGGGAGAGCCAGGATCCCATAGAGTGTCACATATAAACCTGTGCTATATTTACTAATCATTGCTTTAATTTTACATTTTACATGTTTATAGCTAATTCAGGAAGGAGAAACAAATTGAAACTTAACACTGTCAATATTTTAAAAGTATAATGCTTTCTATTAAAAAAGTAATGTGCTTGTAAAATGTCCAACCTAGGCAGAAGAATATAAATCCCTTCCCACCCCCTGCCACTTCATTGTTTACTTCAGAGATGAGTATTTTAAGATTTTCATATGTTTGTAAAAACACATATGTTATTTTATGTAAAAGAGATTATATCATCCATGCTCTTCTATAGCTTATTCTTTTTCCTTTAATATGTATGTTTTTGGTATTTTTCTATGTCTGTAGATCCCCTCCATCCAATGGCTTCATAGTCTTCCATTGTATGAAAGTTCATAATTTATTAAGCAGTCTCTTCAGAATGATATGTAATTGACTTTAAATTTGTTTTGCAGTTTAAATAATGCTACAGTGACATCCTAAATATGGATGGTGTATTATTAAATATGAAATCTTTGAGTCAAAGTCAGTATTTAAGGACAGCCTGAGATGGATAAGAAGTGCATATTTTTCTGCATAGTGGGTATTTTAATCACCTCTGTCCAGGCATTAATAGTATTTTACCTTGGCAGAGCACTTTAACGTTTTCAAAGAATTCTACATTCATGACTTCATTTGCTTCTTACAAGTGATCAGTGTATGGATTGGTTTTATTAATCTTGCTAAAGCATGGAGTGGTTCCTAACTTGTCTATGGCTGGACCTTACCTGGGTCTCCTCATTCTTGGTCTGATATTAATATATTTGAAGATAGTGGAGTGTCCTTGAAAGGTATAGGGCCAGTGGTAGGAAATGTTCTTCTTGTCCAGTGGGGAGGTTTGCTAGGTTTTCCTTTTTATGTCATTTCAACCTGACTCTGAATCATTAGCTTTTTATTCAAGAAAGCTTTAAGTTTAGTGATTTTCAGGTATGTTTCCCATTGATATATTACAATATCTTCTGTTAATGCATATAAACTTTTAATTCTAAATGGACAATATGACACTTTCATGTTTCTTTGTGCCAGTCATTTAAAGAATTATTTGATAAAACCTTGCTTTATCAACTCCTTGAGACTGCTGCCTTCAGAATGTATCTGAAAGGCCTTTATGTATCATAGCATATGTTTTACTGTCCTGAGAAGACCAGATAAATCTACTCATAGTATTGTTTATCCTTACTGATTATTCAGTGAAAGGAGGGGTTGAGTGAAAATTAATGTTGGTAGCCATCCATCCATTCATTCAACAAATGGTGACAGAGTGCCTAATGTAAGCCAGGTATTATCCTTAGCTAATTCTGAGAGGTGTGGACACTAAAATCTTATGGAGGGAGACCTTAGGCACTCCAAAAGCTGGGCAGTTAAGATGGAAGCCCACAGAATGGAATCCTCCTTCTAACTCAGCAGAAAGCTAATGTTGAATTGCCAGAGATCAAAGGTGAGAAGTCAAATGTTTCTTCTCTGGTCTCTCCCTCTAGTATGTGCCACTAACTGCCCAACCTTGTTCTGGACATAGCATTTTGAGAAAGAAGAACCTTTTTCCTAGACTTTCTTCATAATAAATGTATTTTAATGCCACAGAGTCGCCTATGTTGCCTGTGATGTTGAATTTACTTTGTTGTGAATGGTTGTATGTTGAACACATTGAGAGAAACAAAAAGAGTAAGGAGCGAGGGAAGAGAGGAAAAGAGAAGGGGAAGGAGGGGTATTTTAAGTTAACATGAAGCAAATATATTGGCAGAATATGTATGAGTGTCCTCTTTACAGCATTTCTTAAAAGAATTGTGAAAATTATCATCATGTGCAGGCAGCCCCATAATGTATAATATTCCTAATGTTCTAGGAATCTAATAAAATATTTTTATGATAAATTAGATGTCTATTTAAAATTGGGAACTTGTGAATGATACATCAGCCATAGGAAGACCCCTTGGTTTTCTGACACTGCATTATACGGATATTTAGAATTAATCATCTTTACTTCGCTAGCACCTAATGAATTATAGAACTATAGAGTTCAAATAATTCATAATTTTTAACATCGTCCTCTAACTCAAGCTTAATCGACTATAGAGATTTCACCATGGTAAGTTAGAGAAGTCCCCAAGAATGGGTATTTTTTCATATCTACCTAGCATTTTGGTATATAGTGCTAATTAAATTTTTTGAATAAAAATATATATATTTTAAACACTTCAATTGTTTTTAATATCCAGAACTTCTGTGGAACTTAGAATTTTAATTCTAACAGTTACTGTTTAGGCAACTCATTTAAATTTTCTTTTTTTTTCTTTTTTTTTCATTTAAATTTTCTAAGCCTCATTTCTCCATTGAAGACAGGCATTTATCTGTAAAATGAACAGAAGAATGTTTATGGCACACAGATTTTCATTTTTATATTTGCATGTTCCTTTATTAAAATCTGTGTTTTTCATAAATAAGGGCTACATAACAGTTTGCTGAGAGGGATAATAAAGTAACAAAACTTACTTTACAAATTGTCCGACACCAAACAGTTGCTCAGTATTACTGTTAATATGATTCCCATTGTTATACTCTACAACCACAAAGAACATTTTAAGATCCAGGATTTTTTTTTAATTCATGAGAAACATACAGAGAGAGGCAGAGACATAGGTGGAGGGAGAAGCAGGCTCCCTGTGGGGCACCAAATGTGGGACTCGATCCCAAGACCCTGGGATCATGATCAGAGCCAAAGGCAGATGCTCAACCACTGAGCCACCTAGGATTTGAATGGATTTTTATTCTGTTTGTTCAAATTGTGGTATGTATATAGGCTAAATTTTGAAAAGGAATGAGAAAAAAATTTAAAAATAATTTATCATGTATTTTAAAGTACTTTGAGTATTATTTTTAGTACCCACTCTGTGCCAGGTAGCATTCTAGGTGCTGGGAATATAGTTTTACAGAAAAAAGATACAGATCCTCTTCTGTGGGGCTAACCATTTCATGGAGGACTTAGATGATTCATGTAAGACATGTGACTGGAGGGAGAGTGTAGGGTTCTATATAGGACATATGAAGGGCACCCTTGTCAAGACTTGGGTCTGTTGAGAGCATCAGGGGATATTTTTGTGAAGGAAGCATCACTAAATTGAGACCTTCAGGATCAGGAATAGGTAGGCAGGTGGAGAGCATACACCTCGGCTCAAAGAGAGGCTATAGTATAGAGATTGGGGGAGATTTGAGCTGACATTGGAGAGATAAGCAGGGACCAGGCCCTGCAGGGTCATGGATACCAGATTTGGATTCTGTCCAAGAGAGGGTGGAGCATCACAGTGACGTGATCAAACTGCTATTTTAGGAAACACCACTTCACTGTGGAAGAGCAAATTGCAGGAAGAACAATAGGAAGCACTGTGAAGGACTAGGAGAGAGCTTCTGGTGGCCTGGACTGAAGACATAGCATTGGAGAATGAGACAGACAGTTGGACAAATTGGAGTGATACTGACAGGCCTGGGGGATTGACTGGATGCTCTTGTTTCTGACCAACCAACTATGTGGGTAGTGATGCCATCCACCAGCATAGGCAACAGAGTGGAGGCAGAGGCTGGGTCAGGGAGTGGCAATGAGGTATGTGTACACTTGCTGCACTCTGTGTAACTGTGGGAAATATGACTTGAGAAGATGAGGTGGATAGTTGCATAATTGGGTCTGGAGCCAAGAAGAGAGACTTGGGTAAGTCTTGGGAAAGAAGAGACCAAGCCTAGACAAAAGGTCTTGCCCAGATCTTAAGTGGCAACAAATTCTAAAGGAGTGACAAAAGAGTAGAGACAAGCATAGCACATTCAAGAGTAGCCCAAAAGGCAGGAGGTGAATTACGAGTATATATTTCCATAGAGTGTAGGGAAGAAAGCTTCTCAAAAGGCAATAGTAGCTGTGTGGGAGGTTGTAGAGTGAAAAGTATCCATTGATTGCCTAGTGAGGAAGTTGTGACCTTGCTGTGAAGAACAGAACCAAATCACATGGGTTTAGGAAAACCAAAAATTGGAGAGAGAGCAAGTGTGGATGGCTCTGCAGAAAACAGTGGCTGATGGAGAGCAACAGCCAGAAGGGGGCAGAGGGTCAGGGAGGACTTGTCATTTTCTTTTTTAGAAGATAGGAGGGACTTGAATGAGTTCATTAGCTGATGGAAAAAATCCCAGGGGAGACCAAGATGGCGACTAAGTACGAGAAAGTGGCATCTGTAGAAGGCAGGTTGGGGGCAGTAGGCTTCGGTGTTCAAATGGGAGAATTAGCCTGGGAAGGAGGAAAGAGGAGTGAGGAGTAGGGGAATCCAGAAAAGGATGTGAGGCCTGAGGTGGCAGGTGAGGTGAGAAAGATTGGAGGATGAGAAGTTGAGAGAGCATCTGCCCATTACCTTCTGTTTCCCTGTGACCGAGGAACTGAGTCCATGTCTCGTACCCCAGACCTGCAATCCTGGTGACATAGAGGCTGCATCCTCTCAGTGGTTCTCTGTTCTTATTCAGACACTGAGGATTTCCATCGTATTTTCCTCTTCCCTCTTCCCTTTACCCACTAAGACTTCTAGCTCAGCTGATAAACTGCCCTGTACTAAAATAGGCCATTCTCAATTTCAAAATAGGATCTCTCTCCCTTTCAGATAAATTATTGGGTCTATGATAGTCTTTGCCATTTGTATTTCCTACGTGGAAGACTCTAATGGTTGGTCTGTCAGATTGCTTCCACACCAGAAGGTATTTGAGGACATGCAAATTCCTTTAATTCTTTCTTTCCTTTAAGTTAGCTGTATTTGCTTTCATTCTAGCCTGGGGTTAGTTCTGTACCTCACAGGTAAATTAATTCAGTTCAACAGATGAAAGTAGCTCAAGTTAACTCTTAACTCCTTTTCAGAAATCCCATTTCAACCAGATAGTGTGTGTCATTAATGGTTCTGGGAGGAAAAGAAGTTGAACAGTTGGATTCAGGGAGAACAGGAGCCATTCTTTAATGGCTGATGTTCAGGGTCTTTTCTGTGTCCAGAAAGTGGACCCAGCCAATATCAGGAAGTTATATGAGAGGACATGGCTACCGTTCTGTCCCCTAGTTTAGTGTAGAGTATCACATCCATGACCCTGAGTGGCCACAAAGGGAGGATATGGAAGGACATCATAGTTAAAACATAAGCACGCTATTAAATATGACTTCTTGCATATGGTTTTAAAATTCCTAGGAATATAAGTTTAGAAACTGATGCTGCAAAGTGAAAATGAAATTTAACTGAGTATTTGGTGGAGGAAAGTACTTTATTGAAAGTCTTGGGAGTGAGTGTCCTTCTAATAACGGACACCGTGATTGATGGCAGCTCTGTGCTGCTGCTGGCTAGAAGTGAGCTCTTTGAAATAGCATAGTAGGGACTATATAGGTGGGTCTTGTTTGGTTAAGTTACTACTGCTTGTGTGAAGCTCCACTGCATCTTTATATTCTAACAAGGAGAAGATGGTAAATCAGAGTAATTGCTTCATCCCAAGGCACTTTTATATTGTAAAGGAAAAAAGGTCCTGTTAAGAAACTCAAATTAACTTCTCTGTTTATACTATGCTATGTGGAAAGCCTCTTGGAAAGCTGCTTGTCATACAACCTGGTGGTTTATTTATAATGGAACAATTCCATTAGAACCTGACACTTGTTCTCATGCCACGAAGACTTTAAGATCCCTCAGGAAAAGCATTTAACCCTTGGAAATGCAAAGCTGTCATTTATCTGTCATCTCTCTAAGAACTCACTGGGGGCTATTTACAAGAGAGTTGAAACAGTCATCATTTCCACCGAGAAATGGAGTTAGGACTAACTAAATGATCAGTATAGAACTGACAAATGTCCAGCACCATATTCCAGAAGTGTCTTGTCTTTGTAAGGGTAATTATGGTATTCCATAATTTTTAAGGAGCTCACTGTACAGAATTAATACTGGAGTATTTTTTTAATACTGGAGTATTAATTGCTAGTGCTGACTCAGTTGAATTGCTTATCCCACTTGTATAAGTTTTAGAAGAATTCTTGAAGTTAACACTTTCCAACTAAAGAGACTTAGCAGATCTTAGAAGAATGAACTGAAATTGTCATGATCTGAAAATTAATACCCTTCTGCCTGGCATTTACTAGCAAAAGATGGGGATGCCATTTGTCAAAGCCTGTCAGTGAGCAGATTCCCCGGGGAGCCAGCAGAGCAGAGTCTAAGAATTCGGTTTCTGGTGCCAGACTGCCTGGCTTCAGACCCCAGCATTGTCGCTCACCGGCTATGGACTTGTATGAGTTAGTTAACCTCAGAGCCTCTTGTTTCTTCACTGGTAGATGGGGATAATGTCTCTTACGGTTTTCAAAACCACTCAGTGAAATAATGCATGTAAAGTGCTTCAGTAATAGTAAAGGGTTGCTGTTATTAGCAAAATTTAATATGGGCCTGATGGGCTTGGGAAGATGTTACAGATTATCCCAAAAGGCTATTTTTCTTTGGAATATTTGTGGGCTCAATTTGTCTATGAGTGTTCATTATTTTGTGACTCCCTTCTGTTTTCCTAGTTTCACCAAAGCTGTGGTACGGGACAAGTGATTATGGCCCAAACCACTCTCAATTTTTTTCCCATTCTTGTAGAATAGATCGGCAGTGCTGAGGCAGAGATCTGTAAATGCTCTTAGAGGGTTTCAAGATTGAATTAAGATTGAGATCACCTTTGTGATCCAAGACAAACAAGTAAGGTTGGACTGACCTTTCCAGGGTACTTGTCGAAATGATTTTGGGGATCATACTTACAAAGCTGATGGCAAAGCCAGTAGTGTAATGCTCTTGGGGGAAAATGGAATCAAGAGATGTGAGAAGGGAATTACTTGGCTCTCCAAGAAAAGCCTAGTATAAGTGAGCAGGACAGAGTGCTGTTCTTCAGGATTTAAGGGTTATATGGGCCGTTGACCAGTCCTCACTCCTCAGCAGATCTTTAACTACCAACCTCACCACTCTTCTCATCACCATCACCCCTTCCCACCACTCTCCAGCCCCTCTTCCCACCACTTCACCACTACCACTCTAACCACCACCATCACTCCTGTCATTTCCATTACCCCCCAAACATTACCAACCCCGCCAACACCCCACCCCTTCTCACTTCCCCCAACTCCTCTTAATGCCACCACCCCCTACCCCTCTTATCCTCAGCCCCATCATCACCACCATTACCTCCATCCCCTATGTCCTCATCCCCACCCCCATCCCCATCGTCACTGCCATTACCTCCATCACCCCCCGCTCCCTACCTTCTCATCCCCACCCCACCCCCATCATTACTACCATCACCCCCACCCCCTACATCCTCATCCCCACCCTCACCTCCATCATCACCACCAGTACCTCCATCACCTCCATCCCCTACCTCCTCATCCCCACCCCACACTCATCATCCCCACCATTACCTCCATCACCCCTACCCCCTGCCTTCTCATCCCCACCCTTACCTCCATCATCCCCACCATTACCTCCATCACCCCCATCCCCTATCTCCTCATCCCCACCCCCACCTCCATCATCACCATCCCTACCACTATTACCCTCCCCATCCCTACCCTACACCCCCAGCACCAGTACCATGGCTACAACAGTTCAGGACCTTGAAGGACTCCGGTTGGGGAATCTTTGCCTCTTTACCCAGCTGTGATTCCAACCCACCTTCTCTCTGACTCACTTCTCACACCTGCTCATTCTCTGACCACCTTCCTGTCTCTCAGTCTTCCAGCTCTGTCTGTAGATTAAGGAAGGAATTTGCAAGTATACTTTAACAGTCTTGCTTTTCTTTGACTTAAGGGATTACTGATCTTTTATCATTTGCTTTATAAATAATAAGAGATGATAGTTTTACTCATTAAGTTTAAAGCAATTGTTATAATTTTGCAGTGTTTGATTAAGTTTCTTTAATTATACAAAGTTGTTGACATTGCTACTCCAAAGAACAGAAGAGTTTCTGCAAAACATTCTCGCTACTTGGTGTCTTCTCTTCGTGTTTGCCCCTGTGGCTGCCAGTGCACTCTAGGGGAAGGTTAGTGTGTTGTGCAAGGGCTTTGAGGGTCCCATGACTGAAAAGGTTATCTTCTCTGTGGTCAAGGTGTTCAAGGCCAGTCCTGATGCAAACTGTAAAGAAAGGGACAGTGTGTCTTTTATTCTTCCTTGTGTCCACCCTTCATTTATTTACTCCAAACCAGACCTGCTCCAGGAAGGGATCAGATTAAACTCATTTAGGGTAAGGTAGCAACAACATGGTGGCGGTGGAGCTCACCAAACAAATGAAGCTTTAAATGTGGAATTCCAGCAGGTTAAAGAACTAGGATGGTGTAGGCAGGGCAGAGGTCACCTCCTCCACATCCTTTCAAAGGCTGCCTAGTAGTAATTTGTGTATCATGTACTTTTAAGCCCTTCTTCCCTTCATTCTCCTCTACCCACCCTTTTCTCAAGACCCGGCTCAAAGGCAGTCTTTTGCAGGAAGCACTCCAGATTCCCTGTGCTTCCTTCTCTGATGCCCCAAACACATGATGTCAACATGCTCTGCTTTAAATGGGCCACTTCCCTCTTCTCCCCGTCTCCTGAACCATTCGCTTCACAGTAACAAGGAAAGGCCAGTCACAGCCCTAGTTGTCTCCCTTGGACCTAGCACCATGGCTTTCAGAAAAATACTTTTGGACTAAAGTGAGTTGTGTTTCTGCTGTGTAAGAGGACAGTAGATTTTAACCATAGAGAACATGATAACTTTCTTCAAAAGATTGGTGAGAGGTCGTTCTCTCTCTTCTCCTTGAATTTACTTGTTTTCCAGCCCTCAACTCTGGAGACATACCAGTAGATAAGATAATGTTTTTGTTTTGTTTTGTTTTGTTTTATTTTGTTTTGTTTTTTAAAGAAGAAAACAGTTTGATGACTCTCATCGAGGGGTGGGATTAGCTATGCATGGCCTTGGCTGATAGCATCCTCCATGGGAAATGCAGTTTGTCTGCAGCAAATGTTCAGATATAAACAGGCTGCATATGAATCAGTGCCAGAGGGAGGAGAGCAGTCCCTCCTGGCCAGCTGGGCCTTCTGGGTCAAACCTGGGCTCAGCTGAGTGGGTGGCTCCACCAGCTCCACCACCTCTCCCTCCAGGAGGGCTGCTTAGGCAGAGACAAGAGCAGGCTAAGGGATGGGTAGGATTTGATGCAAATAGTGATACCAGCAGCCCAAGCTGACTTATTACTTCAGAGTCTATAATTTCTAAATTGGCTCATCTGTGCTCTAGTCCACTATTCTGTATTACATGGATATCATTTTATCGCGTGTACTATGGAAAGAAACTGATTTTTGTCTTTTGTGGACTATAAAAAAATTTAACAACTTAGCCTTTATTCCAGAATTCTCCTTTTAGTTCTTTCTGAATGGAAAGTAGCTTCCCTATGTTTCATTTGCCCTGTTTTGCTTTTGTGAGGTTCACATTCACTGTTTATCAATACTTGGCTTGTAGACATCAGGGTTTAGGAAGCATGTCCACCTCTTGCTCCCAGGTAGCTCCTCATCCATGGATTGACACTGCTGTTCCTTCTACATGATGTCTTCTTTATGACATTGTTTTGATTATCAAAGTCTTACTGTAAGTTCCTTGATCTTTAGAAAAGTTATCCCAGCAGTGATAAACACCATCGTTTTCTTTCTTCAAGGGACATTGTAAGGATAAGTAAGGGACCTGTGTGTGGGATGTTTTGAGCTTAGTAGAAGGGAGAAGCCATTAGATTCAAAGGTATTACTATTATTTGGTTTCATACTGTTACCATATGATCAAGAATACATTAATTTTAGAAATGGTGATAATTTCATGTTTGAATTTCTATTCCTATCTACTCAGCATAATTGGCTTTGGCCTGAACCTTACACTTACTTACTTCATTTTATAGATTAAAAGCAAATAAAGGGAAATTATCAGAAATGTTTTTACTATAGTTTTCATTGGCTGTTTTTTAATTCTAAAAATAAATAGGTCTTTTAAAAGGAGTTGATTAAAAAGGCTCATTTTCTGGGAATGTTATGCATCTGCAATAAATAATAAATAATATTGTAGCAGTTGGCTGCCTCCACTTTCATACAAAATAAATAAATACATTTGGTGACATACATTTGAGGAGTGTGATTCTTACAATTTTCATGGAAATAAGGAATAACTTTACAGAGATTTCACCATCTGCTAGTCACCAAAAAAACAAAAAACAAAAAACAAAACAACAAAAAAACAACAAAAAAAACTCCAAAACAAACCAACACAGCTCATAACATGAGGCTTTTACTGAGTCTAATGTATGTATCAGCATTCCAGGAATCAGAATTCTCTACAACTTTAGTCAGCCATTCCCCAGGGAAGCTGACCTGACTTTTCAGCATGTCAAGGGAAAGGTTCCTTTGCTTCTAAAGCAAATGGCATGATCTTTACATTGCTTGAATGACAGAGGAGGGAAGAGAACTGAGTTTTAATGGTGAGAGATCAAGAGAAAGGCACTCTCTGGAGTTGTAAGTACCTGCACAGATTTCACTGGTAATTAGTGGAGTGGTGGACTCACTGTTGAGAAGATACTGTCTTTATGAGTTAAAACATTTAGCGTTGGTAGAAGAGATAAGAGTTCAGACGTTTAGAGAAAGATGGGGGGTGGCAAGTCCAGACTTTCTCTACAATGACATTTGCTTTAAGCAGGTGACATTTTAGCTTCCAAGGCCTGACAAGACAGGTGGTTGTGGTTCTAGTGAAGGAGGTGGAGTCAGATGGGTCACCTTTAGGAAGTGTTGAATGCTCAGTAGAAGCAACAGAGCTGCCTTCCAAAGAAGGAGAAGAAAAACCAAAGGGAAGGCACTGAAGAAGTATTGGCTCTCCTTTTGGATTTCTTTTGTGCTCTTCTGGAGAAGGTGGGGATGATTGTCGTTTTTTGGTCATTCTGGTTTCATCTAGTGGCATGGAGGTTACTGCATGGCACAAGCATCATGGCAGTGCCATAAAAGATGGCAAGTGCATTTCTATTAGCAGGCTGTGTGTAGGTGATCCTGAGGGTGTTCAGTCCTTCTTAGTATGAGAAGGCATAGGCTGGGTGTGCAAGCCGAACCTCATTAGGGAACGTTAGCCAGCCCAGATGTGCATCTTGAAGTGCTTTTGGTTATCTTTAAATGGATTGTGGAATAGGCAGATTTAGTTAAAGAGGAGCAGCTTGCCTCTCACCTCCAGCTTCTCCATATTTTGAAGTGATTCTTACTCCCTGACCCTGAATGCAGCAAGTCTGATAGCTGCCTGATTGAATATGGCTTTTAGCCTAATGATAAACATCTAAACTAGGTTGCAAAGTAGACAGAGCTTATAAATTTGTTTTCATTGCTATACTCTATGCTGTCCCTCTCCCTTTTTTGTTATACCTCCTATTTGGACCCCCTTTGGGCCCCTATGTCCTCTGCCCTTTCCCCTTGGAAACTCATGCACACTCAGATACCAAGGCCTGCTTGGGTTAAAGTATTTCCTCTTCTTGTGGTGTCTACATTTTTTACAGGGGTGAAGACATCTTAAACCAGAGGAATGACTCTCTAGTTGTGGAATTTCAGTCTTCCGCCAGCAGATGCAGGAGGTATTATTTTGGGCATGGGGGCCTCTTAGGAGCCCTGAAATCATTCTAAATGACCACTTGCCTGCCCCATGTCACATAAGGCCACTTCATGCATCACACCAGTCTCATGCGTGTGGTTGGTTTGACTTGCCCTGAGGGCAGTAAGCATGTTTGTGGGAGTCTCTGTGCATGGAGTTCTGCACAGTCGGTGCTTCACAGATGTCTGGACATGCTGGAGAGGGGAAGAAGTGCAGTGCATGCAATGCAAGCTTGTATTTCTGACTGCAAATGCTGGTATTGGTCCCAAAGTTAGCAAGTTCATAGTAAAACTCGGATTCACTTCGTGGTTAAAGCTTACTTCATCTCCATCCACAGCATGGGTCAGTCTCCATTTGAAATCCATGGAATGTTCGTGAAAGCTGGGGTTTCATATTGCAAACATCCACAAGCAGGGCAGGACAATCACAGCCTCTTATTTGAACTGGAAGCTTGGTTCTGTGAATAAGAGTGTCATTTTCATCTTACACTAGTCACTATGACCATAGCTGCCCAGAGAGTTCTTAGTGATGGTTATGTTGGAGCAATGAGCCTCTCAGTTGGTAAGGCTGTGGCTGCAGCCTCCGTTAATGTGAAGGTCACTGGTTAGACTCCCCAATATAATAACTTTGGGTAACGTGCTAAAGATGAATTAAAATGCTAATAGGTGACACGTTCTGGGTATTTTAACATTCCCTAATCTTAAATTTAAATGGAATGCCTTAGGTGTTCTCACAGCCTTGCTGGAAGCATATTCAGCATTGCCCCTTAGCAATTTAAAGTATATTCTGTTCACCTGGGCATAGCTAGAAGGATAAGCAGTATTTATTTTATGATCATTTTATTTGTGTCCTCTACAGCCACATGACACAATATTCTCTCTTATACTCAAGATAGCAATTTGGCTAAAACAAAACAAGACAAAACAGAATCTCTCTCTTTTCATATGTTTCTGTAAACTCATGGATTCTTTCATTATTAACAACACTTAAAAGCAATACATTGGAGTTTGGGTACCCAAAGCTATTCTAAAGCCATTTTGTGCATTATCTTCACATTGAAAACTTACCACGCCATGAAGAATCCCTGTTTTATAATGAAGACACTGGAGTGAGAGAGTTTGTGTGCTCTTCCATCATCGAGTCGCTGGTTATGGGAGAACCGGTTAGTAGGTAGTTGTCCTGGCTCCCAGCTCAGGCATCTGAGTATTAGACCAAGCGGGAGCTCAAAGGAAAACAAGGTCAGTTAAACCAAATGCTTCAGCTAGGAAATGAAGACAGTGCACATTCTGAGGGACATGTCAGTTCTCCACTGAGGCCAGATTTCTTTATATACTGAGCTGAAAAAAAACAAGTGTATTTCCTTCCTTCAGTAAATGGGTCACTTCCTTATTATTAGTTGAATTAGCCTATTTTCTCCTTATGAGGGGGAAGGAACACTATTTCTCCCTTAGTCCTCCCAGTTATCTGGTGTCTGGTCACTTCATAATTGTATTTTGGGAGAATAGATATTAATTTTCTTTAACAAAAAAAGCTGAGATGCTTGATGACACACCATAATTCAATTTCCGTTCTCTCCCTACGTTGCCTGCACCCCTTCCTCCTGGCACATTTTTCATAGTTAGGAGGAGTGATAGTGTCAAATATATCAGAAGGAAGAATTGATTCAGTAGTAGTTTGACGACTTGACTGATTAACAGAGATCAGAAGAAGGCTCATAACTGTGAAAACCATTGCAGCATGGAGTTTTAACAGCTCTTTAGGGAGCTAGTTAATGAAAGAATCACTACAGAAACACAGCCATACAAAAAAAAAAAAAAAAAAAAAGGAAAAGAAAGACAAGAACAGGAGCATTCCCATAGAACATTCAGAGGCTATGTCATAAGAGGAAATATGCTCGTAATTTCTATTTACACATCACTGTAATTACTGTCTGCCTTAAGATTACTTTCAGTCTTCTGTCAAAGCTGCTTAGATATTTCCTGTCTTAGATATCAGGCAGAGAGGACTAGTACTGGTTGGAACTTGCCCTAAGGATTTTTTTTTTTTTACCCCTGAAGAATGTAATTATCAGACACCCAAGCTCCTACTGCTGGGTGTCTAATCTGATCCTTGTTCTCCTTGTCACGGCCGTCTATCCATGAACCAGACTTTTGCACTCAGGGGAATGTTCCACAGGGTTTTAGCCTTTAACTTTTTCCTGTGTGGTTGTTCTCTTTTCTTTCTCCTGATGCAGCGTCTATGAACCAGATAGAAATGTGTTACGAAGGAAGGAACGAGAGAGAAGAAATCAGGAAACACAGCAGGATGATGGCACATTTAATTCGAGTTACTCCCTCTTCAGTGAACCTTATAAGGTAGATGATTTTCAATTCATCTTCTCCCCGACTTGTACCTCTACCCCTGTGATGGCAGTCTCTCCTTGAAGAGTTGACCAACCAAACTCCAGCTTGTTCTCTGCCTGTTCAGCCCAAGAAGACAGCTCTGCCTCTCAGAATGAGGTCTTTTCCCACAAATCTTGGTGTCTAGTTCACATGACTTGACTGCCTGTTTCCTCAGTAAAATGTAACTTTTGCGTAATGGTGAGAGCTGCTTGCTGTGAATTTTATCAATAGTATGGATTTCATTTCTGCGTTGATTTTCAAAGTAATGCCACTTGTAATGTTTTTCCTTCTAAGCTATAGGAAATAAAAAGAGGTTGGGTAACATATTTGCCACACATAGGTTATGCTGTGATCAGGCTACCTGATAAGATAATGAGAAAAAAAAAATGGCTGGATTGTTTCTCATTTACACCAAAGGCCAGAGATACAAACTCTGCCAAAATGAAAGGTCTTCCAAGATTTCACTAATATCTGAGGCCTGCACGGAACTGTGGATAGTTGGCCTCTTGCACATTTAGCTCATGTTCATTTTTAAGCTTTATGCTGACTTCTTTTGCCTGTCACTCTGGGTTTCTGACAAGAATATGATATATTTAGAAATTGGCAGCAGAACAATTTGAGCCCAATTTGAATTTTCAAGAAAAGTTTCTAAGGGACTCTAAAAAAGCAAAGAAAACCCAATCCTGGAAAGCCTTAATCCTGATTTCCATTGCTGCATCATACCACCAAGGATAGATTCCCTTTTGGTGTAGTCTAAGGCTCTTTGTGGCTTCCTGGTTCTGGTGCCATGCAGCGTAGATGGATTTCTGAGACAACGATTTTGATTTCACCTCCCAGCTCTCATTCTGAATGTGACAGCCCTGACTCTATGAGCCATCAAGGCACCTCTCCATTGTTTCCTGTATTTCCCTTGTCTCTAACGACAAGGTGCTTACTGTGTTTTTCTTTCTCCAGACTAACAAGGGGGATGAGCTCTCCAACCGGATCCAGAATACTTTAGGCAATTACGATGAAATGAAAGACTTTTTAACTGATCGATCTAATCAGAGTCATCTTGTTGGCGTTCCCAAACCTGGGGTTCCTCAGGCTCCCGTGAACAAGATCGATGAACATTTTGCTGCAGATTCAAGAGCCCAGGCCCAGCCCTCATCTGTCTGTAGCACTGCTTCTTCCACACCAGCAGCTGTCCCCGTGCAGCAGAGTAAGAGAGGCACCATGGGCTGGCAGAAGGCCGGGCATCCGCCATCAGATGGCCAACAGAGAGCAAGTAAGCACGGACACAGGTTGCTTGATTTGAACCGCTCTGCTAACCCAAAGAACCATAATAAAAAACCTAACCAGTCTGTGTTGAGCCCCTCATCCTCATCTTCCTCTTCTTCTTCTTCTTCCAACTCAGCACAACAAGGCTCTCTCAGGACCTTGCTTGGAGATGGTGTTGGCAGACAGCAGCCACGAGCCAAACAAGTGTGCAATGTAGAGGTGGGTCTTCAGACCCAGGAAAGGCCACCTGCTATGGCAGCCAAGCATAGCAGCAGCGGACACTGTGTTCAGAACTTTCCTCCATCCCTGGCTTCAAAACCCAGCCTGGTCCAGCAGAAACCAACTGCATATGTGCGGCCGATGGATGGCCAAGATCAAGCTCCCGACGAGTCTCCAAAGCTTAAGTCGTCCACAGAAACGGGTGTGCACTGCACCTCATACAGGGGAGTCCCGGCCACCAAGCCAGAGTCTGCCAGAGCCAAGGCCAAACTTTCCAAGTTAAGCATCCCCAAACAAGGAGAGGTGAGTCTCTATTCAATGCCACCTACCATCTGAGTCATTCTCAGTGATAGCTTGATACAAATTTACTTACCATGTTTATTTTCAGTGTGTGAACCATTCATGTGGTAGGATTTGTATCAATTGCTAAAGGAGAATGTACAGATAGACAATGATTTCTTAAAATCTCAGATTGATTATCACCCATTTTTTTTTTTAAGTTCCAACATAATGCAGTTACATGTCTATGTTCGTTCTGGAGGGAATGTTTCCTTCAGTATAGGTCGGGGTTTTTTTTGTGTGTGTGTGTGTGTGAATGAGTTGGTGTTGACATGAAATAGTAGAAATAAAAGTATTGTAAAGGCCATATATAAAGAGGTTAATTTTTATGTGAAAGAGTTCAGAAGTTCAATATTTTTGTCAGTTTTGAAATATTCCAGGACAAACTTTACAAAGTAAACCTCGATGATTTTTAAAGTAATTATTAAATGACTCAGTATTGAATATGGTGAATATTCGAGTGTATTGTATGTCCCATCTATATTATAAACTTAAAATCCAGATTAATTGATGTTAATCAAGTAAGAACTTTTCTTGCCCTGTAAAAATGATCTTCGGTTGTATGAAGTGTGTGAAATCTTTCAGTTCAGATTCTTCTGATTTGCCTCTTGAATTTAATCTGAGGTATTTATTTATTGCATTACAAAATGTGTAGGCTAGATGTATGGAATATTAGAATTCATAAAGCAAATCTCATAATCACAGAGGTAGCAAAGAGTCTAGTCTACTTGAACAGTAAATCTGGATGGAAAATGAAGTCTTGGTTTAGAGAAGCACATTTCATACTATATTCCAAATTGATGACAGTTGTCAAAAGCATAGGAAAAAGTATGCCTGCACATTTTTTTTTGTTTTGTTGTGATGTGGTATATTAAGTAACATGAAATGTGAATTCTAGAACATTGGACTTAGGAAATATTCAGGTTTTTTTTTTCTTTTTGACATTTGTTTTTAAAGATGGAGTAACACTGTAGCTAGCATATTCTTTGTTTCTTAATTTGATTTAATGACCAACTAAAACACAAATGATTTGATGTTTCTTGTGGGGAGTCTGACAAGGCTGAACTTAATAATTTCTGAGCTGAGCTCTTACCTCAGAAAGCACAGTGCACCAATTGGGAGATCAACATATTGCCCTTAGAGAAGATACATCCAAGATGTTTATGCAGGTTCTAATGAGGAAATTAAGTGACATTCACTTTTGATTATTCATTTATGATGGATCCCATAAAGTAGTCTCAGGAATTAATTGGAGCAACATATAACTTCCGCAAGCATTCATGTTTTTAAAAATTTGCAGGAAACACGTATTAATATCACCTTATAAAATTGAATTTATCAAGTCCTTTGATTTGTGTTATCATCATCCAGTGACCTGGCAAATAAAACATGGCTTATCCTTGAACAGAGGTGACTGTAATCCCCAGGAATCCTTTATAATTTTAATCCCAATTGATTCCTTGTTAAAATGATTTTTATGTGCCAAAGAAACTTCAAATTTATTAGTCATTTATTTATTTACTTTGTAACCCAATGAACTGATAAAGCCTGGTTAAAAGCCAGTTTTTCATAGCCAGTACAGCCTTATGTAGATAACTGTACAGTTTTCATTAGGCTTTTGGGTATGCCATTAATAACGTGGACACTTTCAGGACGCCCTTCCAAGACCCCAGATTGGGAATGACACATTGTACTACGGTTCAGTAATCACAGAAAGAGGGAAATGCCTGAGATAGAAAGTCATACCGAGAAAAATTAGAGCTTTTATACAGGAAGTGTTTCATTTCCCCCATGTAATGACATTGAGCCTGTGAGCTTGCTCCCTTCCTAACATTTTATACTGAATAGTTTAAAGAGGCCAATCATGCATTGATAGAAAAGAGGGAAGAAGTGTTGTTTGCAGAACAAAATTTTAATTGGTGGATTTGTTTTTTTGTTTTTGTTTTGGGTTTTTTGTTTTTGGTAGGGAAGATAGTACACTCTTTACATTAGCAAAAAACTCCATATTATGGAAAATATGATAATTTGAATCATGCAACACACACTGTGTTATAATAAGTTCATTATAATAGATTCTTTCCCAGTTAGCAGCAGGGTAGTATCTATCAGTTATATTTCCCATCCTTCAGACTTTTCAAAGAGTTTTTTTGTTTGTTTGTTTGTTTTACAGTACTCCAAGAGATTAAAAAATACCTTTTTGCAGGTATATCATTCAGTATTTATAGGGCATCCCTATAAAATCCACAATCATAGCATAGGAACTAAATTTTATTGGCTAATTAGATGTTATTTTTGAGGGAATATTTGCTTTTATTTTTCAGAGAGACTAAAACAAACATGGTAAATGAGAAATATTAATGCCTATATTTTTTTACACAGTACCTAGGTGAAAATGTCCTCTTGATTAGTACTAATATTAATTCCCAGTGAGGTAGGGAATGCGTTTTTTTAGGGAAATCTACAGAGGCAATGACCTGATGGGAACTTTTGCATGACTTGACTCTAGTTTCCTAGGACGTTAGCTGTACAGCAAAACTTAATGCCAATGTGAGGGATTTGGGGGCGTAAAGAAAGTGTTAGGTAAAAATGACGTAAAGACAAAGGAGATACAAATATAGCCATATGGCATTGTGTAGCTATAGTCCTCATAAGAAATCAAATCAATGACTAGGTGTAATGTGATATGCAAAATTAAAAAAAAATCTACGATATGATCTCTGCCTGCAAGAAATTTACATGAATTGAATAAATTAGACTCTAGCCCTTAATTTGCAGTTTCTCTGACATACAGTCCAAACTAAATTTAAAATTTGCCTTTTAGTCGTAGAAAATTTCCTCACCTTCATAATCCTTGTAGTAGAAAAATATTCTGTTGTTTTAAAAAATTGAGAATTTGTGGATCTCTTTCGCCTGATTTTATTCTTCATAAATTCTTCATTTTTTTTCTTACAACATCTGCACTCTATCTGCTGCCCTGGCAAATTATTTGTTATAATTCTTTAGTCTTCAATAATAGGTAATTAGTGTGGAAAAATTCAGTGCAATTTGATGTGGAAGTTAAAGACCTCAAGGGAGTTCTTTAACTGATACACCTGTCTCTTGGCTGGTTTTTCCCTGCTCAGTTTTATGTTTAATGAAAAACATATTTTTGTTGTTATAGCTGAGTTTTTTATTCTTGATGCCATCCCTCATTAAGTGAGCCTTCCCTGGAGTGCCACTGGGAAAGGTGACTAGTGTTAGATGAGAGACAGGGACATAAGAAGGACTGCAGCATGCATTCTAGAACATTCTAGAGTAGGGCACAGTAAATCTTATTTCCAGTTGAAGCAAATTATTTTTTGTTTCACATACACACACAAAATAAATGTTTTGCCCTTCACATGTAATTCAAGATCCAGACACGGGGGGCTGTTAACCTAGTGGGGCAGATACAAGTTTTGTGGGACCTAAAGTATACACCATCTTGAGGATTTTCTTCAGGAAAAAAGGACTAGAAAATTATATTTGAAATTCTTAAAAAAAATGTATTAACTCATTGCTAGAGCCCCTCCTGGGGCCTTGGAGGAATCTTTGCTTAAGAGGTCTTGAAGATTATGCATCATTAGCTTCATGCTGTACCTATCTTTGGCTCATGGAATAATAAGAAATTATTAAAATGATAATTTTAATTTGAAGAGAGTGCTTTATATGGCCTCAAACTTTATAGAATTTAAAAATACACATATATGTGCTAGGTGATATCGAAAAGCAGAAATGGGACAATCCTATAAAAAAAGCCTAATATGCAGTGCTTTTGAGACAAAATATGGGAATATGGGTCTCATGGGCCATGAAATCAGTTTGTTTGGCAAGTTTCAGCTTCAGTGGTATTCCAAAACATATACATTTTAGTTTCTGTTACTAATTTAATAAGTAGCAGTGATTTAAGACCGCACTTACAGAGGGGCTCTCATGGCCGAGAATAGAACATATCTGAAAAGCCAGGGAAGGAAGGAAGGAAAGCAGAGCCTGCTGCTCTCAGCTTAGTCAGTGATAAGGGAAGAGACACTTAAATTTGAATATCAATTAATAGACTGTAGTATGTATACTAGGAGTTTT
The DNA here is from genome assembly GCF_053574225.1 of Canis aureus. Taxonomy (NCBI): domain Eukaryota; kingdom Metazoa; phylum Chordata; class Mammalia; order Carnivora; family Canidae; genus Canis; species Canis aureus. The sequence continues at coordinate 45,499,455 of NC_135621.1, forward strand.
TGTAGTGGTTGATAATTCATCTGCAAGAACAGAGAGACCATTTTTGGTTGGTCAGAATTTTATTTGTTAAAATAAGCAATTAAGTAGTTTAAGATGGGGATGCCTGGGTGGCTCAGTGGTTGAGCGTCTGCCTTCAGCTCAGGGCGTGATCCCAGTGTCCCAGGATCAAGTCCCACATCGGGCTCCCTGCATGGAGCCTGCTTCTCCCTCTGCCCGTGTCTCTGCCTCTCTCTCTCTCTGTGTGTGTGTGTCTCTCATGAATAAATAAATAAAATATTTTTTAAAAATAGTTTAAGATGTATTGATTAATTAGCATTTTCACAATGGGCATTTTAAAATCACCATTTATATATAAATAAGAGCAGAAAGATAAAGCACCATGATTCCACAAAATTGCTTCCTAGAAAAGCAATTAACTGATTTTTTTTTCTAAGTTCATAGAAGATAAATGATGTAGGCTTCCTATTTCCTGTCACTGTTGGTTACCTTTGTATGAAAATGGATTTCTTCCAAATTAAAGTCGGCACCAGCCTGTCGGACGAGAAAGGCATCTGCAGAGCAATGTGTACATTACATATTCATGCCAGTCTAGATTTCTTAATTACATTTGAGATGTATAATGTTTTCAAATGACAGTATGCTATCTGATTGCTCATTGATGAAATGAGGGTGCGTGGCCAGGCTGGAGACTCAGTTTCCCTGTCTGTTGTGGTTTTATCCTCCCCATCACCATAACCTCCATCCTCCGTCACCCACTGCAGCATAAGGTTGCATCCTGTGGGACAGTGGGGCTTAGTAACAGCATAGCTGATTACACGCAGTGTGTTCTCTCAGTGGGAACACAGACAACTTGTAGCCCTTAGACTTAGAAGAGTGAAGAGCCACAACTTTGATCTTAGATACTAGATGAAAGCACTCGTTTCTCATCTTATAGATGGGTCACTCTGAAGGTCATAATGAAGGCTGGCAAGTGGAAATGTTTCCATACTTTTTGGTATTTTTATGTTCAGCTAGCGAAGCCCTAAAAGGGTAAAGCACTTAGCCAGTTTAAAATAACTTCAGCTTCTATAACTATTTATTGAAAACTTTGAAGAAAGCATATTAAAATGTGCCTCGTGTAAAGGTGCTGATGTCCTTTGCCGTCGTCCCCTTTCCTCTCTGGGCTCCTTTAGGTTCATATTATAAAACCACATTTTCTAGCCATAAGATAGGAGACTACTCCCAGTGATGGAGGCGTTGAGAGTGAGACCCAGGGGAGGCTATTAGAAAGCCTCACTTTACTTTCCCCGTATATTTTCTCAGTTCTCATAAAGTTTCCTTTCCCAGACAGCATCTGGACAGATTACGGGGCTGTTTGCCCTTAAACCGCAACCTTATATGTGTTGACTCCAAACCTGGGACTAATCAAGAGCCTGAGCTCTCTGTATTTGGAGTCCCTTGAAGAGATGGGTGTGTGATCCAACAACCTCTTCCACCCTGGAAAACGTATCAGTGTACAGCCCAATGACAAAAGCCTCTTCTCTTGTATTTCATTCATTCTTGGTTGGAAATCCCATGCAAGCTTTCAGATGTACAGGGATACACAGTGGAATGATGATGGCTCTTCCAGGCATAGGTTCAAATCCTGGCTCTGCCACTTAGCCATGTGGCCAAGAGCAAGTAGTTTAATGTCTCCGAGCCTCAGGTTTCTTATGAGTGGAGAAAATGATAATATCTACATTGCAGAGTTACTGGAAAAAGGAGTTGATCGATGAGTTGAAGAATGTCATGTGCTTAACGCAGTGACAATATAGTAAGCATTCAGTAAATATTGGCTATGTTACTCTTATTAGAAATACCGCTGAAATGACAAAAGCAAACAAGATCTAGAAGTGAGGGTATTATTGGAAGTGGTTGTGTGTGTGCATGTGAGTGAACTAGAGAGAGAGAATGGCAGAGATATGAGGTGGGTAGAAAAAGGAAAATGAAATCCTGAAAGTTCTTTTGTGTTTATTTGTTGGAAATAATGGAAATCTTGAAGACTGAGATTATCCTGGATTAATATAGCAAAGCCTGAGTGACATGATTCTCCCTAATTTAATGCTTAGCCCCCTCCTGAGATTTTATTGCCAAGCCTGGGATCGAATTTTCTCTCTTCTTCTGTGTATTTGGCTTTCCTGAGCTATTACCTGTAGTAGAACTTATCACACTTGAGCTTTATTTCCAGTTAAATGAAATATAAAATCAACAAGATATGGGCTGAAGAAAAGTATTAAAATTTTCAGGTAGTATTTAGAATGACTCATTGAAATCGATCTTTTTAAAGCTACAAAGTATTAAATAGCATGTTTAATTGGGCCGATCACTTATCCACATGATTAACCAGCATTAGCAATGCCTTTATAGTAGAGGAGAGTGCAGTTTCCCTGCTGCTAGTCACACGTTCCATTCTGTAGCTGCATGTGTGACAAGCAGCCTGTGGTCACCCCCAGACATAGCAGTTTTCTATTTTGGCCAAAGGTCAGGCTTTAGGATCAAAAGACACTTTCAGGAGCAATACTGACTGGGACCCATCTCTGCAGTAATTGGCCTGGTTTTAGAACCAAATGAGGAGTGTGGTTTCTTGAGCTAGATTGTCTGACTTCAGCTTCCAGTCTGTTGGCTAGCCAGATGACCTTGTGTCTCAGTGGCTTTATCTGCAACATGGAATCATGACTGTACCTTTATTAGTATGCCAGGGCTGCCATAACGAAGGACCACAAATTGGTTGGCTTAGAACAAAGAAATTGTCTCACGGTTCTGGAGGCCGGAACGCTAAAATCATGGAGTTGATAGGGTTGATTTCTTCTGAGGGCTGCGAGAGAGAATCTGCTCTAGCCCTCCTTCCCTGGCTCAAAGATAGCTGTCTTCTCTTTGTGTCTTTACGTTGTTTTCCCTCTACATGTATGTCTATCTAAATTTCTCCTTTTTTGTAAGGACATCAGTCATATTGGATTAGGGCCACCCTAATGACCTTGTTGTTAACTTGATTACCTCTGTAAAGTCCCTATCTCTATCTCAAATTTAAAATTGTGAGGGACACAATTCAATATAACAGTGCTTGATAGCATTTGATAGTCTTTTTATGACTACTTAGTAAGTTAATACTGGTACAGTGCTTAGAATAGTGTGCCTGGCACAAAGTAAGCACTTAATAAGCCACAATAATAATAATAACTCAGAATTACTATTATAATTATTTATAGTAACTCTTTACTTCACATTTACCTTCTACTGTGCTCAGCCCTAGACGGTTTGAGAGCTTTGAACCTGGAAACTGAGATGAGGTGATGAATTTTACTAGAATATGAATGCCATAAGAACAAGGATTTTTGTTTTGCTTTTTGCTGCGTTGCTTCCTTGAGCTTTCCTAACTGTGCCTGACACATAGTTTGTGCTCAATAGGTGTTTGTTGAATTAGTTAATTCATTTAAGGATATAGGTGAAGGAAGTCACTCCCTTCCAACCACTGACCTCTTCTTCTTGGGGCCTCAGTAATTCCTGCCAAACCTTTTATGGGAAGAGAAAAGCCAAACACTTCCAACATATAATTTATAGCTGCTGTTACAAAGAGAAATGGGAACCATATTTACTGATGTATGTAAACACAATCCATGTAAAATAAACCATAGAGCTATATGTTGGCCTCAGAAACAAAAGCCAAAGCAGGCAGTGGCTCTGCCAGGGATATGTGCTCTGTCTCTTTTCTCATGTTCTTCTTTGTTTGGTTTGTGTGAGCAGAAGCCCTGGCCTAGGGGCAGTGTGGACGGTGTTTTGTGTATGTGCTGCAGGCAGATGCTTCTGTTCTCTGGCCACATGATGTGAGCTGTAGCAAAAGGATGTGGGGATGAGAAGGGTGGTGAAGGGGACAAGGGACAGTGGGGAAGAGACCCCATTTTCAAACTCTCTGCCATGTGAATTAAGTTTTAATGGATTTAAAATAGCCTGGAACACATGGAGTTCTTAGAGGTACTCCTTGATTCCAGTGGGTACCGAGTCCCAGAATTGCCCTTTTCTTTCTATGTCATTTTGTGCTTCATGGGTCTTGTTTCTGTCGCGATTCCTATTTCACTCCTTCATAGTAATGCATTATTTCATAATTTATGCAAACACAATCCACATTATTTATCCAGAGCTCTGTTTATTTGTTGTCTTGGAGACATATCCTTCAGAAATATTCCTGGTTACAGAGCATTTGGGTCCACATAGCCAGTGGCATGCCTTTAATACATAGTAAATGTTTGACTCCTTATCTGTGTGACAGAAGGCTAAACTAGAAAATAAAAAGATGTGTACATTCAGTTTGTGATCTACATAAGCCCTGAAAACAAATATAGATCAGCCGCTCTCCTACCCTCTCCCTCATTCTTGGACATCTTGAAAATCTTACAGACAGAGCATGGGTGATGGAAGGTCTCCTCCAGACCTCCTGCAGGATGCTTGACTCCTCTCTGTGACATCCCCACTGAGGCTCTTCCTGTCTGTGTTCAGCCCCACGGCTAAGAGGGAACTTCCTACCTCCTGGCGTAGCCTCCCCATCTTTGGACAGCCCTCACCCTTCTTTATGTTTGCCTACAAACCAACCTTCCAGCCACTTGCGCTTCTTAGCTGTAGATGTGCCCACTGGGCTTTCACATTACTGGCTATTTCATTCATGTTTGTGTGTTAGTATGAATTCCTGTAGGTTAGGTTCTCTGGCCAGTCCCTCCCTCAGGGTCATGCCACCCTTTTCCAGTTGGCATCATAGTAATTTAAACATGAGCTTTCAGAGGAGCCTTTCTTGCTTCAGCACAGCCTATCTCAGCAACTCCTTTACCATTTTGAATTTTACCCTTTTATAATTTGTGATAAGTATTACAGAAAAGAGTCAAAGTGACTAGCTTCACACCTGTAAAGGAGTGCAGACAGGTTGGGAGGAGGGGGAGCAGATTGCTCTATTAAGTAGGATAGTTAAAGTAATCCTCATTAAGAAAGAGACTTGAGCAGGAAGTTAGGAGGAAGGTATCTGGAGAAAGGAGGAATTAGTTAGAGCAGAGTGGATAGCTAGGGCAAAGGCCCGAGTGGGAGCATACCTCCTCACCCTGTAACATCAATGGGACAGTGTGCTGGAGGAGAATGCATGAGGTGAAGGGAAATAGGAGAGGAACCCACATCACGTAAGGCCTTTAGGCTACCACAAGGATCGGGGTGTTACTGCGAGTGAGAATGGGGAACCCTGGAGGTGTTCTGAGCGCAGAGCATCATGGTCTGGCTTAAGTATTACAAGAATCTGTCTGGCTGTTGTGTTGAGAATAAACTGTAATGGGATAGACGTGGAAGCAGGAGATTACTTGGCAGATTATTTCCCTAATCTGGGGGAGAGATGACAGTAGTTGTAGGAGCTAGGTGGTAGCAAAGATGATGAGAAGGTTGGATTCTGGATATATTTTGGAGGAGAGTCAGGTAAGAATCGACTGATTGGATGACAGATGGAGAGGAATTGAAGACAGATTTTTGACTTGAGTAGCTGAAAGTTGCTTTCAACTGAAATGGGAAGTTATATATGAAGCCAATTTTTGAGGAAAAGAGCAGGAATTCATTTGAGCCGACTGAGTTTGGGGTGTCTGTTAGACATCCACGTGGACACCTTAAGTAGACACACACATTGGAGCCATAAGCGTGGAATTTGGAAGAGAAAGAAATACGTATCTGGGCTAGAAGATAGAGATTTGGAAGTGGTCTGCATACCTTGATAATGCCTTCAGGCTGGATGAGGTCACTTAGGGTGTGAGTGACCCTTTAGGGTGTGGCTAAAGAAGAAGGCTAAGCCCTTATGCATTCGTACATCAAGGGATTAGTGAGAAGAGAAGGTGCCAGCCAGAGAGACAGAGAATCAGGAGGTGGGAAGAAATCAGTGTAGTATCTAGCAAACGAGAGGAGAGAAGGTATCAAGAAGAGAAGGGAATTGTCAGTTTCATTTCTGCTGATGATGGTCATCAGTTACCTCAAAGAGTGTTTTGGGGGCCAAAGTCTAAGTTTTAGAGAAAATCAGGAGGAGGAATTAGAGACGTTACATATAGACCACTCTTTCTGGAAGTTCTGCTGCAAAGGGTAGCAAAGATTTTTAGAGTAATATGTCTTCATTATAAAAATTTGGGTAACATTAAGAACATAAAGGAGAAAAAAACCCACATGTAATGCTGCAGTCTGGAAATAGTCACAGTTTACATTTTGGTATAGATTCTTTTGGTCTTTTTCTATACTTAGACCTTCTTTGTTGAATCAGGATGAAGCTATCATATATGGTTATTTTCCCAATTTTTCTCCTTGCATACCATAACCGCTTTGCTATGTTACTGAACAGTCTTTGGCAATGTTCAGTGTATGATCTTTGCATCGCATTTAGTTGAGAATTTCAATAGTTTTATCCTATGCAGATACCATAATTTGTTACATAATCCTTTTGTTGGGCATTTAAACTGTTTTCAATTTTTTTCACCATTGTGAATTATTCTGCAATGAATAGCCTTATATATAAATTTGTGTAGATATCATATTTTCCAAGGAAAAATGCATAGACATCTAATTTATAATTTCAAAATGAACAAAGGTGATCATGTATAATTTTTTGTGATTTTCTTTTCATGCTCTTTACCCATTTTTCTGTTGGAGTCTTTGTATTCTTTCTTACTGAGTTATGGGTTTTTAAAATTAAGGAAATGAACCTTTTCTAAATAAATTATAAGCAATTCTCCCAGCTTCTTGATTAACCTTTGTTTATAATGTAGAAATTAAATTTTGTATCTTTCTTCTTTTTGATCTCTTCTTTTGTAATTATGGCTAAAAAGGCTATTTCCATAGCTATGTTAAAGAGTTAAATCTGATGTGTAAAACCATAAAGGAAACTAGATGAAAAGTTAGCCATCTGGAATTTATTTTAATATAAGGTAAGCCTTTACTTACTTGTTTATTTTTCCCTACAGTCATATTCCAGCCTAAGCGATGACTCAGTCCATCTTTTCTTTATAGTTCAGTATGAAAGAAAGATAAATACTCCATCTTTATGGAATTGTGATGTAGCTGTGGGTAGGGATCCTACAATGTAATTTCTTGTGAGACTGAAAATCTTAATTCAAAATGCTCCAGGCTTTCTTCAAGCCCATGGCATAAGTCATGCCACTTCCACAATCTGCTCCATCAAAAAATTTCCTTTCTTCTAAATTCCTATAGAGTCTGTGTGTGTTATATTACCATATATTATTATTTACTGCTTTGTTGTTTGTCTGGTGTCACCAATGTATCGTAAGCACCTTGAGTTTACTCTCTACTTCTCATCTGTCTTTGTGCCATCTCTTAGAACTAGTACTGAATTATCTTGTCCCTGAGGTCTGGACTTTGTGTTTTTATACCTGAAAAATAGAGACAAACATACTGTAACTGGTTTGAATGATGTTAGTTAATATCAGTGACAAAAATAAAGTCTAGAATGAAATTCAATCATAGCATATAATCTGACCCAGACTTCATCCTTATCTACTTACCAGACCTCTTGCTGTTTCCTAAGCACACCATTTTCTTTCATTATTTTCTGGCTTTGCTTATGCCTGGAGTATTATTCTTTCCTAGTTTGCCTGCCCAATTCCTCCTTCAAATCTGGTTCCTCTTATAAAAAAATGATAATAATATTTGGAAATTAGAGAGTCACCACCCAGAATTGATTGTTGTTAATATATTGTCATATTTGCTTTCCATCTTGATATTTTTCTGCTTACTTACTCATCGTTTTTGTTAACATGTTACATGTTCCTTCAAATTATCTAAAAATGAAGAAAAATGAAATTTAAAAATCAACTCAAATCCCGCCATCCAGAAGAAATTCCACAAACATAAGATGAATTTCATTCAAGACAACATTGTCTCTCTTCCTTCACCTCTCTTTCTATTTTTTTTTAGTTTCACCAAATTTGAAGACTCTCTTGAGCTTTAGTATCTATATTCCTCAAATATGCCTATCCTGTTAAATCTTGCAAATGATGCTCTTTTTGCTTGAATATCCTAAGTATTTATTTCTTCAAACTTCTGCAGCTTAATCAAAATGTGTCTCAGTATTGAGCATTTCCTGAAACATGGATTGGTCTTTCAGTCTTGTCAGATTAATACATTATTCCAGCTCAGAGGTTTTTTTTTGTATTGTTTAAACACATTGTGTGCACACACGCTTTTTGATTTGCCTTTAAGAGGCAAATTAAAGGAAGTAAACGTATTACTCTTGTGTTGAATCATCTTTGTTTTTCTTATCTATTAGTTCCATTCTAATTGCTTTGACCTGTACTTTTTGTTTTTTATCTGTATTCACTACTATTTTCCTAAGTCTTTCTTACATGTTGATGATCAGGTTTTGAGACCTATTCTGTTACTTACTAGGTTGATTTTTTTTTCATTGCCTCTATCACATGATTATATAGTTTTTTTAACAAAAACTTAGGCCCCCTATCCCAAATGACTTAAGTCATTCTCTTCTAGGAATTTGTAAAGTTTTAATTCTCATTTCTATTTTGGTATTGTAAGATTAGTTTATTTTTATGGTTCAGGGTTTTATTTTTCATGAAAAATTATAATTCAAGCTTTCCTTTGCTTTTACTATAAAATTTTGGTTCTTCCTTTTAATGGACATTTTCTGGTACCAAAATTCTCAGAGAAAGAACCATGTCTATTAAATCTTAATTAGAACATGGTGCTGTTTCGGGCAGCCCCAGTGGTGCAGCGGTTTAGCGCCTCCTGCAGCCCGGGGTGTGATCCTGGAGACCTGGGATCAAGTCCCACGTTGGGCTCCCTGTATGGAGCCTGCTTCTCCCTCTGCCTGCGTCTCTGCCTCTCTCTCTCTCTCTCTCTCTGAATAAATAAATAAAAATCTTAAAAAAAAGAAGAGAACATGATGCTGTTTTATGTGATGGATTCCCAAAGAAGCAACTTAAAAACAAGACAAAAGCTTGCTTTTCTTACATTATAAATCTGAGGTGGAACGGTGGCTTTGTTCTCTGACATTCTATCATGGACTCAGTCTTCTTTTATTCTATAGCTCTACCACCTATAATGAGTGCTACAACTTGTCCACCTGATCCAAGGTGGCCCAGATTCCTTTTGAGCCCTCAGGAAGAGGAATAGGAATGGGGAGGGCATATCCTCCCCTTTAAAGCTTCAACCTGGAAGGAGCACAGACTACTTTCTTTCAGATCCCATTGACCCCAATTAGTCACCTGGCTGTCTTAGCTTTAAAGAGGGCTGAGAAATGCATCCAGACTTAATGTTGGGTCACCACGTGTCCAGATAAATTTATTTTGCTATAGACAAAGGCATGAATAGATATGGGGGGAAACAGCAGCCTTTGCCCTGTAGTAGTTATTACTTTATATCAGTGGTTCTTTCGGGGTTTGTCTCATGATTTGTGTGAGCCCTTCAAAAAAAGGAATCCTGTTCTTCATCCTCATTTCCCCAGTGCCTGAGTCCAACATATAATAGGTTGTTCAGTAGTTCTTTGTTAGTTGTTTTTGCATTAAAATGACACAATCTGTATAATTTTTTGAATTTCTCAATGAATGAGGTCTGTAAACTCAAAGTGCTTTTAGAACATTATAGAAATGTTTGACAAAGAGGACGGGACTTCCTGTTATATTATTCTAGTTTGATAATTGTCCCTGAAATCAATGATAGTTACAAAGTATATGAATTTGATTGAAGTGACTATAAATATAACCAGTAATATCAGCTCTTCTTACTCAATATGAAAATGTCTTTGGATAATAAGTGGATTCCTATCTAAATTCATGAGTTCTCTTATGACATTTGGGTTAAGCCTGAAATGGATTAATCTTTTTCTGATAAAGTTTCATAAGCTGTGATTTCTCTGGTGACCACATTTAATTAGATATTAAATAAACTGCTTATCTTTATACCAACAGGTTTTATGACAGCATTTTTTTCCTGAGCTGTATTTCACAGATTAAGTAGCTAACAGTAGTAAAAAAATAAAATACATTTTTGTAGCCATATCATCCTTAGATTAGAAATTAAAACATGCCCACTTTTTAAATGAAAAATGAATATTCAAGATTAGATTTAAAGAACAGAAATAGTAAGATAGTCTAACTATATACATTCTAGTGAAAATAAACTCATTTTGTTTTTCTAAGTACTATTTTCCCCTAGAAGTTGGCTATGTATTTTTTTAAGTGAAAAAAATTCCATTTAATCTGCAAAGGCTGAAACATTTTGTGATAAGATTCTGAAGGTTTTAATTAAAAAGTTGAATTTTCTTTTCTTCTTCTTCTTTTTTTATTCCTATACATTACAGTAAGATTTTCTAATCCCAATATACTAATGGCATTCTGATTTACCTGGTTTTTCCTCCAAGTGTTTGTGTGGAGAGGAGGGACTTGCAGTTCTTGTGGATGCTAATTTAATCTGCTGTTGTAGTGACTCGAACACCACAGAGATTGATCTGGAAACCCAGATGACCTTTTGTACAGATCAGAGCTGGAGAGTTTCTGAGTTGCCTGCAGTACTGAGATCCAAAAGGAGAGGATTTGTCCTTTTGGACAGTGGTTGTCAGATTGCCTAAAGGCATAAAGTCTATCAAGGGTTTAATTTTTTTCAGCTCTATTCTGTTTCGTAGAGCACAGCAAATTTTTAAAAGAGACTGTTTCACTCTCAAGAGGTTTTTTTAGTTCCATCAAATTGGAAGTGAAATGATTTTTACTTTTCTTTGTTAGTCCCTTCACCTTCCCAGGTAAACCTCAAGTGAAGAAGGCACAGGGACAGGTGAGTGGTGTAACCTCGCTGGGACAAAACCTGATGGCTGAACTGGTTGATGGACTTCATCTAAATTCCTGGTTCAAATTTACTGGCATATATCTCAGATTTGGTGTCTTTGAACCTTGGTGGTAAAGGTTAAAGAACATCCAGGCTACAGTGTTTTTGTTTTTGTTTTACCAAATGCTTTTTTTTTTTTTTTTAAGATTGTATTTATTTATTCATGAGAGACACACAGAGAGAGAGATAGAGACACAGGCAGAGGGAGGAGCAGACTCCATGCAGGGAGCCCAATGTGGGACTCCATCCCGGGTCTCCAGGATCAGGCCCTGGGCCGAAGGCGGCCCTAAACTGCTGAGCCACCCAAGCTGCCCCTGTTTTACCAAATGCTTTCTGGGTATTTTCGTTTTAATGGTTAAAGCTCAGGTTGACCATTAGTAGCATGTACCATGTTATTACTGGAACTTGATCTTAGATTCTCTTTCTTTAGTCATACCATATCTTGTTGATTACTGTTTTCATAAGTCTTTCATAATCTTCCAAACCTTAGTGCTACTTTCCTATTTAACTGTTTCACTTTGTTAACTAGCTTTTCTAGCTTTTGAATGTTCATCTTGTCACATCTCTTTAACAAGCCCTGAGTAACATTGTCTGATTGATTAACCTAAAGATCCAGTTCCACCTCTTTCTCACCATCTGAAAATGGTGGCCGGCTCCCTATTCCTTGTAGGATATAAAACATCTTCTGGACAAAAGTATGTTAAAGTGATTTAATTTCATGATTCCTTTAAAATTTTTTAATTGTGATAAAAAACATGTAGCATAAATTTATCATCTTAATCATTTTTTAAGTAACTGGTTCAGGAATGTGAAATATATTCATGTTGTTGTGCAACAATATTTTATAACTCTCAAAGGTTTTATTCCCCTCTCACTGAGGAAAAATGTAAATTCTGTTATATCTAACACAGATTTTAAAGGATTCTATACTTGAGTGTTTAAGAACTTCATGCCAGTCAATTGAAATCATTATGTGCAATTAAGTGGCGGCTGTTGGGAGTCTTCCTTGACTTCAGTTATTTTTTTTTCATATTCTTTATCTCTTTTTTTTAAATATAAATTTATTTTTTATTGGTGTTCAATTTTTTTACTTCAGTTATGATTGTGCTACTCAACTCTTTCTCTGATGTTTCTCACATGAGTAAGGATGTGCTTCACTTACATTAGTCACTTAGTAACTTTTGTTGATTGGCTATGTGGGATATTAAGACCATTGTTATATAGAAGGCATATAGACCACCCTTCCAAGAATACAGGAACATAATTCTGTGATATTCCTTCCAATGAAGCACAATTCAACTACATAAGAAAAAATTAGCTAATATTGTTAACACTTTATAGCTATTAAAATTAAAGAGTACATGTGAAAATTACAAAATGCTTTTCTAATATCTGTTAATGATCTTATTTGAGTGAATTATATGATTTTATTTATATTCTCACATGCCTTAGAAACAAATAAAAGGAAAGAGAACATCAGATTTTGAATTAATTTTTAGATATTGGGCTAGTTGCAAACAGGACCAATTTGCTGCAAGACTTCAGTCAATTCTCTGAATCGCTCTGGACTTCAGGTGTATTTAATTAGCCTCTGTTCTGTTCCAAACATATTTTGATTTCTTTACGTGATGTACCAGTGACCAAAGTAACAATATAAAACAGTGTCAGGCTCAACACTGTATTCTGTTTCTGGATAATGTAAAACAGAACCTTTTACATTATAAGAAAACCTTAAGATTACAAAAACTCTTAAGATTACAGTATAAAAAATGTCACATAACATATTAATTAACTTTGTATTTTAACACTGAAATGTTGGTATTCTGGATTCTATACTCTTTTTGCCCTACATTTTCCCCAGAGTTGGGAGGGGAGCACTTTATCTATTCCAATGACTTCATATACCATCTGTATGATTACAGTATGTATCTCTGGTCCTGACCTTCCTTCTAAACTGAAAGCCATATTTCTAACTGCTTGCTTTCTTTTTCCTTTTTAATTTTTTTAAATAGGAGTATAGTTGACACACAGTGTTACCTTAGTTTCAGGTGTATAGCATAATTGCTATTCAACTTCTCTAGATGTTATGTTATGCTCACTGTCTAACTGCTTTCTCAGTATGCCTCTGTGGATGTTTTTGTAGGTACCTCATATGTAAAATGACCAGCACTGATCATACTGCTTTTTTTACAGAGCAGACTTCTTTGAAATTCTGTCTTGGCTAAAGGAGCGCCTTCCACTGGGTCTTTAGGCTAGAATCTTTGAAGTCCTTCTCATTTGCTGTGTTTCCATCATTCCACTTTTATCCTATTATGAATTACTTTTGTAATTTCAATCTGAGATAGTGTCTTGTGTAGAGTCCCTCCTCCCTGTGTTTTGTCACCTCTTGGCTTTTTGCTGGTAATCTCTTTCAAATTTAGTGCAATATCTACTTCATTACCAGACATGAACTGCTAAAAAAATAATTTTCTAATGAAGGGAAATGGAAAGGAACAAATAAATCTGATCATGTTCTATTCCTGCTCCAAAAGTTTTTTGTTCCCCTACTTTCCTGAAGCAGCATTTAATATCTTCCATGTGTATTCTGTAGAACATTAGTTTTGAGAGATGTCAATAGTTATGTGAAGATGCTGTTCAATTAAGATGGTTTTTACGGCTGTCTTTCTCAACCCTATTACACCAAATGTGTATTATGAATCTCTGAAAGGAGACTATAGGATGCAGCATTTTCTAAACTTACTTGATCAAAAAGCATTTTGGTTTTTTGAGGGTTTTTTTGGCAAAGCAATTCAGGGAATTAGTATTCTCAGAAACATATTCTAGAAAATACTAACCTAGAGGTAAAAAATCTAATACTTAGACCTAGCATACAGCCTTCACAACCTTATATCAACTCACTCCTCTAGCTTTAACCTCACAACACTGAGCCAGGTATACTATGCTTTACTGACTCTGAACTTGATGGCTGTGTTCCCAGCCTCCTCCCAACCCCCCAGCACACCATGCGCTTTCATGCCTTGATGCTTTGCCATCAGTTTTTCCATACCAGACACCTTCCGCATCCATTCACCCCACCCCATCAAGGTAACTGTCACTAAAGCTCTTTATCATCTTCTCTGTGAAACCTCTACTCCCTGTGGGATGACGTGCTTTCTATGTGTCTTCACAGAACTTCTTGTCTCTACCCGTTCCCCGCCATCTATATTATCCATCCATCCATCCATCCATCCATCCCATAATGTTTTCATTAGGTTTACATAGTTCTCTTTCACTAGTCTGTGAGCTCCTAGTCAGGCTAGTGCCCTGTTTTATTTGTCTTTACATCCTTGGCATCGAGTACATAGCTGTTCTTTTTTTAAAAAAAGGATTCATAGTGTTTTATAAACAAGCATTATCCCAGCCTAGAGATTAAGAAAATAATATACTTTACATCTTACATTCTGTCAGGATTCTGGCTGGACATGTAATTCTTAAAGGACAGAGAATACGTTTTTAAAAGGTGTGGGTAGTGCAGGAGTAAGCTCATAGATAAAAGCTTCATTTGGGATAGTCGATGATCAGGAGAGAAGTGTCCACACTCTGAGAGTGAGTAGGAATTTGAAATCATAATTTCGTTAAGGATACAGATTTAGTTCCTTTAAATTATGATTGCAAAGGAGTTCTTTAAAACAAGCAAATACTCATAGTTTGGCATAAGCTAAAGTTCAAGTAACATCAAGTACTCCATAAATCAAAATTCAGTGAGCCCTGAATGGTCCTGGGTCACAAGCTAGATCTCAGGATGACAGTCTGAGAGGTTGTATAGATGGATCTAAATGAACACTAGCTGAACACGCCAGTTCCAAGTCTCCTATTTGTGGAAGCATTGCATGGGAAAGTGAAGCCTAAAGTTATTTCAGCTATTTAACAGACAACCAGTTTGTGGGGAGTTCCATTGTGCTATGTACAAGTTCTCTATGGCTTTCACTTATAAACGTGAACCCCAAATAGATTAACACGAAGACTGTGGATAATGTTTTCCATATCCCTGTCTTTCAGGTATAGTTTAATGATAATTATCGTGTGGGATCAAGCGATCAGGAGAGAATTCAGCCTTTGCAACAGTGTTGAACTAGATGAGCAAACATGCAGAAAGAGGTCAGAGAGACCCTCCTCTTAGGCTAAGAAAGTGTCTTTATGCCTTTGACCCCTGGTTCATGCATGGATGGTCACTGTTTGAGAAGTGCAGCTGTGAAGCCACTTAGAGTAAAGGGCACATGATTATGTTTGTAACTCAGCTGCTGTTTTGTTCAAAGCCCTAGCTGGGACAAAAGTGTAGAAAACACCACCCTCGTCGTCAGCCACCACAACTTGTTTAGTAAGTTTACTTCTCCAGATACTCTGATGCCTTAATGCTTGTTTCCAGCTTCATTGCATCTGTAAATGCTGAAATTTGAAATTCTAAATGAAGATTACACCACTATTTAATCCACCAGTTATATATTCCTGATAATTTTAAATATTCAGGCTCTTAGAAAATATGTCAGCTTGAGTAGGCATTATCTTGCACGTTCTACCTTTGAATTGGTTTACTTAAATCTATGGATTTCTGTAAGGATTATTGTTCCTTAGGTAAAGCAGTGTAACAGTACATCATTGAAAGATGCTCTTAGAACCACTTTTTACTTAAAATTACATGTTTGGAACTGCTTCTTTGCTTTAAATTATACACGGTAATGAAACACACAAAAATTTATTTAACATTCATACCTTTTGGGAGGATAATCTGTTGAGCATATTAGACAAGAGACTATCCTAAAACATTGAGCTATTAATTTAAGCTTAAATATTCAAATGTCCAATTTAGTCATTCAAAAGTAAAACTTACAACTTGATAAGTACTGTTAATAAAGACACTGTGACAACAGTGTCAGGAAGCTTATGAACACTGCATGGATTGAGTCATGTGAAGAGGTTGGGAGTAACTTCGGTGAATAGGTACTTATTGTTGACATTGAAAATCATGAAGTTCAGTGCATGCCTTGCCTATCTTTTATTCATTTTACTTTACTTCATTTTATTTTATTTTTTGTGGAAGTACAATTTATATGTAGAAAAATGATCCTGAGAATATAGCTTGAGGAATTTTTACAAATTGAACGCATGTAGTATAACTGGCACCCACATTAAGAAATGGAGCATTAAAAAAAAAAAAAGAAAGAAAGAAATGGAGCATTACCGGACCCCAGAAGCCCTCTTTTGCCCCTTCCCAGCAACTACCCTATCTACCCAGGAGGGACCACTATCCTGACTTCTAACAGCAAAAGGATTTTTCCTGTTTTTGTACTTTATATTATGGGCTTCTTTTGTTCTTTTTTCTTTTTTTATGTTTTTTTAATGTATGTGAGTTTCATCAATGTGTGAACTGTAGACTGCTTTCTCATTGTAGTGGAGTGGCATTCCATTAATTTGTCCTTACCTATCTGTTTTTATCATAATTTTATCATTTCATTAATTTTATTTCTCTGATTTAATGGCACACCAATTTACCTTTAAAAAGGTCAAATGCGATTCTTTTTACTGCATGTGCCGTGCAATCTTTTAAAACATGGATAAATGAGGCAGCAATAAATTTAGCAAATTTTACGAGTAAAAGAAACTGGTAGCGCATTTTCATTATTTGAAAGAGGTCATGTCCATGGCAGCGCATTGCAATTTTGAATATGTAAAAAGAAAGTGAATCTGGTAGAATGCCAAAATAAATTTAGTTGCAAGATGATGACAGAAATATAGTTGTACTTCAGGTTTGGACGTTGCCTTATACTTCATCATTGGCTAGATGATATTTTTAAGAGAGTATCCTAAAGCAAGATAGGTAAATTTGGTTTGGTTACCCAGTACAAAATATCCAGTATGTAAATGCCTTACATCTGTGTATTTGTTTTGCTGCAGACATAACCAGCAAGAGTTTAGTGATGAAATCTGTTCTTAATTATGAGAGCAGCTGTTGGAGTGGTAGCCATTTTTTTTTCCTCCTGATGTGAAGTTGCCTGATTTACTCATTTTTGCCTGCATTTTTCAGGGTTGCTAGTGCAGAAAAGGGCCCCTTTGTGAGAGGTTGCAATTTGTTTTCTGTATGAGAGCCAGTGCAAATGGACTAAATCTGCACAGCAGGGTGGTTTTATCTGTCCTCCTCGTGCACTGCAAGCTGTCCTACCTCTGCTCAGCACCAGAGACCTATAAAACCACCCAACAAATGAGGGGGCTGTTAAGTGTTCTGGCAAGAATCTCAGGCAGCAAGCAGTTCATGTGAATTAACTAGGTCCTTCTGATGGGGTGGGGGGTGGCAAAGTTGGACGGTACAGAACTGGAACAGATGGTATTAACATACTATTTTGTTTTTAGTTTTGTAGATTTATTAACATACCTCTTTCCATTTCCATCCAGTTACTTTTCCATCCATAGGGCTATAGCATATTTATGACCATCTAGGTGACCAAAACAAAGCAAAAACACATTTAGATTAGCTTTCACATTATTTCATAAGCAATCTTCATGCTAAACCCAGGCCTTCACAGAAGGGACCTATTTAATTTCTGTTGATATTCATAGCATACTAAAATAAGGACTTTGGATGAAACTGAATATGGAAGCTGAGTGAAGAGGATCTTTCATTATTAAAATTTTCTACTCAGGTCTGAATTTAAAAGCTTCATAGATTCCTTTCATATACAGAAATCAGCGAATTGTTTAGTTGAAGTGATTGATACCTCTGTCAGTCTTAGGTGCATTGAACATTCGTTCCCTCTCCACATTATTTCAAATCTTGTCACAATCACCTTAACACCTCAAGCCTGACATCTGAAATATTAGGAGCAGTTTGTACTACATTGTAAAATTAAAAATAAAGGACAAAAACAAAAATGCAAAAACAAAGCTCACTCTTGACGAGCTGGGAGGAAAACACTTTTACATTTTATTTTATGTAAAAGGGGAAAGAGAATTTCTCTCTCATGCTTGAAAACCAGTGTTTTTATAAGCTTTGTGAAGTGGATTTCTCCCGGAATTAGTGAAATTAAAACTAATGTTGTTTAGATGAATTTTTCTGCTCTGCTGGCACTTTCTGAAGCCATGTATTCCTACTGCAAAACCTTTGGAGTGCACAGTACTCTAAACCTTCTGAAAAGTGCTTGCCTGGCAGCATTATTTCCTTTCTTGTTTTAATTAAACACAGACCAACACATTACTATTATCTGAGTAATTCAGTCCATTAATGCTGCTTTTACACAAATAATTCAGGGAAAGGTGAGTTTTTCTCACCTGAATTGTCCAGATAATTGTTTTTGCCTTCTGAAGTCAATAGATAAAAAGACACTGGCCCTATTGCTCTTTCTGCCTCCTCACCCCTCTCAGATGGCAAACAACTCCAGACCGTGAGGTCAGGTCTCTGCCTCCTTAGCAGATACTTTAAGTACTTGATATCATTTCAGGATATATTAAAAACAGGAATGGTAATAGTAATAACAATTACATTTAAAAATAATTCACAAGTGGTCCACCAAAAAAATGAATTATATCATCTTGGATTAAGGAAAAAACAGAAAGGTAATCAAGATATATGGAGATCATCCTTTATATGAATTTTGAAAATTTGTAAACCATTTTGGAGAGAGGAAGAAATGGGTCAGATGAAGAGAAGGCCCCATTCAACTTTGTTCCTTTGCCATTGGGATGGATGGTGACTGTTGACTTGATGAGACCGTTCTGTTCGAGGAAAACTGGATTAATCTCACACTTGTATGAGGCTCTTCTGATTAAGGAGAACTTAGATTTCATCTAATATATTTTAAATGCCTTATGGTTGCGTCTAGTCAGCCAGAGACACGTGAGTAATTCTTAAAGGGGCTGAGACTCTTGTCTTTATTAAAGATTTGTGGATTATCCCATGTATCCCTGGTTATGTCCCTGCATGAATTATATATACATATTCTGACAAAGATTATGCTCTGTCCCTCAGGGAGACTACACGTATGTGGCAATAACACTTGTCAGTGAGTGAGCACAGCTCATAAAGCCTGGAATGTTTTTCCTCCATGGTTAAAGACTCCCCTTCTTTCTCTCTTTTTCTTTTTTAAAGATTTTATTTATTTGAGAGAGTGAGTGAACAAGAGAGAGCATGAGCTGGGGGAGGGGCAGAGGGAGAGGGAAAAGCTGATTCCCTGCTGAGCAGAGAGCCAGATGTAGGGCTCAATACCAAAACCCTGGGATCATGACCTGAGCTGAAGGCAGATGCTTCACCGACTGAGCCACCCAAGCGCCCCTCCCCTTCTCTTTATTTTTTTTTTAAGATTTTATTTATTTATTCGAGAGAGAGAGAGAGAGAGAGAGAGAGAGGAGAGACACAGGCAGAGGGAGAAGCAGGCTCCATGCGGGGAGCCTGACGCAGGACTCAATCCCGGGACTCCAGGACTGCACCCTGGGCCAAAGGCAGATGCTAAACCGCTGAGCCACCCAAGGATTCCCCCCCTTCTCTTTAATTAGGAAATACTTCTCTGTCCTTTTTGATTTTCTGTATTATTTTTTATCTTTACTTGGTTGCTTGGTTTTTCAGTTTCATTTTGAGTTAAATGCTCCATATTTAATACTTTCTGCAAATTTCTAGTAAATTTAATATCCTGGGCCCACAGTGTGAGGGAATTTGGAACATCAGACCTGGAGAGTCATGAGGAATATACTGCCAATAGTTGACATGCCAGAATGAGACTCAGAAATTCAAGTAACTCAGTGAGTGTGGTTGCATAGGCTGGACTGCATTTTTCTGTTATGTTTATGCTTCTCTGGTTAGGTCACATTAGAACTCCAAACTGAATCCCAAAGGATGGTGGTTTGGTACTAGGCTGCCTTTGCTTGTATGTGGCTCATGTGGCTTGAGCAAGAGCATTGTAGGGGCTAGTATCTTTGAGGTGTTGCTGGATCCTGACATTGTGAACAGCAAAAGAGCAATGAAAATTACTGGCTTTTTTGGTCTTCTGATAATTGTTAGCTAAAGGCTCTCTTTTTCAAAAGGTTTTAGTGGTTTTATATTTTAAGTGGTAAATAGTGGACAAGTTCAGAACATTAAATACATCTGATTATTGTAAATGGTATGATTTTCAATAACACTTTGAAGTTCAGATGAGAAACAACACAGATATAAGTTCCTATACATTAGAGTTTTTAAGACATGATCATCTCAGATTTAAAGGAAAATGACAAACTGAGGAAAATTTACAGGCTGTTAATATCCTAAGAAACATAAAGAATTCTTAAGTGTTATTTAAAAAAAAAAAACAACAAACCACAAATCTTTGCTCTAAAAAAAAAAATAGGCAAGGGTCCTGAGTAGATAGCTCACAAAAAGAAGATATCCAGCCATCAAAAAAATCATGTGGGAAAATAAACATAAAGACACATGAAAATATCAGTGCCTTAACCCATCTAATTGGCAAAGATTTAAAAGCTGTGAAGGATTGGGAGCAGTCATTCTTGCAGTATCCTTATAAAAGTCTACATTGTTAACTTTCTGAATTGCAATTTGGAGTGTGAATGAAGAAATTTAAAATATTATCTACAGGGATGTGTATCACAGTTTCATGTAACACATCAAGGAACTGGAAAAAAAATCCCTCTGCCCTGTGTGACATTAAAATACGATTTTGTAAAGAACTTAATGTCATGGGAAAGTTTTTATGATATGTTAACAAAAAATAAATCTATAAAACAGTACTTAGAGGATGATCCCAATTTTATAAATACATAGTTTCTTACCAGAGCCCGTTTTGATTGGTGGCGTTAGAGATCATTAAAACATTTTTACTCTTTTTACTTACAGTGAGCATGAATTTTATCATCAGAAACAACTCATGTATTTAAAAAGTAACTCTGTGACTTAAAGTTCCCTTAGGTTGAGGATAAAAACATGTTATGCCAAGATATATTTTGTTTAAATAAAATACAGTGACTGAAAGACACATTTTTTTATAGCATTGATCTGGATAAAAGAAAACTGATACATGTAATAGCTGCCCAGGGAGTACTAAATAAGAAGAAAATACCTGGCCCCATGCTTAAGGTCAGCATGCCTGGCCTTAATGGAATCAGGAAAAGAAAGGCAATTGCTATAAATCAAATCCTTTCATAGAATGTGTCTATCCATTATGCCTCTGAAACCTACAAGTTGCCCACATCATCGCCTTTCTTCGTTTTCTTCTGGAACACTTGTTCTGCGATGTGCCCTATCTCTCATTGCCACTCCATGCACAGTTGTGCTGGTGTCATTATATCTGCAGTGAGAGGAAAGAAAACATTGACATCGTGTCTGTTAGGGCTCATCTTGTGTCTTCTGTCCTGGCACAAGGGACAAATGTGCTAGACAGCCCTCGAGGCTGAAATGAGACGGCGGAACAGCAGGGAAAGGCAAACAGCACGGTATTTATTTCCATAAGTGACATTACAGCAATGAATATGAGACTCAGAATCCTCTATTAACTTCAGTCAAGCAATAGCTGAGGGTGAATAGCAGGCTATAACCGTAATAGGCCATAAACCCAAGGACGTTGTCATGAGTTTTTACATTATAAAAAAATTGGCCAGAAACTTATATTTAATTAAGGACGCATGATTATGGCAAGAAGTGTACTTGAAAACCAGAGATAGTGAGCAAAATAGGCAGTAAGATATTCGGAGCAGTGTTTGCTTATCTACATTGCTTGTACTTTATGGAATTCAAGTTCTTATTGATATTCAGAGTTCAAATAGTGGATTGGCAGCAGGAAAAAAATGTTTAATATAGAGATCATAGAACTAGGGAGTGATTTTTTTAAAGGTATAGAATATAATAAAGGAAAAAAGGAACATTAAAAAAGAAGTTGGTTTTTGTTTTTTTTTTTCTCTGTGTGGACTCTGGCCCTTTTTCATGGCTTAGGAGACTGTTCCCTGAATCTAAATATTCCCACTGAATCTTAGATTCATAGCTGTTCTGAGCTTATCAGCCATTTCACTCTTTTTCTACAAAGACATCTCTAACAGAATACCTCTTACTAAAATGAGCTCGTTCTCAGGCACCGACTTTTACCTTAAGAAAATGCAGTCTGATTCAGTTTAAATGTGTGTTAAGCATCTCATGTGTACAAGGCCCTTCAGAGTCTCTGGGTGACACAGGGATAACTTAGTCCCGGTCCTTGTCTTTGAAGAGACTCATAGGGAAAAGTATTTATTAAGGAAATATTCCCCTTTATAGCTTTCCAGATTTTGAATAGACTTAAATATCATGTTCATTCCCTTTGTACATTCGTCTCTTCCAGTTGAAGAGCCCTATTTAGTTAGTCCTCTTACCACGTTGATCATGTTAGTTGTTCACCTCTTCCTTCCCCTGTCATGCATACACATAGCACTGTGGCTTCACCCAGGAGGAAGAGAATGCCTTCATTCTCTGATGATGTCCAGCATTTCTATTCGTCATGTGGGCTATAGGCCCTTGTGCTCTCAGAGAGAAAGAAATCAATAATGACTTCCACTTTCATATTATTCTCATTGATGCTCTGAGGGTTTTTTTTATTAACCAATAAGTAATTTTGACATTGGCAGTATTAATAAAATTACAATGCAAGTGTTTTCTAAATCTTTTTCCCATATTGTGCTTATTAGCCTCTTCTAGTTTCTGCTGGGTTTGTAGCTTTACAGTAGGCACCCCCACAAATACACATGTTTACCCTATTGTTATTTTCCTGTGGATCTGAGTTCTGTGAACAGTCTTCATTTGTAAAGTATATTCAGGCATACTTTTCAGATTGTTAATGTTTCCAGGAATTCTGTTCCCAAACCTCTGAAGGAATGTACACTGCAGCTGTCTTTGAACCTTTATCGCCCAGGTGAATGTACTGCTTTTGGATCTTTGGACGAAGTTTCACAAACTAGTGTAAAGTGGACATGTATAGACAAGAGGGAAGGCAGGTTTCAGCTGAGCTCTTTCTCTCATTTAGAGTAGGATAGCTTTGGGATGAGCCGATTGCAGATAATGAGTTCTTCCCCCTAGAGGGAGCGCTGGCAGGAATAGGGTGATCAGTTGGGAGCTGGGATGGAGGGGCATGTATTGCTGATAAGGATTGATCACATGTTTTCCGGGATCCCGAAATAACTCAGCATCCTTGAATCTATGAGGACAGAACTGGCAGGTGGTGGGAGAAGCTGAACCTTCCAGCTCCTTAAGTGTCCCCTGGGGTTCCCCTTGAGAACCCACACAGAAACTTTTGAGGCCAATCTGAAGGGATAAGGCTATAGACATATCCTCCGCTCTAAGTTGGGGCAGGATTGTCCAGCAAAAAGGCAAAGACCAGCCCAATCTTATAGATGGTTGTTTTGAAAGAAGAGCTGGGCTATTACCTGTTCATCAAAAGAAGAAAAAAAGTGTCTTGCAAGGCTAATAGGGATTTAAAAAAAATCTGACATTCATGTAATTTCTGCTAAACAGCACCTGAGATCAATTTTTTTTCTTGGAAATTTAGGATCTCGGTGGCATTGGGGGGATCTGGGGCTAGAATTACGGGAGCAGTTCTCTCCTCCTTTTCGGAAACCCCCTTTCCAGCCTCAGGCAGGAACAGGTCTCCAGTTACACCATAGCAGTGGTGGCTAGCCACAAGGTGGTGAGTCTGTGAGATTTATTAGTTAGCTGCCACCCTCCTCCCCTGTTAGAGGGACAAGTGTGGGCTTCCTGGGTTAGTGTGGAACTTCTGATAGGCCTGTCATGCCCTTAGAGTCATAGGCCAGGAGGAGACCACTGGTGGTAAATTTCACCTTGCCACATTGAAGCCATCTCAGGCATTTAAGAATCTATCTGGTCATATACTGTCCAAAAACAGTCCCTCATTCTTTCAGTTTAATGTTATGACATCTTTATGTTAGGAAATTTAGCTTTAGAGCAAACTCAGATTCTTCTTGACCATTTCCTTTGGCTATCATCTTCTCTCTGAGTACCCTTCTTGTATTTGAAACCAATATTAAATTGGCTTTCAGCTTTCTCTTCTCCCTAGGTAGAATAATTTCAGTTCCAGTCACTTGAATTCAGAAGAAAAGCTTGCTAGGCAAATTTAAATCAAGTAAATATAAGCCCTTTTCAGGGGGGAAAAATAAGAGAGAAAGAGGGGGGGGGGCAGAAAGAGCAAGAAGTGGTTTTTAAGCTGATAATGTCCATCTAAAGTTCAGGCTACTTGAAATGAAGTTTTATATTAAGTTTGCATCACTGCAGAATTAATCAGTTGCTGTCCATTGCCCTTGCAGTGGGAGCTGGAGTTTACTTTTCTTTGTAAGTCTTACGGATTTCTTTTGTGAATTTAAAAGTAGTTGTGTGAATTGAAGAGATTTAGAAACTGTTGAGAGAAATGAGATTGTGGAGTAAGGATTCCTTACTTTTGCCAAAACCTCAGCCCTTTTTGGAACCAAAGTTATTAATCTTTGGGGAGAGCCATAGACCCATTTGAATATCTGATAAAAGCTAAAAATCCTTTCCTAGAAAAAAACAACATATGTATATATAGGAACTATGCCATAAAATTACGTCGAGTCCGTGGACCTCAGATTCTAATCCCCAAACCTAAAATAGGTTGTATTTTAGTCAGAGGTGAAAATGAATCATTTTGCATAAAACTCTTAATTTATAAAAAGAAAGGAAAAAGTGATTTTTTTCTTTTTATAAAAGGGTAAGGTAAAGCATTTCTTTTTAAGTATAGTTCTGTGACATAATTGGATATTTAATTTAATTTAAATTGAAAATACTTTTTCATTTCTGAAGTATTCCCACCAGAAATCTATAATATCTAGTAGAATTTAATTTTGAGTAAGAGTTGGTGTTAACCTCCTCCTCACAGTGCAGTGAACTGTGTAAAGAAACCCTGGACAGGCACCAGGATGATGGATTCTTCTCTTGCGTCTGTCACTGGCTGGTTATATGGACCTGGGTACATCTGTCACCTTCTTGGGCTTTCTTATCAGTAAAATGCTGCTTTCAGAATCTATTACTTAGTTTTATTTTTCTGTATTTGTCTTACATCTTCATAGGTATGCTTTTCCAGAGTTTAGTGAGATGTTCCTTGATGCACCACTTTTATAATTTAGTTAAGGTGGCTTGGCAAAAATGAGTGGAGGAAATAGTGTAATAAGGTCTTGGCACAATGGGCGGCCACCATAATTGCTCACCAGAGCTCATGTGTCACTCATTTCGTCTCAGCCACCTGGGCTCCACACATTGTGGAATAAGATGGAAGCTCCAAAGTCTCATCACTCCTAGCCCACATACATACTTTAAGGATACACAATGTATGAGAATTCAGATTTCCTGAACAATTTCCTCCGTTTTGACATATGCAGGCTGTGTCCAAGGACCCAGAGTAGGTCCTGCAGGACCGGCCAAGAGGATCCTTGGCTTCACACAGGATAGAAATCCATCTGGAGACAGGAGGAAGTGAGAGCAGAGTTTATTGAATAGTGTAAGGGATAGAGTATAGCAGATGGAGTGTCTGGGAGACTCGGGAAAAGAGAATGAGTGTCTCTGTCACTTGGAGTTTAGGAGTTTATATTGGAAAGGGGTTCCAATATAGGGGTTCTTTCTATAAAGAAAGAAGGTTATCTTTCTTTGAGCGATCCAGGGTAGGGTCTGATCAGAGGCAAGTGGCAGGTGAATAACTGGTCATCCAGAATAGGGGGGTATTGATACCAGCATCAGCCGAGGTATTTTGTTGCAGCTAATTTCCTGGAACATGTTTGGGATCTGACTCTTCTTAAATGTTATCAGGTGTTTGGGGGGCTTAGGATAGAACTCAGAGAATAATGAACTTTTCTGTTTTCCCCTTGAACTGGGAACATAGCTTCTTTGTTTTACTCAGATGCAAAATATAGAATGTGGATAAATGAGGCCTAGCAGAAAAACAGCAGAGATGGAGCCTTTCTAAAAATGGACTCCTTTCATTTTCCCTGTCTCAATTTCAGTCCCATGAAATTAGCAAAATGCCATAGTAAGTGACTTGATTTAAAGAGAACTACATTATACATATATTCCCATGATCAATATTGACATCTATAGATTCGAAATGGGAAGATCTCCCTGCTGCCATTGCTAGTATTTCATGATCAGGGATACCCTATGTAGGTGAAATTGTTTAGTCCAGATAGCTGGACAACTTCAATAGATTGTTTCATGTTTCCTGCTTTGTGTGATACTTAAGAATATCCAATTCTATCCCAATTGATTGGTTAAAATGAGACATCAGTGATTTGGCAGGCCTGGATGGATTCCAGCTTTAAGTCAGATGTGTATTGCTCACTAGCCTAAGTGGCTGTCAAGAGAAAACACCCAAAGAACTTGGTGAAACAAACCCAAGTTTACCTTGGAATAAGAGTAGGCAGCTGTGATTCCCAGGTTAAAGAAGCCTTCCAGTTCAGCAGGCTTTTTGGTTGGGCTCACATACTCTTGGTGAAGCCAAGTAGAAAATTTTAATATTCTCTTAGTATTTGAAGTTATATATTTCAGAAAGTATGTTATTAATTATCACTATCGTGAACTGCAATCTGATGATACGATTCCTTTGTGTCACCACAGCATGGCAGGGCTGCATCCTCATAGACACCACCATTGGCCCTGGTAGTTTGTTTGGGGTGTCACAACTTGGAAAGGCCATGTGTCTATAGTCTCCGTTGGTACCAACGGGTGGATTGGGGAGAAGGTGAGAAGGTGTTCCAACAAATCGCATTAATTCATCTTTTATTTCTGCAGCGTGATGACAACTGTCAGCTTTTGCATTTATTTTATACTCAGTTGCTGAATGAAACCGCCACACTTGGAAGAGATCCTTCGCAGTTGCAGGCGCAGCAGTGAAAGATCATTTCCATTTTTCACTGGTCAGAGAGACAAAAGGTGGTCAGACTGGGTAGAGACAGGTTTGACATAAATGCTGAAGTGCCTTGCTAGTAAAGAGAGCAGGTTATCTTTGGATCATGGCAGCGATTACTCATGCTTTTAGCGGTGTGCCTTTCATCCCTGCAATTAGCTTCTTGTCTGGGAGTGTTTGGATACAGAATCTGTGGTTGTCATGCAGTCAGTGTCAAAATCACTCAACACTGTGCTCACTTTTGTGCTTGAGTACACTTATTGATGAGCACACAGGTGTTAAATTAGATTGTTTTCAATCCATTGTATGAAGTGGCCAGACACCAACTAATCCTCCTCTTGCTAGGGTTTCTGAAGTCTAGGTTACAGGAAAATGAAGAATGATCAGATAGTTTTAATCAAATAGGAATTATAAAGAGTCACTTAATTTAAAAAATCCCATCACATTTCACCTAAGGGAAAAAAATACAAACAACCTGTGGTAGAAAATAGGCATTTAGATAAAACTTATACATTTTGCATGACAATGCCTTTGACTTTCATTTACCTCCATTGTATTAACATAATTTGTACATATTCAACATCGAAACGCACCTACTCCCTGGCTCAGAAAAATCACAGGTGAAATTGTTCTTCAGGAGTTAGGTTTAAATGCAAATTAGAAAGGCAGCTTCAGAAATGCAGGAGCATTTTTGCTCCTTGGGGTATATCGGGTGCTCTGGCTTCTGGCTCAATACAGGGCTCTTATTATTGAAATGGCTCATTACTGCTTGCATTCCAGAAGAAGAACCCTCTGCAGGCACCCCTGCCCCAGAGCAGGCCACAACAAAGGGCCGGCATACAAGCAGGCAAACTAATTAAAACAATAGCTGCAGAGACAGAATAGAAATTGGAGACCTGTACCTGTAGCAATAATTTTCCATTAAAGGTCTCATTTCTTTAAAAAATGAAGACTACCTACAAAGGGGAAAACATTGAGAATTAGAATTAGGCAATTAG
Source organism: Canis aureus (assembly GCF_053574225.1). Taxonomy (NCBI): domain Eukaryota; kingdom Metazoa; phylum Chordata; class Mammalia; order Carnivora; family Canidae; genus Canis; species Canis aureus. The sequence continues at coordinate 45,527,215 of NC_135621.1, forward strand.
GGCTTATACAGTACAATTTTGAATACCCAAGTCGAAATAGAATTATTTCGATAGACCTGAATTTGTGATTACAATTCTAGGCAGCACAGATTTGGGGGTATCAAACTTAGGAGAAATTTAGGTCCATTTTAAGTGATTGCCCCCTCACCCGCCCCATGCATAGAGTAGAATAAAGTATAGCCATCTGTCTAGGTGTCAGTCTGAATCTATGGGCAAAAAAAGAGTCAGGAAGTATTCTGCACTCATGTAAATGGTGAGAAAATGGAGCCAGTAGAACAACTTGCTTATCTGCTTCCATTGTCTACCTTATACTTAACGGAATTTCAGCAGTTGAGAAGTCCTGAGGAGCTATGTTTTCCCTCCTCATATCTCATTTTAACAAAGAAGTATTTTTCTAGTGAGCGGGTGGACTGCTTTTTAGCTGCATCTGTGCCATGATAACAAAACACAGGGCCTCAGTGAGTGAGAGCTAAGTGCTCCTAGTGAATGCTAAGAACAACTCTATAGTGAACACTCAATATTGAGCTAAAAGGTCCTGTGAATTTAAGTTGGAAATTATACAAGGCATATCAGGAGAAAAATTACAAGTATCATGTGTTGTTTTAGGGTCCATTTCTGATCAGATCAAGTATGACAAATATTGCACTAAATAAAATCACCAAAGGAGAAAAGCTTGCATGTTTATTTACACTTAACCATTTGTAGGTGTTGAGGTTTAGCTTTGTTATGACGAGGCCAGGCCTAACAAGAGCAGTGCGGTATTTCTGTTGAGCCTAATTGGCACCAGAGCTAGAAAGAGTAGCTCCGACCTCTAGGAGTTGGGTGGGGAGTGGTGAGAAGAGGTTTGGAACATCTTTGCCTCTTTCTGGTTTTTTATTGACTGTGCATAAAGTCTGCAATCATTCATAATCCTTTTTAACTTGTTACAATTTACCACTTATCTTACTCATTTTCTGGTTTATTGCCTGCTCCTTGATATATTAAGGACCTTATCTGTCTTGTTTACTGTTGTATCCTGGGTACCTACAGCAGTGCCAGGCATATAGTAAAAGGCCAATAACTTTTGTTGAATAGATGGAAATACCATCCAGAACAAAAAGCAGGGTAATATAGATAGTCTATATGAAACTCTGCATGGTGTCATTGTCTGTCTTTATCTGACACCTCCTCCCCACTGCCCACCATGATTTCTATAGAATTATAGGAAAGGATGCTGTTTGAGGCTTACCTGAATCAAGAGCTAACCAACTGTAGCACCTGCAGAGATAAGTAATTATTTTGGACTTGCCCCTGCTCAGCTCTTCTGGCTAAGCACGATAGATGTGTGGATGACCAAGGAGCCAGCCTGTGTCTTCTGAGCCTGGCACAATCCTTATAGCCTCTGCACTAGACCCTCATTGACTCCAGCCCTGGGGCTTGAGGTATATCCTGGGTTGATACCAGTATTATGGCCTCACGTGCTTAGTGCCCAGTAGATTTATCAGTGCGTCCAGCAAGTGGTCAGCTGGCTTTAAGGTGGGACACTTTGTGACACTGGAAAGGACACTGGTTTGATGTGGATCTCATTTGAGTTGTTTCACCTGTTAATAGATTTAGTCATCTTCTGTCTTTACAATGCACAGACATGTTGAATTCTTTTAGTTTCCTGCTTATGATTTAGATGGGAGAAATCAACCCAAATCATTTTTTTCTACCATAAAGTTTTGTTAACAGAGCCTCAAGATATGTTTCCAGATCAATCATACTGAGTTGAAACCTCCAACTAATATATTTTTGTTGCTCATTTTTTGGTTTGGCCCTGGGCCTGACTCCCTAGTGTAGGGCTAGATGATGAGTTATTATTTAAACCAAAATGGCCTTCAAATTATATTTTATGATCATATTACCCTGCTTAAAGTTTTCAGTACAAGATGGACCAAACATTACATGTTCAGTCAAGAGTAGTCTACACCATGTGGATTACACAAAATAAATTTAAGTCATGTTTTTTTAATATATATATATATATTTCAAGGAGCTTTTGGCCTCAAGAGGAGACATGACATTTACATTTAGTAGTGGGTTGTGGTTTTGGATTAGTTGGAGATAATTTTGATTGGAAAGAAAAAGTTAGATTGTAGAGGGTTGGAAAGTCAGCCAGAAGTTTGAGTCTGGATATCTTCCTGGGCAGAGTGGGAACTGTAATCAGTTTAGGAAATGGGAAAAGATGTTGTGGAAGTTAAATCTTAGAAAGATTAGTCTGGGGGTAGCATAATGGAGTGAAGAGGGAGAAATGAGAAGTGTCTGAATTAAGGAACTATTGCAGGAAGCAAGTAGTGGTGGATGAAGGACATGGCTGAGGGTGGAGTGGACAAGCACAACATAAAAGATGTCTTGAAGGAAGTAATAGGGCCTGGAGATGCTCTTCTGTTGAGGGAAGGGACAACAAATTGGAGAAGATGTTTATCTGGTAACTTAGTAAAGAAAGAGCTGTTCAGACGAATGGGAGTGGTAAAATTGCTGTGACAGCATGTTAGGTATTTACAGCGCTCTGTGGATGAGAAGACCATTTGATTGTTATGACCACCCTCTGGACTAGGGAGGGAAGATCTTTTGACTCTCATATTATAGAGGTAGATGCTCAGAGAGCTCAGAAAAAACAAGGTACATGGCTAATAAAGTGGAGAAGCTGGCACGGAGCCTAAATTCTCTGGGACCTGGTCAAGAATGTGGTAAATTCTCATCTGGATATGTTGAGTTTGAGTTAATGCTGGAAAATTTAAGTGGAATGCTGAGGAAGCATTTGGAGATACAGTGTAGGTGCTTGAGACTAAAGTCCTCAATATGATAATTAAATCAATGAAGCAGTAATTGAATCTCTTTGGGAAGGAGATTTAGAGGAAGAAGAGTAGGAGGCCAAGAATTCTATGTTGAAGACCGTGCATCATTAGAAGGATGGTAAAGAAGTAGAAGAGAAAGGGAAGAAGTGTTGGCAGAAGAAAGAGTCAAGATGATGAGCAAGAAAGAGAAGGGATGGTCTCTGGGTCACAGGGGCAAGGTTGCTTTTCAGAAGGTGGGAACATTTCTTCCTTCGGGACTGGAAGGGTGTGACTCTGGTTTATTGTCAGCTGTACAGTAGGTGCCCCAAAGGAAACGTGTGGAGCACATCTGTTCATGTCTGTGCCTTTTGCCATTTTCTTCCTTTTCGTCCCATTCAGAAAATTTTGTCACTTCTTGCAGAGATGTACCATTTGTAGACTTTTATGCACTGTTTATTTCTCAGTCCAATGAGAAGTATAAAAACTGGGACTGAGGTAGATGATACCGATAAGTGTTTAGTGATTCCTGAGTGGAAAATATAGAAATGGATGGTACTATTGTGATAGTTCTGTGTATAATTTCAAATATCCTAATTATTTAAAAAATGATAAATAGATATTCAGGTTTAAAAATACTAAAATTATTTGATTTGTTAGGTGTTTATTCATTTTTAAATATGGATCTTTATTTGATAGAAAATTTTTAGCTTGCTAACTTTCTATTAATAAAACATAATCTGTCTTCATAGACAAGGGAATTTACAGATGGAGTTGTCCAAACATGGGTCATTCCACCAATTAGTACATTTGTTCAAGGCAGATTGAGGTCACTGCTCACCAAGAGAGAAAATGCATGTCTGCGTTGTCTCTGAAGGTGGTAAAGGGGGTGGAGTGATCCTGTGGACTGACATCCATGGGGACTTGAATAAGAGATGTGGCATGCACACCTGAAGATTGCCTGGTGGCCATCCTCTCACCTTTGTATCCTAGGATAAGAGAGAACCATAAGTCAGAAATCTGCTCCCATGCTCGGTTCTTGCTCTGGATCTTAGGAAGACAGTGACAGCTGTAGGGCAGGAAGCAGTTCACCCTAACTCCAGGGCCTGTGTTCTTTCTACTGCTCCTCTCTCTTTGCTTCATTTCCATCTCATTTCACTTATGACCCTGAAGCATCCAAATCTCTTCTTTGGCAATGGAACATTGCTAAATTTTGATACATAGTTAGGAGGATATTGCTTTAGCTGCCTTAGAAGTGGGGAACAAAGAGTAGAGGGAAGTAAAGGCTGAAAAAAGAGATAAAGAAATTTTACAAACCTGTGACTGGCCAGAGCTATTGGCTTCCCATAGGTATTTTATGACAAACCAAGCATCCTCTAGGCCACTTCCCTCCTTGCTGCTCACTTCATGTTTTACCCGTTAGTATTTGTTGAGGGCATTCCTGTTCCTTGTTTCTTGATGTTACTTCATGCTAAATTATTCCAGGGCAGTCTCAAATCCAAGTTGTACCAAAGCAGAAATGTCAACTGAATTATCTTTAATGAAATCATTTTCTTTTTTAATCATAGAGTCAACCAAAGGGGAAAAAAAAAAGATTTGCTTTAATTGCAGGCCCTTGGAATACCCAGCCTGAGGTTAAATATCCTTTCATCTTGCATGATTGTGACAGACAGAGTAGGCATTCTTAACTCTGTAAATGCTTATGGTTTGGGAATAATTAAATTGGGTTAGGGAAGCAAAATGAAGGAAATACGTGGTTGAAAGGAAAATAGAATCTCCCATCAGTTAAAGGCAAAAGGAGGTTTTAAAAACTGATGGAAATGAAGTTGATCGCCTGCCAAGTTGGGTACACGTGAGACCCTGAAGCACAGAGTTAGAAGAACAAGTAGTGATGCAAACAAAGGTTGCGTAGGCATAAAGGAAGGAAGAGTTCATTCTTACTGGGGGATCAGGAAAGGGGCTTCTCAGCTGAGTGGGCCTCGAGAGGAAGATGTGCGTATGGACATTTAAGGTTAAGGGAATACAGAAGAAGCCACAGATGGGAATGTGTAGGCATATATTGTATCAGGGAACACAGGATGAGGTACTGTGTTTTGAACATCATTCCTTAGAAAATGGTGAGATACTGAAGCAGAATTGAATGTACCAGGCTGTATTTTAAAGGATGGAATCTTGTGGCCATGTGAGATTGATTGTGTAATCAAAGACAAGCCAAGGAGACCAGTTAGGAAGCTATTGCAATAGACTAGGCACACACTGCTGGTGGCTTGAATAAAGCAGTGTCATTGAGTAGCATGCTGAAGAATAATACAGAGAGATCCTGTTTCCCAGTGTCCCTGACGTAGATACACCCACCAAAGTCAATTCCCACCTCTGACTATGGGTTTGAGAAGAGGTGCACACACTCAGTATACAAGCTAGATCGAGCTGGCCCCAGAAGCATTGTGTCCTATAGATTGTATAGAACTATGTGAGGTCCAGTTTTGAATGGTTTGAATTGAATATATCTGTGGAACATCCACTGGAACATAACCGGTGCTCAAGAGAAAGGGCAGGGTGAGATTCGTAGATTGACATCATCAGCATTAAAGTGGGGGGGGTGGTGAGGAGAAGGTGGAGGCAGGAGAGGGAAAGTGGCTGGAAGAAGGGAGCGTGAGGGAGAGAGAGAATTTATACAAATGGGCTTAGGATGGAACCTTGGGGAATACCTATGTGTAAGGGGCAAAATGTGAAAGGAAAACCACCCAGAAGCGAAGGCCTGAGGAAAGGAAAGCGGGGTTTGGGGGGTTGGGGGTTGGTGAGAATCAGGAGAAGGCAGGATGGCAGCACCTAAGATAGCAAAGAGTTCAAGCAACAGCATGATGTCATCAGGAAGACGGGATGTTTAGACTCCCGGTTTATGAACATAACATTTTAATCAGAATTGGCCCAGCATGAATTAATTTTCATGAAGTTCCTGAGGGAACATCATTAAGCCAATTTAATTCCTTCCCATAATCAATTTTCCATAGAGTGCTGTTAATCTGTTTCCATTTTTTTCTGTTTTCATATTTATCTTAATAAAATTATTTAAATCAGGATTGGTTATTTTCTTCATAAATATCATGGTAAAGATTGGATTTATCAATAACTTTTTAAAGTCTCTATTGGGTTTTACTGATTATATCGTCTGGTATTCATTTTCTTTTGAGGTCATCATTTGTGGCCAGTTTCCCTAGGTCCTTTTTTGTTTTTTAACTATTAACAGTGAACAGATGATCCTTTAGGCAATATTTCATATCCTTAAATTTTAGTCTGTGGTCATTATTAGCCATGTAAGTTTTATTTTGTCTTTAAACATAAACCTATTAAGTTTTAGCTGGTTAGTTGCTTTTTCCTGACAGCTTACTTAAGCCCAGGGCAATTAAAAGTCCCATTAAAATGGGAACCCTAACAGAGAAAGATGACATGGTTTGAGAAGCTCTTTCTCTAGTCTTCCATATCCTAGATTCAACAGACTTAATTAATAAAAGCTTTAAAGTCTGGGAGAAAGTAACTTCATTGCCTCTGTTAGAATAATTTCAAAATCTTGGGTTTTCATAATGCTCTAAAAAACATAAAATTATTTCATTTGCTAGTCAAAATATAATAAAAATCTCATGTATATTTCCACTTACCACATGGCAATTGTGTTAGTACAGTCAAAGAAAAAAACATCGTATCCAATTTGAGATTGCTGGCAGAAGAATGAAGAACCCAGAAGTGGGTTCAGAAAGGTCACATTGGACCTCAAAACATATAGAGGGAATGATCATCACCATGAGAGTCAGCCCAGTTCCTAAAAGGCCACCTATGGTTTGGTGCCATTTCAGTAGTAAATTTGCTGATTTTTCCACCAAACTTTTAAGACTGGACTCTCTATATTAATCTAATGAAATTGATGTGCAAATCTAGAATGTCAGTTTATTCATTCAAGTAGGAAGAGAACTATAAATTTAGGAAAGAATATAGAATTGATATGTGGCTGGCTTGGAAACGAAGGAAAAGCTAAATGAGTATACAATGAAAACTTTCAGCTAGTTGTTATCAGATGCAGGTTTTACTATTGATTTCTAAGTATTTTGATTTGTTTACTGCGCACCCCAGGAGGGGAATATTCCAGGGGCTGGAATATTTGAAGTCCAGTAAGTATAATTCTGTGCTTCCATCTCAATGGTGTAAATACCTGCCTACAAACAGGGTATCAGTAATAGATTTGGTTAAGGCTGGTTCCTTCCTGGAAAGGCCTGGCATGGATGCTACACTCTTGGCTTTTTTCTTTAGTGCTTGGCATGGTTGCTTCAATTGCCCTTCTGAACCATATGGCCTTATTTTAGATAGATAGCTTCAGTCAGATCACAGTATAGTCTTACTGGTCTAGCATTCATAGTAATTTTTTTTTTTTTTTAGCTTTTATTTTTTTATTTTTATTTTTATTTTTTTTTAAAGTTAATTTATTTTTTATTGGTGTTCAATTTACTAACATACAGAATAACCCCCAGTGCCCGTCACCCATTCACTCCCACCCCCCGCCCTCCTCCCCTTCTACCACCCCTAGTTCGTTTCCCAGAGTTAGCAGTCTTTACGTTCTGTCTCCCTTTCTGATATTTCCCACACATTTCTTCCCCCTTCCCTTATATTCCCTTTCACTATTATTTATATTCCCCAAATGAATGAGAACATATAATGTTTGTCCTTCTCCGACGGGCTTACTTCACTCAGCATAATACCCTCCAGTTCCATCCACGTTGAAGCAAATGGTGGGTATTTGTCATTTCTAATAGCTGAGTAATATTCCATTGTATACATAAACCACAGCTTCTTTATCCATTCATCTTTCGTTGGACACCGAGGCTCCTTCCACAGTTTGGCTATCGTGGCCATTGCTGCTATAAACATCGGGGTGCAGGTGTCCCGGCGTTTCATTGCATTTGTATCTTTGGGGTAAATCCCCAACAGTGCAATTGCTGGGTCGTAGGGCATTTTTTGAAAATTTATTTTTATATTTCATCTTTCATTCATTTTGTGTTATTCATAAGTTGAAACCTCAGAGAACAATCTCAAATTCTAGTTTTGGGGGGGAGTCTAACCCCTAGGAACCAAGAACCACAATACCCTCAGTCTTCCATAATATAAGATCACTTAAAGATTGTTTTAATCACACTTCTTATTTTGAGATCATTGTAGATTCACACGCAGTTAGAAGAAATAATACAGAAAGATCCCATGTACTCTCTACCCATTCCTCCCCAGTGGTAACACCTTGCAATCTATGGTATAGTATCACAATCAGGATATTGACATGGGAAGAGTCAAGATACAGAAGAACTCTACCACCACAGAGATCCTTTGTGTTGCCCTTGCATCCCCCCAAATTGGTTCTACTTGGTCATGGTACATAATGCTTTTCATACATTGCTAGATTTGGTTTGCTAATATTTTATTGAGGATTTTTGCATTTAATACTTGAGATCTTTTCTCTTTTCTACTTGCAGGCATTTAGTATATAAATTTCTCTTTAGTACTATAAATTTCTCTTTCAGCACTGCTTTAGCTGTGTGCCACATATTTTGATATGTTGTATTTTCATATTCTTTCATTCTGTCAATTTTTCATTTCCTTTGGGGTTTTGTTTTTGACCCATGGAATGTTTAGAAGTGTCTTGATAATTTTCAAGGGCTTGGAGATTTTCCTCTTGTCTTTCTGTTATTGTTTTCTAGTATGATTCCATTTTGGTCTGTGTATGATTTTAATTCTTTTACATTTGTTGAAGTTTATGACACAGGAAATTCCCTGTCTTGATGAATGGTTCATGAGCACTTGAAAGAAATGTTTATTCTGCTGTCATTGTGTGTAGTTTTCTGTATATGTCAAGTAGATTTTGTTGGTTGAATGTGTTGTTCAATTATTCTATATCTTTTTTGATTTTCTGCCTAGTAGTTCTGACTGTTGCTAAAAGTGGGGTGTTTAAGTCCCCAGCTATAATTGTATATTTCTCTGTTTTGCTTTTCAGCTCTATCAGTTTTTGTTTTAAGCATTTTGAAGTGTTTTTATGTAGTTTGGTGCATGCATGTACTTTTAGGACTATTTTGCCTTCCCAGTGAACTGATTGCTTTATAATCATGTAATAATCCTTTTCATCTCTGGTATTTTTCTTTTAAGTCTGTTTTATCAGTCTAATAATATTAATACAGCTGCTTCTGCCCTTTATTTTTTTGATTGATGTTTGCATGGTCTTCTTCCCTCCTTTTATTTTGACCTAGTTGTAGTGCTGTACAGGAAGAAAGTTTCATGTAGACAGTACATCTGTCTGTCAACTTTGTTGGCTCATGTTGTTCTATCCACTCTAACCATCTGCTTTAGTTGGTTTATTGAGACCATTTACATTTAAGGTAATTTTTGACATGTTTGGGTGTAAGTCTTCCATTTTACTTCCATTTTATTATTTGTTCTCTGATTTGTTTTCACTGTTTCTCATTTCTCTGTTTCTCTTACATTTCCGTAGGTTGTGTGAACACTTTTTTAATGATTCTGTTTTGATTTATTTATGGTTTTTTAAGCATATCACTTTGTATAGTTTTCTTAGTGATAGCTGTAGGTATTAACAATGTGCCTATGAAAGAAACATCGTAATCTCCTGGTATCAAAGTTGTACCATTTTGATTGAAATATAGAAAACTTACAGTCATTTAGGTATCTTTACCTTCCCTCTCTAAATGTAATCGTTTTAAGTGTTTCCTCTTTACATGTGTGCCACATCAGATGGTGTAAAAATTTTTGCTTCATCAAAAAAATTTTTTTTTGCTTCAACCATCAGTTTTACCTATTCTGATATTCTTTTTCTCCAAAGCTCCAGGACTTTCTTCTGTTATTTGCTTTTCTAGCCATTTTTAAGGGTGGGTACAATTTCTCATACTAATCCCCTTAGTTTTTCTTCATCTGAGAATGTTTTTATTTCCCCTTTCATTTCTGAAGGATATTGTTACCAGATAGAGAATTCAAAGTTGACAGTTCTTTTCTTTGAAAAATATTTGAAGACTTGACCACCATGGTTTCAGATGAGAAATCTGTTTTCGTATGGATTGTTATTCCCTTATAAATAATACAACTTTTCCCTCTGGCCACTTTCAAGATTTTTTCTTTGTCTTTAGTTTTTCAGAAATTTAATGGTAATGCATCTTGGTGTGAATTTCTTTGATTTTCTCTTATTTAGAACTCACTCAGTTTTTTGAATCTGTGAGTTACATGTCTTTCACCAAATTTAAGAAGTTTTTAGTCATTGTTTTGTTAATAATCTTTCATCCACATTCTTTTCTCCCCTTCTGGTGCTGTGATGATAAAAGATAATAGATCTTTTGTTACTGTGCCACAGGTCTCTAAGACTCTGGGTTTTTTTTTTTTTTTTGTCCATTTTATCACTTTTGCTCAGATTGAGTAAATTCTTTTGATACATCTTCAAATTTTATTGATTGTATCTTCTGTCATCCCTACTTTACTACTGAACCTATTTAGTGAATTTATATTCATTATAATATTTTTATTATACAATTTAAATTTTGTTCATTTTTATAACTTTTATTTTTTTGCTGAGATTTTCTGTTCTTTCATTTGTTTATTTGATTGTTGAAGCATTTTCATGATAACTGCTTTCAAGTCCTTGTCAGATAATGCTAACATCTGATCATCTTGGTGTTAGCATTAGTTGACTATCTTCTCTCATTTCAACTTGTGGTTTTCCTGGCTCTTGTTATGATTGATTTACCATTTTATCTTGGACATTCTGGCTATTATATTAAGAGTCTTTCTTTTTTAGGTTTAGCACCCAGGCTACTTTTGTAGACTGTGGTTACAATGACATTTACTGTTCAGAGCTTTTGTAGTGCTATTTTGATCTGTTTGGTTTATCTGGGCCTTCATGTTGCTTGAGGAAAAGGAAGGATTATTTGCATGCCTTTAGTCAGGGAGGAGAGTATTTGGCTCATGGGGAGGCCATAGATGAAAAATGTTTGTGATGGGATCCCCCTTGCTTGCTGTGTCCGGGTGAGGAAAGGCAATCTTAGGCCTGGCAGGGTAGGAGAACACTTCTGGCTGACTTTTGTCAGTGGGGCACCTGGTCTATCCCCCTACCAGTTCTACCTCACCTGGCACTGTTGGTGAGAGTCTTATTCAATTCGCAGAAGGAATGAGACTACCTGGGCTGCCTTCTGTTCCTATAGGTTTGGGTTGGGAAACCCCAAGTCTGAGACTCCCTCTTCTGTTGGGTGGGAAGGTCCTAAGGTTCCCTGCTACTCTGTAGACCCTTGGATCTTGGGTCCCTAGCCAATATGCCTTCCTCTTGATACCTTTAGATATTTCCTTTGGCTGCCCTTTGTGTTATTTCCAGGGTTCATTGTTTTGCTTGGCAGGGATAGGAAGAAATAAGTCTTTATCATCCTGTCCACACTTGATGCCCACAGGTCAGTCCTCCTATTTCTGAGACCTCATTTGTATAGTCTGTGGAAAATGCAGAAACATATAATCTACATAATCTTTGTGCACCAAGTGGACTGGCTAGTTGGAAACAAAGAGTGTAAAGAAAATGGTAACAGGGAAACCGCAGGTGTCTCAAAGCAAAATGTAATTGATTGCCAAGTGAGTGATATGTGCAAGAAACACTGGGGACTCAGAGGGAGGAGAGATCAATATATCTCCTGGCCTGACCTGAGCAATTAATAACCACAGTTTTTCAGTGGTCGTGACACCCATAGGATATGATCGTCAGGTTAATGAGGTTTCCTAGCTGGTAATATAGAACCGCCAGCTAGAAAGCCACATTTTTAAATGAGATGTCTTCCCCCAAGTCATATCGTCCTTGCTTTACCAGGTGCTGGGGGAAAGGGAAGCAGGGTGGTGAGCGTTGGGGAAGACTTTGGAAGAATGTCTTTCAAAATGCCTACACGTGGTGACTAAAACCCTGAAGGCGGTGACTAAAATGCTAAAAAGGTTGAATGGCTGGCTCTATGTGATTTCCAGTTTTGAGAAAACAGATAGCCAGCCCACCATGTGGAAGGGCATGTGACTGCGGGGACGCGAGAATCACAGGACTATGTGAAAGTAGGTCACAGGTTTGGCAGCTCTGTCAAGACCGCTCCAAAGGAAACAGCACAGCTTTCTGGTCGCTGGCGAGAGGTGGAGGCTAGATCCTTAATTAGCATATCAGAGTGCTCAGAGGGGGACCTGGAAGGCCCACCTCTCTGGTGTGTGCTGCTGTTGATACCCACTCCATTCTAGAACCTGCCCGTGCCCCTTCCGCAGGTGTTCTAAGCACCTGGTCCTATTTGGAGGGTCCCTGTACAAGGTGGTTTGCAGGCATAAAGGGCAGGGGGCAGGGAGGCAGAGGATAAAAAAAATATGACAGAGATGGCAAGCCTGATTTTTTTAATAAGAGGTCTGTTGTATGAAACACAGCACTTGAAGGAAGGAAAAATGTTGGGGGTTATTATAAGGATAATAACATTTAGCGTATTGTTTATAAAATGCAACATCCCAGAAGGATATCTTGGAGTTAGTCCATATGGTGCTTGTTGTTTTTCTTTTTCAGTATACATAAAAACTAATTGTAAATAGTGATATTAAATGAAACATCAAAATGACTGCTTTCCCTGTAATAGCTAAGAAAATGTGAAATTATATATGACCAGCAATTTCTGGTTGAGTCTCAAGATCCCAGTAGAGAAAGCTGTAATACTGTCGTTATTTAAATACAGTTCAAAATTTAAAGAAGAGTGCTGGCAAAGTGATGGCTCAGATGTTACCAACGCTAGTGCCCACCAAAGAAGGAAGAGTTTACCCTTTTTAAGCATGAACTTCCCCATTTCATTGAGTGTAACATCTTGATTGTGCCACTCCGTTAGTATGATAGATATTTTTAAGAAGCAAGTAAGCAAGCAAACAACACCACACATAATTTTATATTCTGCATAAGTTAAACATCTGTTTGCGTTATCCAACAACGAAATATTTATTGACCACAGACCGCGTCCCTGTTCTAAGCACTGGGAATATAAACAGTGAACAAAACACACAAAGTCCCTGTCCTTGTTTGTTCTGTCCGGGACACCATTCAAATATCCGTGGTCTTTGCTTGGGTGTAGGTGTAATTGGGTGTGGTAGGGAGAAGCCATAAACTGTGTTGGTGACCAGGGAGAGCTAATATGGAGTTTGAAATGGGGCCTACACCATGCATGGGAGTTAAAAGCATGCATTTAGCAAGAGTGGTCTGAGTTTACAAACAGAAAGAAAGGGGAAAAATATAGGACTGATCTTTTAGGAAAATTGCTAATAACCTCATATGTATATGTGCTATAAACTATCTTTAAAAATATCAATTTATGTTTTCATTTGGTTCCGCAAGCCATGATTGAGCGTTTAAAAGGTACAGACCTCAAAAGTATGACTTAGAACCAAGGGTTTGTGAGGAAGAATTCTTGTGCTTCATTTCCCTAACTACAAATGGTATATATTGTAGTTCTATGTTAAAAATTTTCATGAAATACAAATATTCCTTGCAAATACATAATTCACATACCAATCTTACATTGTTTTCTTTATCGTATTGTATTTTCCAGGCAAAACTAGACTTCTTTTCCCAACCTCATATGTTTTATGTTCTACTTGCACGTCTTTGTTCATCCTATTCCTGAAAGTGTCTTTGTTTCTTACCCACTCCTCAAAAAAAACCTCTGGCAATCAAAACTTTATCTCTGCAAAATGTCTTTTAGTGAAAAATGATCTTTTCCTCCCATAGCTCCATACAACATTTTATGCTTCCTCGGGCCTGCCTTGGGTTGGTTATGTGTTTATTTACAATTTCCCTCTGCCCAAGTTAGATTGCAAACTCCCTAAGGACAGTGACTGTTTCTTACCAGTCTCTGCATACCCCTCTAGGGATCTGCATGGAAGTTACTCAGTAAATATTTATTGAATTATATTGTATAGTGAGCCTTCATATTTTTGAGTATAACTATTCTGTTCCACCAGTTTTTCCAGGCTATATTAACTCCTTCAGTTCTTGAGATTCAGTATTTCCAAAGCCTTTGTCTTTCCACTTGCTCTTTTCTAGACACAGAAGGACTGACAACAGTATTCTTATTGGGGCCCAATGTAGCACAACCACCAATTTCCTCAGAAGGGGGTTGGGGGGTAGCAATCCACCACTCTGAGAGTCGTCGTCTTCTTCTTCTTCTTCTTCTTCTTCTTCTTCTTCTTCTTCTTCTTCTTCTTCCTTCTTCCTCCTCTTCCTCCTCTTCCTTCTTCCTTCTCTTCCTTCTTCCTTCTTCTTCCTTCTTCTTTTTTATGGATTTTATTTATTTATTCATGAGAGACAGAGAGAGAGAGAGAGAGAGAGAAAGAGACCTAGGCCAAGAGAGAAGCATGCTCCCTGTGGGGAGCCTGATGCAGGACTCAATCCCAGGACCTTGGGATCACACCCTGAGCCAAAGGCAGACGCTCAACCGCTGAGCCACCCAGGCGTCCTGAGTCATCTTCTTTTAATTATTGTGGGAAAGTCCAAATGGACCAAAAATACTTTGAACACATAATGAATGTGAGCCATGCTGTCAGGCCTTGTGGCCATTCAGCCCCCTTATGCCTGCTTCGAAGCTGTTACTACATTTCTACTGTCAAAGACTCACCTGCCTCCCTTGCCGTAGACATTGAAAAAAGATTAAACAGAACAGATACAACCCTTTGTTTCCACATACTGAGCAGACTTCCCCCCCAAAAAGCTTTAATGTGCACACTTTATCTTCCACGGATCTTGAGAGTTTGCTTTTCATTACCCATTACATACTGCTTTATCTGAAAGATCTCTCCAACCTGACGATCCAGTTGGTCCTGTTAACACTTCATACTGTCTTTTGGAGACAGTGCTGCCTTTGAACACCCTGTTGAGGCCAACAATTGGAAAGTGTGCTGGTGTTTTGTGACTCCATGCTGTATCTTTTTCTCTCTGTAAAGAAATATACCAGCTCACTTCTGTTTTCTCCTTTCTCCCTCCTTCCACATCCCACACACATACATAAATGAATTTTCTTATTTGACAGGCTGTCTGGAGAGATAAATTTAAGTGAGATATCACAGTGGATTACTATCACTTGATTTTAATCTATTTCTGTGTGCAACCCTAAGGTGTTAAATGTTACTGCCTTTCCTGTAAAGGAGTGATAAATTTAAAAAATAACTCTGGAATGACCTCCCAAATTTCTAGGGGTTGACATTTAATTAAGTAAGGTGTCTGTAACTAATGATGCAGGGACACACACATATATACACACACGCACACACGCAGCTTGTGAATGTGACGGGGCCTTTGTGGTTCTTGTGCAACGGGGCCCTTTTCAGATTTTGTGGGCACTAGAATAGAATGCATATTGTCTCTTCATCCCAAGGCTCTAATGTGGGGCCTGGTGTTTATTGGGCACCACTCTCAGCTTTTTTTTTTTTTTTCTCTCAGCTGTTTCTGCTGAAGCTTCCATAAATTGCAATTTCTGTGGGTAGGTGCTTATATTATTTTTCTACTTAACCTACTACTTTTATGCTGTGGTTCTTATGGCACAGAGTTCACGTTTCATCTTCAGTCAAAGGCAACAGGGTGAATTAGCATATGACATCGATGAGTTCCTTATTTCCTGTTCCTCCCAGAAACTCCTTGCCACAATTGCTTACCACTGTACTCCAGGTATAATCTATTGCCTATTGCTTAGTGATGCTGAAATGTATTGTCATGGATAGTGATGGGTAATGAACATATGTGGCTTTTAATGGCATAATTTTAGTCAAAATTAGGCAAATTAAAAGAATACTGCCAAATCATTCCAGTTTCTTTTAATGTTAAATCAAGACATAGTAGGTGAGGGATAACTTTCATATTCATTTAAAATCAGTTCTTCAAACCATAACCTGCTTATAAAAACTAGATGTCAGTTTTGTGTCAATCAGCTTAACCTTACTGATGCTGTTGTAACAAACAGCCCCTGATCTAGTGGCTTTGAGTATCATGGTTCACATTAAATATCTATCAGTTCCATTTAGTTCTGCTTCAGGAAGTATTCTTTGGGGACTCAGGCTTTTTTCTCACATCAACAAGGGAGGGCCCCTATTCCTGCTGGCCATGTCTTCCTCCTTCCTTTAACCTGATGTCCCTGTACTGTTACTGGACTAAAACAACATTTTATTAAAAACATCATTTGTGGACGAAGAAGTGTATGGCAAGGAAAAAATTAAAACTGATTGGATTTTTGAAGGCTGTTCCACACACACATATACATACAGAATTCTCAGATTTTCTTTTTGCCTACAGCTCTACACACATATTTTGACTAGAACCATCTTCATTCTTGAGTGGTTACAAATTTTGTCAGTGTAAAAACATGTGAAATCCTAGCTCCCGCCACAGGCCCCCTGCAACAGTATAGAGGAGTTTATGTTTACAGCTACCTACCTAGAATTCTCTGGGCTCTTTGAATATGCTGTACAAAGGCCAAAAGGAGAGATATTTATGCCCTTTTAAAAACCTAATGCTTCCCATAAGGGCATTGGAATGGTTTTACGGAATGGTGTCCTAGTTCCTTAAATGATACAGAAACAAACTGGTGTAAAAACTTTGGCAGGATAATTTTTAGTTAAAATATATTCTGCCAGCATTTCTGCAGAATATTATTTTTGCATTAAAATTAAATTCTTTAAAAAATAAAAATTAAATTAAATTAAATTAAATTAAATTAAATTAAATTAAATTCTTCCTTTAGTTTAAACTGTCCTCTGCCTTGGCTATAAGAACATTAGACATTTCTAATGTCTAATGGGAGCAAAAGTCTGTTCTGTGTGCACCAGAAATGGGACAAGTGCACCAGAGTCCTAACTGCTTTAAAATTAATTTCTTATTTGTTTATAACACACATCTTTGAGTTTATGGCAGTGTTTCCCATTAAGATGTTAAACAATTGTAAGAATTTTTTGGAGGCAATTCTCAGTGAAAATGTCTTGAGTTCACAGTAGTAAAGCGTCACAGAAGAAACTTAACAGTTTTCTATAAATTTAATTGCTGCCTTGAAGTAATTATGTCTAGAGAACAGAATACTGTATATATTTTATTATCCATCAGTTTCTTTTTTAATAGGAGTGCTGTGCTTTGTACAAGTCAATTATTTTTGATAGTTTCTGTAATTAATGTTTAATTATATTTTATTATCCTCATTTTACTACATCACCTTGGTGATAATTGAAGCATTTCTAAATACTCTACTTCCTCAGAGTGTTTTGTATGTGTATATACTATCACCTCGTTAACATTTCCACAAAGTTTCAGGATGTATGTGGGTGTGTGTGTATGTGTGTGTATATGTATACAAATATATATGGATATTTATATTTACTGGAAAAAATATGATACCCATTTCCTCTATATTTGGCAAAGTAGCCCTTAAATGTGAATAAAGATAGAAAAACAGCACCTGGGCAGCCCACGTGGCGCAGCGGTTTGGTGCCGCCTGCAGCCTGGGGTGTGATCCTGGAGACCCAGGATCGATTCCCACATCGGGCTCCCTGCATGGAGCCTGTTTTTATCCCTCTGCCTGTGTCTCTGCCTCTCTCTCTGTGTGTCTCTCATGAATAAATAAATAAAATCTTAAAAAGAAAAGAAAAGAAAAGAAAAACAGTACCTAAGCATTGCCTTCTATGTATATTTATCAGCATGGCAGATTGATAATTAAATGGGTTTTTTTTTTTTTTGGTACCACAGGATTTTAGTCTCCCTACATTTATGTGATGCTAAGTGTATATGAAAAGACATCACTGACAGTAGAACTGTCTGCTGATTCTGTCATAGAACTTATTCTTTGAGGATTTTGGTTGGTTTGTGCACAGCGGTGGTGTACTATCTGTAGCACTCCATCACTCCACTCACACACACACATTTTTGTATACAAGGCAAGTCTTAAGCCATAACCTTGGTCAATCTGTCAAACCCACAAGACCCTCTGTGTTCTTATTAATCATTTTTTAACATGTCCCAATGTCTCGGTTGTACTGGCCAGAGCTGAATCTCTTCTACTGTGGAGAGGGAGGGGAGGATCATGGGAGCAGGAGCTGCAGCGGGTGAGGGAAGCCCAACTCCTCACTTGGGTCGGTCCTTCCTGCACCGTGATCCCTCTGTCTCCACATTTGCAGCTGACTGTGTTGGCTGTACGATTATTGCCATCCATCACTTTGTTTCTCATTTTCCCATAATTTTCCTGCCTATTTTTAACAACTGGCATTTTTCCTCCTCTTCTGAATAAAACAGTCCAAGAAAGGATATTATAAAACAACTTTCTCAGTTCATTGGTTAGCCACTCCGTACAGGATGAAATAATACATTTTGATGAATTTGAGAAATTACAGCTATTACAGATCCTCAATCTTCGAAGACTTGTAGTTTGGACATAGAAGGATTTAAAATTAACCAGAGTGCACTTTATTGAAATGGCTCATTTTCTTCTAGGTATTTGCAAATTGAATTTATGCTCGTTTTTCTAAAGAAGGGAAGGGAAATGAACATTTCTGGAGTATCTCTGTGAGTCTGTTTTAGATGCTTTCTCACATATGTCTTGTGTATAATCATTCCAAAACCTGGGTGAGTTAGGGAGCATTGTCTCCATGTCTTATAGTGGAAGAAAGAAGTCTAAAGACATTAGATACTCCATCAAGAGTCAGACAGCTGCTAAGGGGTACAGGTGGCTTTGAAAGTCTGTCCCTGCTTCCGCATCCCAAGTTACACAGCCTGTGAATGTGAAGATGCCTTTGAAGTCCATGCAATAGAGATCTCTTTTCAGATTTCAGGGCCAAGGGAATGCATATTATCTCTGTAGTCCAAGGCTCTAGTCTGGGGCCTGGTGTTAACTGAGGACTGAAGGGTACTTGAAGATCCCAATAAGGACTCACACTTAGCGCTTACTGAGTACCAGATCCTGTTTTAAGCACTGCACATATATTAGCTTATTTAATCTTACTGACTGTGTGAAGTACAGCACTCTTCTACCTCCATTTTACAGGGAAGGAAACTACAGTACAGAAAGGTTAAATGACTTGCTTCAGGTCACATAGTAAGTTAGAGCCAGGTTTTGCACCCAGCTGCCTGTTCTCAGCACCCATGCTCCTAACCACTGGGGTGCATCTACCTTGCATTTGTAAGTCTTCTGAATAAAGAACAGAAGGACCCTGGCAAAGGAAGTGTGTAGAATGAGAGGGCCTCTGCACGTTTGTTCTTCTCAATCATAAATAGTATATAATTCAGGTACATTTCTTATATTGGGAAGTTACCTTCCTAATGAAGTTTTGAAACAATAATACAGAGGATTGGAAAATCACGGAAGGAGGGAAAGCAAGGTGCTGGAGGGCAGGTCAAGGTGAGCATTTTCAGGGTGAGAGCAGTGGGACAGTGTGAGGACTTGGGTGTTTGAAAAGCAAAGGACCTTTCTGAAGCAGTGGAAGAGAAGCTGAACTCAATTGGTGCAGCTTTGGCACCTCACTTAACATCTTCCAGGTAGTCATGCCCAGAGAATTAACTCAGTTTCAGAGTTTCAGAAAGTATCAAGTCATTGTAGGGCACCTGAGTGGCTCAGTGGGTTAAGTGTCTGACTCTTGATTTCAGCTCAGGTCATGATCTCAGGGTCGTGAGATTGAACCCTACGTCGAACTTTGTGCAGTCCACTTAAGATTCTCTCTCTCTCCTTCGCCCTCTGTCCTTCCCTCCCTCTCTCTAAAATAAATAAATAAATCTTAAAAAAAAAGAAAATCAAGCCATTGTAATATGATGCTAATTACAAATGAGCTGACCATTTGTAACATGAATTTCTACTCCTCTTTCCTAACCTTGCATCAGTCTATTTGTTCCTCCTAAGGAGTTATTATAAACATCTGACAATAAATTTCAAATACAATGCAATTTGGAATTGTGATGTCCATGCCTTACCAAAATATGAGATTTCAATGATGCCAATGAAATTGGTGTTGGAGAACTAGTCAGATCATAGGCAGAACCACTGGCAAATCAACATTTGGCAGAGTTAGACAAGTTAGTAATTAAAAAGAAGATCAACCAAGATGATGGCATGGTAGTTATTTATTAATTGTTTTTATTTTATTACATATATATATTTTAAAGATTTTATTTATTCATGAGAGACATAGAGAGAGAGAGGCAGGGACACAGGCAGAGGGAGAAGCAGGCTCCATGCAGGGAGCCCGACATGTACCTTGATCCCGAGACTCCAGGATCACGCCCTGGGCCGAAGGCAGGCACTAAACTGCTGAGCCACTCAGGGATCCCCTATTTTATTAAGTTTTTTAAGAGAAAGCCTAGTAAGAATTACAGACTTGATTATTTTTTACAAAAAAATCAGGTTCAAAAATCAGAAAGGTGTTCTTGAGGGCAAGTCATACAAATTTTTTCAGAAAAATTATTTCGAAGAATAATTATGACTCAATTCATTCTTTGCTTAAGACTGAGTGGGTAGTTACAACTAGAACATAAAAATTGTTAAGCTATAAAATAAATACATTTTCTCATTTAGTTTTTTTTCAATTTTTTTTCTTTTTTTCTCCATTAGTTTTTTTAGGCAACATCATAAAAGCTCATTTAAGTATTTTGTATAGAATCTTAGCCTCTGGTTTTGGTGGATTTATTTTACCTACCCCCTTTGGGCACTAAGTCAGAATATAAGGGACATCTGTGCACATGTTTGGGTATAGGCATGTATTTTTTCATTATTATCAAATTTCTTGATCAGTAGTTTTCTTTCTACAAACTAGATTTTATTTGCTGTCCCAACATGAAGTATGTCTCAAAGTTCTTAAAAATTTGTCACAGTACCACTAGAGCATGGAGAATATACATAATACACAGTTTTAAGTAGCAGATTGATGTACGAGTCTGATTCTCCTGTTGTAATTGTGCATAATAGGTGCTTCACAAACATTTGCTAAATGGATGGATAAATTCTCCATCTATGAATTTAGAATAGTTAAACCTAGTTTTTAAATCTTTTTTTGTAAAATAAAAGATTTCATGGATATGGAAGTTGAGCACACACAACGAAAAACTCACTAAATTTTTACTTGGCCATATTATTTTCACTAGTAGTAGCAATAATGAATTGCTGTGATCATTCATTCAAAGGACAAACACTGAATTGCCTCTCATGTCCCAGGCACCGGGGTACAGAATACAGTAACTTTATGTCTCTTTTTACCAAAGAGAATATTCACATTCAGCAAATTATTTCCATTCTTCCTTTCCTGGAATCTGTCACATATTCACCCACACACCAGCTCTCCTTAACTTGGTTTCCCCTTGTTTTTTTTTTTTTACGGGTTAAAAAAGAAAACAAAACCTAGAAAGCTAACCACAAATGCAGAAATACTTGGCTGAAGAAGGAGAATATAGGGATAATCCATTTAATCTTACTGTTACATTTAATGTTACTGCACGATTAATCATATAATTATTTGTCCAAACTGAACTGACACAGCTGCACATGTAATTAAGGTTTAGCGATAAAATCACTTTGTTAGTACTGCTTTCTCGTCTTTTATAAGTCAAATTGCTAGTAGAGACTTGGTTTTTAAAAATTTCTTTGTAATGGCTAGGAAAAGTGTAAGAAATAAGGTGGTTTCCTTTTAAGTACTTGGAAAGAGTGAAAAATACCATTTCATGATTATTGTGTGAAAAGACGTTTTATTCCATTCCATTTTTTTGATACTTGAAACATGATTTCAGTAGCTGTAGAAGATGCATATCGATGCCTGTGAGTGTTTTAGAGTATTCATGCACCAGATGGAGTTCACATACTTGCCCCAAAGTTCATCTTTTCTCCTGCCTTTAGGGAAACTAAAAGGAAACAAATGTTTCACTTGAGATGGAAACAGTGAAATAAATAAAACAGTTTGGATACATGAATGTTAGCAGCAATGAGATATCCTAAATGGATGGATTAAATACTTTTATATGCATTACTTCATTGAATTCTTGACTACCCCAGTAGGTTGGTACTATTATTTTCCCATTTTACAGATGAGGACTCTGAAACCTGAGTAACATGCCAAAGTCAACTTGAAAGTGACCTTTAGTTTTTTTCCAACTAAAAAAATTTTTGGAGGAATTAAATTGAGGATACATCCAGAGGTTTGCCTCCCATTTCTTTGCCAGGATTCATATTGCTCTAGTTGGGAGGATTATATGTGGTTGTGAGCTAGTGGTAGGGAAGACACAGCATTTTTTTTTCCCTTTAGCTTATGTGTTCTTTATTTAGTCCATATGATACTGCATTTAACATTTTTTAAATTAGACAAAAGAGTATATTAAATATTGAATGCTCTGTCATAATGAATTTCAAATTTTAATCTCAGTGGAATTAACATATACAGTGCTATATTAGTTTTTGGTGTACAATATAGTGATCCTGCAGTCCCATATATTACTGAGTACTCATCAAGACAAGTGCAGTCCTAATCCCCATCACCTATTCCCGGCCCCCCGCTGCCCCCCCCCCCCCCCCCCCCCGTAGCCATCTATCTGTTGGTTCCTTATACTTAAAGTGTCTGTTTTTCTGGTTTTGTCTCTTTTTTTTCTCTATGTTTGTTTTGTTTCTTAAATTCCACATATGAGTGAAATCATATGGTCTTTCTCTGACTGGCTTACTTCACTTAGCAATTTTTATTTTCATTATTTATTTATTTTTGGACACAGTGGTTTTAATTCTCAGCTGTTTTCCTCCATGAATCACAGGTTGAAGATGAGAAGAGGCTATGCATGCTACTAGCTCTGCCCTGGACTTTCTGGAGCTGTGTCTTTAGGATGTCAGTTCTTTCTCTGAGTTAGGCAGGGAGGTCCATCTGTGGATAGCAGGAGAAGCTGACTTGGGGCAGGGGGTGAAGGTGTCCTTTCAACAAGGCCCTTCCTATCCACCGTTCTCATTCATCATCCTTCTTCCTTTGAGTTTTTCGATTCCAAATGAAATACAATAGACTATAGCAGCAAAGAAAAATTCCTGCTGTCTGCATACAAAGCCAAGTAAGACTCTCAGAGTGTGCTGCAGAAGCTGAAACGTGTAAAGGAACAGGTAGATAGAATGCAGGGCAACATGGGGAGTTGTCTCAGGATTCATTTAGTGTAAGATTCTCCTACACCTGCAGTTTTATAAAGGGGTGAGTTCTGTCGGAACTGAGCCCTGCAGACGGAAGACAGCCAGGCCTTCCTCCCGGAAGGAGTGGGCCCCAGGTAACCGTGGAGCTCTCAGTACCCCAACTGGTGACCTGTACAGCAGCGTTCTATTAATGCAGACTAGTGTTAGGGAGAGAAGTCAGCCAACCTGCATATACCCCAAGGTATAGAGGACTAGAAAAAAAAAGTGTGGTTTTATAGCTCTTCAGTACAACTGCCATGACTTCCTTTGCTTAAAAGAGTTTTGCCACTCACTTCTAATGGCTAAACCAGATGCCTGATCTTGGCTGCAGGAAAATCCATGCTAAGCCCCCATTCTTTCTCCCCATCTTTCTCCCCCACCAGTCCCTTCATTTATTCTGTGCATTGAAAAAAACCGAACGTCTTAGTATTTCCTGTGTATTCCCATGCCACTACTGAGCTGATTTCCAGCCCTCCCTTCTCTACATGCCTACTTAATGCTTGTCCTCCAAGCTGGTCCTAAGTGCCTTTCTCTTGCCCTCCTTGTTCACCTGCATCTCCCACTTCCCATGAAAGCTTTGGGCAGTTTGTCTATATAAATCCACGTTTTAATTTTATATCCATGCACTTGCTGAGATGTCTTGTTTATCTTTACATCCTGTTACAATACTTTACACAGGGCTTTGCACATATAGGTACTGAATAAATGTTTATGTAATGACTGACTAAAGCAAATAATACATTCTCTTGCATGAGAACAAAATGTTGCAAAATAGAAGGCCCTAAGGTGACATATTTTAATAAGGATCATTTTATCCAGGATGTAGGGAATGCAGGGTTCTCTGAGTGATACACAAATGAAAAGATATCAGTCACTACCCTAAAGATTTGAGGTTAGTTTGTTAGCTATTTGTGTATAATTGAGGATTAAAGGTGCCTTAGATACTGTAGTCTCCTAAATAAATTACCAATGATCCACCCACACACCAACTCTTGGTATTGTTAGCTCCATAAACAAATCATTTTACCTAAGCATCAAACAATGTGAACGTTAGCCTAATTCCTATTCACCCCTTACTGGCTTCTAATTAGGGTGGCCCAAGTGAATTTCTTCTTTCCTTTATTCTTGATAATGGTCAGTCTGCAAGGGAAGTTCCATGTCTGAGCTTGGGGCATGTTATGAAGAAATTCTGAAGACAGTGGTGCATACTGAAGCCCCAGCAGGATGTCAGTCAGAGCCTCTCTGTAGACCATCAACCATCGTTTAGGGACATTTGCCACATGTGGCATCTCCCAGAATTTAAGTGTGTCTGGGGTGGTGGGGGCTGTGCCTTTTAGAGCCTCAAGGAGGACTTTATGGGGAACCTGGTTCTTGAAGTTAATTTTCTGTGAAACATTTAGAAAATCACTGAAATAGGTAATGGGGGAATTTCTATTTGTTAAAAATTTGACTATCTTTGCACATACATTGTCATTTGTACTAATTGTTCAACAAGTGTGTTTTGAATGCCATCTAGGCTGTGCTGGGGTGTGATAGATCCCCCACCCCCACCCCCGTCACATGCCTCACAGTTTTCCTCAGTGGCCAGTAAGATTTTTGTCGGCAGTCTCTGCTTTCTAATCCCAAAAGCATCTTCCCCATGTATGGTTTACTCTCAGTGATTATTTATTCTAGAATGCAGAGCTGAGCTGTCTCTAAAAATACCCATAGACTAGGTTTGGGAGTAAATGAGAAGCTGTTTGAAGGAATCATTGTTGAATAACCTAGATCCCATATGGTTTCCCTAGTGAGGGTGAGATGGATGGTGAGTTTCTCATTTCTCCTGGCTAGACATTGGGGGACAGAAATTGGACAAATGGAAACTCACCATTCCCAATTGCCTTCGTGAAGAGAAGAAAGGTCCAGAACTGATTGCCCTGTGGCAGGGTCCACTGAGGTGCCTCCGGGGGCAGTCTGACTTCTGATGAGGAGGTGTGGTAGGAACCGAGGAGGCTCAGTGTGCTCGTCAACACCAGCTCTTCACCCATCTGGGGAAATGGAGAGGAGGTCCTCTTTGCCATGAGTCTTCAAGGAAAGTGTTGAAGTTTACTTTAGAGCTCCCTTAGACTAGTGTTTTACCTAGTCAAAGAACTGTTTTCTTGCTGTGTGTTTTGCTAGCTATATAGTCGAGACTCATTTATTTGTATCTTCTGCATACAAATATTCAAATGATCTTGATAGTGTCTGATCAAAGGGAGAAGTAGCCACTTCTCCCTTTATTATGGAAGAGAAGAAATTCCAAAGTAATTTCCAATAAAACTCCACCAGGTCTTAGAAATCACATTTATCTTTTGAGAACCAGCTAAAGACCATTCTTTGGTCACTGGTTCTTTCATGCCTGGTTCCTGTGTCTGCATTAGCCAGCAGACAGTAAGTCCCACATTCTAAGCTATCTCTCTATATATTCACTTATGTTTGGGGACAAGTCATCTCAAGAGTAGGGATCATGTCTTGCCTGTGTAACTCCAGCTTGTACATAGTGGGTGTCCATTAACTGCGAAATACTTAAATGGATGAATCACATCACTGAGTTTATGTCAGAGAGTCATGCAAACTCCCTGTTGACTCCATTTTTTCTGTTTTAAAAGTCCCAACAGATAACTTCTGGAGGTCCATCGCCTTTCTTAATTAAATGTAAATGTAGATTTTAGGTTCTGATGATTACATTTTAGCTTGAAAAATAAAGCTCTTTCTGGACTTGGGTCTTATGGGCTACTGGCTATGTGTCCTGGCTATAGGGGACCTACTTGGCAATTCTGTCATTCACTGCCTTGTCTTTTCCTTCTTTGTATCTCTAGGGTCAAACATGGTTCTCTGCATGTAAATGTTAAAAAATTTTAAAGCAAAGAGTTGTATAGCATGTTGATTCATCGTTAGACTGTAAACTCCTTGACTGCCAATGAAAGAAGAGCTGGCTCCTGCTATGTTTCTTTCCATGCTAGAGCCCCTGGCAGGTGGTGTAATTTGGTGAAGATGGAATGCTTTGACCAACCTCTGCACTTTGAAGAAGTAGGAGTTTAGGTTTTCCAACATCAGCCTTTCACAGTCTGCTTTAAGTTTTTTTTTTTTTAAGAATTTATTTATTTATTCATGAGAGAATGAGAGAGAGAGAGAGAGAGAGAGAGAGAGAGAAAGAGAGGCAGAGACATAGGCAGAGGGAGAAGCAGGCTCCATGCAGGGAGCCCGATGTGGGACTCAGTCCCAAGACTCCAGGATCAAGCCCTGAGCCTAAGGCAGACGCTTAACTGCTGAGCCACCCAGGCGTCCCGTTAAATTGGGTTTTTGTCTAATTAATCCCACTTGACTTATTAGGACATTCCTATATGTGGATGTTATTACTAATAGGGGAACAGATAATATGTTTAAACAGCTTTAATTTGATAGTGAGAAATATCCACACTATGACAACATGGAAAAAATATAATCAACTCCAACCCAAGATCATCAACTCCAATCCCAATTTGGGCCCTTAGAACAAAAAGTCAACATAAGTAGGCTTATTTTAAACACAGAGAACTCATAGAAGACAACGTGGGTTAGGTTGAAAGCCAACATTCAAACTAATCTAGATGATCATCCAGACAAAGATTGCAAATAGAGGCACCAGTGGAAAGAATGATCTGCTAGTCCCAGTTTTACATAAAGTACTAATCTGAGAGAAACATATAGGAGGGAAGACACCAGAAGACTCCACAAAATGTCATCAGTTCCACTTTTAGATGGGAGACTGAACAATCAGCAGGAAGGTAATGGGAAACCAAAGAGAAATTATTTTTCCACATTCAGCTTCTTTTTTAACCAAGTAGACTTCATTAGAAATAGATCACCAGGTAATAACTTGACAATTATTGAGTGCAGTATATCTGTGAAAAGAGAGGAAGAATCTTCATTAAAATGAAGAAAAACCTTTTCACTTGATAAACTCATTTTTTTTTCTAGAGGAAAAGAGCTTGTTTTGGTTTGAGGAGAGGACAGTGCCACATTTTCTCTTAATGATCAAGGAATCATTGTCCATGTGATAATATCATCATTTATTAAAAATTGGATATATCACCTGAGAATCTGCTAAAGTCAGTGGACTGGTGTGTTTCTATACTTCCCACCTTTTTTTAAAAAAAGATTTTATTTATTTATTCATGAGTGACACAGAGAGAGAGGCAGAGACACAGGCAGAGGGAGAAGCAGGCTCCATGCAGGGAGCCTGATGTGGGACTTGATCCCAGGTCCCCAGGATCAGGCCCTGAGCCAAAGGCAGATGCTCAACTGCTGAGCCCCTCGGGCTGCCCCTACTTCCCACTTTTTAAATAATGCTGCCTAAACCAAAAGACTAGGGGTATCCTCATCATCTTGGCAGTGAAGCCACTGAAGGGTATTCAGGACAGGCAGTTACCAGCAAGCTCATGTTCCTGGGGCCTCATACAGAACTAGGTTGGGGTTTTGGAGTAAGGGACATGAGTTTGCATTGGTTGCTCCTGTGGCTTTGAGGGCATGGGCTGCTTCTGTCCACACTGGCTTGGCATATGGTCAGTGAAGATGCAGTTGACATCTTGGAATTGAGGTAGCTGGCAAACTTTGAACAGGAATTGTGTGTTAGTGAACTTTTATGTGGCAATTGATCGGGGTACAGGCTGGACCTTAATCATGACAACTGCTTCTGAAATGGCAGGGCTGCCAAAAATTATTTTCCTCTAATACAGAAGGGGAAGGATGGATTTCTTCTGCTTGTTTGTTTGTTTGTTTGTTTTTTCCTCTGAGTCTCACGTGATTATTTCTCAGGGAAGGAAAATCTGTTGGGAGTGAGGCACAGACAGTGGCATCACTGAGTAGGGCCCCAGGTAAGGTTGGGAGAGGGGATTTGCTCACTGTATTCTTTCTCTGCTGGGAACTCCTGTGGTCTAGAGAGGAGAAAGACTTGGCTGCAGCCAAGGTCAACTTGGGATACTCGGAAAACTTTCCTCCGATCCCCCTAAGTCAGGGCTAATTCTCTCCGGATTAGCACGACTCTTGAACATGCTAAACTTATACCTGCCCAGGACCTATGCATTAGCTGTGCCTTCTGCCAGAAACATTCCCCCCCCCAGCTCTCCACAGGGTGGTTTTCTTTTTCCTCTTTGTTTAGGATCTCATTTTAAATATTACCTTTACAGAGAGGCCTTTGCAGGCTACCAGCAGTCACTCATGATCATTACACCCATATTTTCTGACATTGTCTTGTTCACTAATCTTATTATTGTTTTTATTTCTCCAACTTGCTCTTCTCCATGCCATTTAGAGTATAAACTCTTTATCATATCCCTGGGAGTAGTGCTAGAACTTAGTAGGGACTTAATAGGCATCTTTTGAATGGGTTGATAATGCACGCCTTACTATAATACAACACGTACTCCGCTACTTACCTGAATGTTTCCGCCAGTAGACCGTTAGCTCCTGAACAGGGAGCCCGACGTGGGGCTCCGTCCCAAAGTCCCGGGATCATGACCTGAGCCGAAGGCAGATACTTAATCAGCTGAGCCACCTGGCGCCCCAGGATGTCTAGCAGATTAAATGTAACAATACAGGCAAACCCCATGCACACTTACATGCAAATATACACAGAAACTCTGGGGTATCAGGGTCTCCTGGTTTAAGATTATAGCACAAGTTTCCTGCCACATCAGACGTTTAAATTTAGGGATAGGCTTCAGTGAAAAATCTAAGATCTCAGTGGTTGTGGAAGGCTGATTTTCTCTGTAAGTTCGCTTTTAGCTCAATATAGCATAAAGCATCTAACTATAATTGCAATGCTATGGGCCCCATCAGAACAATATCTTCATCATTTGGAACAAGACTTAAATATAAAGCTCTTATGTACTCTTAATACCTTAGATTTGTCCCAAAAGAAAACTGACAATAGAGTAATTAGCAAAGCAGTTCTTATTAATGCCATAAACAGATAATGAAAGAAATACAGATTTCACTTTTTATATTTCAAGTGTTTCATTAATCTAGCAGAAGTAGTCAGAATATCAGATGTTTCAGGAGGCTTAGTTTTAACAAATAGCTCTATTTGTCCCTCTCTGGAATGAAGAGATATTAAAACTGCTAGTCTCTTAATATATTATAGCTTTTCTAAAGCTGCATGGAATTGTATTTTTCTTCTTGGGCAATTCATTTGCATTTGTTACAAATATTTAAATGTTCCTTAGATACAGTGTCAGTCTAAACTGATAGGAACAATATATTCTGTAGGAAAGGGCTTAGGTGTTCTTTAATGAGAGGGGAATTTAGAGAGGCCTTTTTCCCTTCTAAATCCAAGAACTGAGTTGTTGTGTTTACATGATTGAGTTGAGAGTGAAGCCCTTTGCCCCTGGGTGTGATCAGGAAGGTTAAATGTTACTTTATTTTATTTTAATTAAACATTTGTATTTATTTTCTAATAGAAAGGAAACAACTAGGTATGCATTAAGTAAATTGTCCTCTTGACATTCAGCCAGCATTTTCAGGGAAACAAGATCAAATAGGATGGTCCTTATAGAAAGTTCATCAGGTTGAAATCTTGTTTGTGATATTGATCCCAGCATTTCTTTCATCGTTTTTGGCCATAAAATAATAATAATAATAAATAATATTTGTGTTCGGGTGCTCCAGAGAAACAGAGCCAATGGAGTATATGTGTGCATGTGCATATACATTTACCTACATATGTGTATACATCCATACATACAGTAAGAGTATAGTATATGGTAAGAGTATATACACATACACCATGCAAAAGCATATGTATAAAATACATATATATGAATGGAGAGAGAGAAATTGAGATGGAGATGGAGATTAAAAATTGAATCCATGATTATGAGGCCGGACCAGTCTGAAATCTGCAGGGCAGGCCAGCAGGCTGGAGACAAAGAGTAGACTTGATGGTACAATCTGTCTGACTTTACAGGCAGTCTGGAGCCTCAGTTGTTTTCTCCTAAAGCCTTCAACTGATGAGATGAGGCCCACCCATGTTACAGAGGATAATCTGCTGTACTCAAAATCTCTTGACCTAAGTATTAATTTCTTCTAAAAATATCTAAAATACCTAAAAATAGCAACATCTAGAATGGTCTTTCATCAAATATCTGGGTATTGTGGCCTAGCCAAGTTGACACATCCAGTTGACCGTTACATAATATAACATAGATCAGCCATACTTCAATTTAAAAAAGGCTGAGATGCCTGGGTGGCTCAGGAGTTGAGCGTCTACCTTTGGTTCAGGGCATGATCCCCGGGTCCTGGGATCAGGTCCTACATCGGGTTCCCTACAAGGAGCCTGCTTCTCCCTCTGCCTATGTCCCTGCCTCTCTCTGTGTATCTCTCATGAATAAATACATAAATCTTTAAGAAAATAAATAAATAAAATAAAAAAGGTAAAAAAAATCAACTATCACAGCAGCAACATCATCACCACCATCATTATCATTTATTCTGTGCCAGGTACTATTTTAAGTACTTTACACGTATTAACTCACTAGATCCTCATCATAGCCACATCAGATACATACTCTTTCTCTACCCATTTTATAAATGATAGAGTTGCAGTGAGGTCAAGTAACATGCCCACAGTTCTATAGCTCATTTTATTTCATTGTATACATGTCTACTTTGCCTATAAAATTTCCTTGAAGATGTGGCTGGTACTATTCTTTTTTCTTTTCACTCCCAGCTTTTCCAACCTGGATATCACTGATTCTTTTGCCTGTCCCTTATGAAATACATTGCACTTTTCTCTTCTTTTCTTCCCAAATATGAATAATCATTCCAGAATGTTACTTTTTCTGTTTGGGAACTCATCAAATAGTTACAGATGCCCTGGATTAAAGCTGTGTCGGAGGACTGCATCCCAGTGGCACAAGATGATGCTACAGATAAATCCAGCTCTGGCTAGTGTCTGGACCGAGGTTAGAGAATGCATGCAGTAGTTACTGAAAGAGGAAACAACTTCTTGACTAAGGTCATTAGTACTTTAAAAGAGTGTTCACCTTTCCAACAAGTGTGTTCACACTTCACTAGTCCAGTAATTTCTCACTGGGGCCAACATCTTTATGCCAAATGAATATACCCTAATTCCTTCTTCCTTCCTAAGGACTTCTGAGTTTGAAGTTGGACTTTTTCCCTCAATATTGTGTAACTTGTCCTTACTGTTCTAAAACAATTTAGAAGATGAAGTTAAGAGCTATTAACTGCATAACCACACAGCCCCAAATGGCATTTCCTCCTGTCTATATAGGAATATATATGGAATTGACAGATAACAAGAATGCCTTTTTTTTTTTTTTTTTTTTTTTTTTGTAATCCTCCTGTAGCTTTGTGGATGTGTCCCTGAAACTCAGCTGGCTTTCTTGTCACTGCAGTTCCTGGGTGGTCTGATTAGGGTAAAACCCATCATCAAAGCAGGCCAGGTGCTGACACTCAGCATATGAAGCTGTCAGGAAATGATCCTCTCAATTTCCTGGGAACTCCTGCCCACACAGCACCACCAGGCCCTGATGGCCCCTGGTGCCTCAGGTGAGGGATTAGCAGAGCATCGTGTGGCTAGCTCTCACTAATCCTTCCGTACCAGCAAACTTAGATCCTCTAATTAATAGCCAGCTAATACCCAATTCCGTTTCTCCCAAGGCTAGAGTCTTTGAGGGATAGAAGGAAGAAGCAGGGGCGGGGGGGAATGAAAATGAAAAACACGAGTGCGTTCGTTATATTTACTTTTCCTTTCAAGCCATCTTGGAAAATTCTCTCTCTCTAGCTTTTGCCATGGATATCTACCTACTTACCTACCCACCTACCTATCTAGGCTCCAAGATCAACCAACTAGTATAGGTGTTTTTCCTCTTCTGATTTTGAAGTATAAATAATGGAGGGCTTTAGGTTTTGGCTTTGTTTGAATTCATGTTCTTCCCCCTTTCTTCCATTTCTTCCGTTTGCTTTTGTTGAATGATTATCATGCAGCTCCTAGACTGGGGACGAATGGTGGGGTTACTTACCAGAGAGCATGTTTATTTGCAGGTACCCTGCTTCAAGTAGATGTTCACAGCTCCTACTTGCATGTTGATCAGTTCTCCCCTAACATTCTTAAGTGGAATGGAAAATGTTGAAGTATATTCAAATTGTGGTGTGTTCAGAATAGACAAGTGATGTTAGAATTTTAGGACATGCCATAGGCCTTTTGATATGGGACTATTTAGAGAGTCCCAGAAATACCCATGATGAGGCTGAGGTGTCAGGAAGTTCTCTGCTGTTAAATGGAATATAAGATGGTCACACTCATTCCTGCGGGATGGCCTGCCATCTCTGGGAATGTTTGAGCTTTTTCAGTCTCTTTCTTTCTAAATTGTACCCTCTAGTG
The DNA here is from genome assembly GCF_053574225.1 of Canis aureus. Classification (NCBI taxonomy): domain Eukaryota; kingdom Metazoa; phylum Chordata; class Mammalia; order Carnivora; family Canidae; genus Canis; species Canis aureus. Next base: position 45,559,632 of record NC_135621.1, read on the forward strand.
TAGCAAGAATATGTCTTCTCGTTAAGGTTCATGGTACTTTATTATCCTCAGTACTTTTATTATTTTAAAGAAGTTGTATAGAGACAGTTAGCTGTTCTCTGCTCCCCAATTTGGGTTCTAAATTGCTCATTAAATATTTGTACAGTGAGTGAATGAATGATGACCACAGATAATCTGTCTGGCTAAGTATAGAAAGAAGTTCTTCAGAAAGGACTAGAACCAGTGTCTAATATGCAATGGTCTGGGATAATAGATAATTTCACATTGCAGTGGCAGTTTATTGGTGGTGACTGTCAACATGATCGCCATGTCGAGAGTGCTTCTAAGGTGTCTCCATGGCTGAAAACAAAAGAATGTCACTCGTACCAAAGGTGACAGTGGACATATGCCATCTCCTTGCTAATGCTAAGTATTAGGTAACCTCCTCTTTTCAAACATAAAGGTGTCAGAGTATTAAGTGGCAGGTAAACACACTCCTTTTGTCCCCTACCGAATCTAGAACTAATTGGGAAATAAGACACCAGTGACAGTCAAATGTATGTCAAAATCTCAGCTGCTAAAGTGGATTACACAAGGTGGCCTTTGATCTGAGTTTCTTCTCCCCAGAATTAAACATTCCTATCCCAGTGGTCTTGGGAAATCCTGGACACCTGCAGCTTCTCCTGAGAGGCAGGTCCTACCTTGCTAAGCTTTCTGCATGTCAGGAAAGCAAAAAAAATGTAATGCCACTGTATGGTGACAGAATGATAACTACACTTAATGGCAGTGAGCATAGCCTAATGTATAGAATTGTCAAATCCATATGTTGTAAACCTGAAACTAATATACATTCCAAGTACAGTATGTGAGCTGTACTTCAGTAATTAAAAAAAAAAAAAGTACTATTGTCACAGAAAGATCCAAAACACCAGAATGACCAAGGTACGTGGATCCTTCTTCCTTAGGCAGAGATAGGAAAAGGGACTACTGCCCAGGAAGGCAGTCATGAGGGAGCAGGCCAAGTGAGGTTGGAAGTACTTATTCCCAACTCGGGAAGGGAATGCAAGTTCCTTCCCTCCTGGGGTAGATGAGAAGAGGGAATAGTATCACAGTAACCAGCTAAACGTAAACATCTATTCTAATACAGGTTGTTCAGAAAGCCCACCTGGATCTGTCTTTTTGTTCTGTCTAGGTTCACTGCAGCCCTCACTGTTGGATTAAGCCCCACACTGTCCCTGTTCCCATCCCCAGGGGGATGTCTGCAAGACATCCTTCTCTCTCCTTGTCCTGCGCCTCTACTCCCTGAGAGCGGATTAGCTTTGTCATGAGCTGCCTGTGAGGCACTTAAGGACACATCTATATGCAGAGGTGTCTTCTCAGAAATTTTGGACATTCAGAACTTTATGAAAACTCACATAAAATATTCACCTTCTAGACCTGAAAAAGCCCAGTTGATAGGTTAGTATCAATTGTCAAACCGTGGAACTAAGACACCATGCACTTGACCTAGACAGCACTATCTCAATCACTGTTGAGGGTACGTGGGCGCTGTGGTGGCTAGAAGCTTCAGGAGGAATGGGGAGACATTGGGCAAGGGTTCTGTTCTTCACCCACGGGGCCCCTTTCAGTTCCTTGTGCTGTTGTTCTAGGCCCATCTACAGGGATTTCTGGCTGTCATAGAGATGCTGACACTCTCTCCCTAGGCTGGGAGTACACAGTGGCTGTTTGTGCCGAGGAGGTCACAGGACCAGAGAAGGCTGTACTGCTCAGCTGGGGTTGATACTACAGTTGAAGCCTGCTTCCTCCTGGGACTGCCCTTGCCCGATTCTTAAATACCTCCAGCCATCTTTAGTTATCTGCTCCACCAGCTCTCAGGTCTTGTGTTTGAGAGTCTTCCAAATGTTTAACCTAAGTACTTCCACCCCTATTTTAAGCTTACTACTTTCTTGATAGGTCCTCAAGGGAACCAACTCATCTCAAGCCTTTACTATTCAGAATGTTGCATTTTTCTGAAAAAGACCTCAGGTGAAATGCATCACTAGTTGTGTAGAGCTTGGAATTTCTGCACTACCTTCATTCCATTTATGTTTCTTTCTGGAAAGATAAATCTCTTTTAATTATGAACATACATATATTTGTTATCTGACAAGAAAATCTAGTTTGGCTTTCTGTGGAATTACTTCATTGCAGTGCAGCTTCTCAGAGCTTATTTAATATCAATTAAAAAGCCCCACATTATTGAAACTGTACATTTTGATCAGGAATAGAACAAGAAGATCTATGGAGCACTGTGGAAAAGTTAATTGGAAAATATGATTAACTGAGAAGGCCAAAGGACCCTATGGAAACTGCTGACCTTGTTGCCTCTCTGTGTAGCCTTTTAAACTCAAGGAAATACATCCTCTGATCCTAAGAGTGTGGAACTAACATTGAAGAGCATTTTGTGCCTGCCAGACACAGATTAATGCGAGATGCAGTCTCTGCCCACCTAGTTTCTGCAGTTTAGCTGGGCAGATAGGCAGTTAGTTTGTAAGGTGACACAGAGTTCCAGGTATAGTACTGTCCCTAAGCAAGGAAAGTCAGCACAGTCTGACTGGGCCCTTGCAGAGTTTGCCAGTGGGGCTGTGGTAGATGTGTTGAGAGAGGCCACTGACATGGGACACCTGTGGAGTAGAACAGTTCTCCTGGTGGTAGCTGTTATTTACCCGAAATAACTGGAGAATGCTCAACTTCCAAAATCTTGTGGGGTTTTTTTTTTTTTTTTGATCAGCATAAAATCTGGAATGAAGAGGAATATCTTCTGAAATGCTTATTCTCAATGAGAAAAATAAGCAGAGTGAGCTGTTTCATCTGTACACTGATTGTAGTGCTAAATTAGGGAAGATAAATGGATGTCATCTCTGTAGTCGCCAAAACTGTGCTATTTAGCATCTTGTTCTTTGGGGTCCCCATGGACTGAAGACAGTACATAGCAAACCTTGCAATATAAATTATTTATACTTATGTTTATATAAATAGGACAACAACAAAATTATCATAGTAATCTTTAAATAGTACTCTATGACTAACTGTGGCTTTAAGTACTCACTGAAATGGAAAAAGAAAAGAACCCACCAGTGCTCTTCTAAGACTTCAACTTGTGCACAAAGCTGAAGTCCTTCTTCGTTTGTACCCAGAAAGGTCCACTCTGTTTCTTGGCCATACAGGTCCCTGAAAAAGGAAATATACACTTGGCTTCTCTTGTGGACAGAGACCAAGAGTCCCATGAGGCCAGCCTGTGGTTTGCTATTCTTAACATCTCAGCAAGTGCTGGAAGGTCATCAACTAGTTAGTGAATATTTCTCTTAGGTCCTGACTCATCATACCCAGACATAAACCAACGAAAAATAATGATACGGGGAGTATGCCATTATTTTTTATTTTACCATGTTGTTGATTTTGTGATAAAGAAACTGATCCTAAGGTCATGATAATCTATGCTTATTCCCTGTCTTAAAATCATGAACCTTCTGTGATGTCGTAAAGTCTTAAAAAGCAAAGAGTCATACTGTGACTTTAAACCCTCTTCCATATAAATTCCAGTTCTAAATCTTAAACTGTTGGTTGTTGGAACCGTAGTATTGTAAAAGCTTAGGCAAGTTTCTAAATCACCCCCAGATGTGCTGTGGGAGCCATTATAAATGGACAGCGCTCAGGTCTCATTAAAGCCATGTAGAAATGGAACATGTCCTTGAGAACCATACATTAGAAAGTACATATATTTGAACTTGTGTTTTGGGGCTAACTTCCTGGGTCCCAGTGGTAAACTTAACCTGTCAATGGCTAAATGCTTTAAAGAAATATAAAAGCCCTTAGGCTGGTCACACACACCACCCTCCCACTGCCCCCCCACCCCTCCACCCCCCTCACCCCCGTCTCATGGATTTGCATAGGAAGTATGAGCATTAATCAACACTTTGAGGGACGCCTGGGTGGCTCAGTGGTTTAGTGCCTACCTTTGGCCCAGGTCGTGATCCTGGCGTCCCGGGATCGAGTCCCACATTGGGCTCCCTGCATGGAGCCTGCTTCTCCCTCTGCCTATGTCTCTGCCTTTCTCTTAACCTAGAGTCAAGAGTTTCTTAAAGTTTAGAGAGATGCTAGTGTGCAGGTCTATGGCAATCTCTGTATAATCCAGAAAATATTTTAATATCTTGGGGTTTTCTGCTTTCCTGAATTTAAAACATAAAAAGAAGTCAGATGTTCATTTAAATAAAATAAAAATTCTAAATGTATGATAATGAATTTACCCTTGGTTCTCCTTCACTAAACATGTCAAACTGTATTTTAAAATGATGCTCATTCTCAGATATTTGTTGGCATCGCAGCCTTTTCATTTGTTTGGAAATGCTATTTTCAAGCTATTTTGGTTGAAAAATGTTATACTCAAAACATATTTATTTTAACATTTTTGAATTTCTTTTTACTTTATTATAGTATGAGTTTAAATCAAGTAAGGGCAATGCAATGTGATGTCAGAAAATGCTTTATTCCAAGAGGACATTTTTCTGCAAAAAGATATGCTTTAAGTAAGGTGGCTTTTCAGATGATTCATATGACAAGTCCTGGGGAAAAAGAAACCAAATTTATTTTTAAAAAAATAACCGAGGTGGGATGCCTGGGTGGCTCAGCAGTTAAGTGTCTGCCTTTGGCTTAGGGTGTGATCCTGGAGTCCTGGGATTGAGTCCCACATCGGGCTTCCTGCATGGAGCTTGCTTCTCCCTCTGCCTGTGTCTCTGCCTCTCTTTCTCTGTGTCTCTCATGAGTAAATAAATAAAATCTTAAAAAAAAAAATAACCAAGGTCAACAAAAGTAACATGAAGTTATACTGAAGGAGGTAGTTGGTCATACTTCATGATGAGATGAAGCAATGTGTCCTTTTTTCTTCTCAAATGGAGTTGATGCACAGACAATTTTTATTATGTAATCTGTGTTGGTTGTGAGTTTTGTGATCCTTAGTAAACTTTTTACTGACATTTAACCATGCCATTTCTTTTTTTTTTTTTTATAAAGATTTTATTTATTTATTCATGAGAGACACAGAGAGAGAGGCAGAGACACAGGCAGAGGGAGAAGCAGGCTCCATGCAGGGAGCCTGACGTGGGACTTGATCCTGGGTCTCCAGGATCACGCCCTGGGCCGAAGGCAGACATTGAACCACTGAGCCACCCAGTTGTCCCTCCTTTTTTTTTTAAGATTTTATTTATTTATTCATGAGAGAGAGAGAGAGAGAGAGAGAGGCAGAGACACGGGCAGAGGGAGAAGCAGATGTGGGATTCGATCTCGGGACCCCAGGATCACGCCCTGAGCTGAAGGCAGGCGCCAAACCGCTGAGCTACCCAGGGATCCCCTCATTTCGTAAATCATAGCCTGAAACGAATTAAACTTGGTCTAAGTTATTTTTTGAGCTTTTCTAAAAACTGGCTTTAATATACAGCATTTAATCCAAGTCCTGAAAGTTTGGTTTCTGCGGCGTATATATGATTTATATGTAGGCACTGCTGTGCAAGGTGTTTTGTGATGAAAGTTCTTCTAGTTAAAGACTGTGGCAACTCCAAGAGAGTTGATCTGAATGGACTGCACACTAATTTGACAGGTCTCTTAGAGCTGGGATGATGCAGTTCCTTGTTCAAATGAATTGAGGTTGGAGCCATCACAAACCACAGCGGTGATATCACCTTACCCAGCAAATCGCCAAGGCCTGCCTGTGGAACTCTAACTCATTTTCTGGCTTCTTTCTGGGTTTCCTATTGAAGAATGAGTAGGACTGGCCTTATTTACCTGAAGTGATATGGTCAAAAAAAAAAAAAAGAGTGACTCAACTTAGTTTATGCAGATACATTACTCAGCTTTTGAAGGAAGATTCTTTTATCGGTGGTGGCTTTCAAGTTCCAGCCCATACTGGCAAACAAAGTCCAGCTTGTTCTCGTTATATAAATATAATTAGGTGAGTATGTTCTGTGAAGATGACCTATAAATATCAGCCTCCACTTGCAAATATTTATAGGACAAAGAGACTTCGGAAACTTATATTCAAAGAAGGATCCCTGGCTTCATGTCGTGCATATTAAAAGGACTTACATAATGCTATTTAGCTACCATTCTGAGGTTTTCATGAAGTTATTTAGCCTTAAACTTTAATTTTCTTTCCCATATTAGTACATCTGTCCCACAATAGCTTTGTGGGCTCTGAAGCATGAAATAGCCTCCCACATGCTCTGTGGTTTCTCAATATACATTCATGGTTCTCTGATTAGGACACGTTAGTATTTTTAAGGTTTAGAGCTCTGGAGAGGTGCTGGATTGCTTCTGGCTCATTTGCAGACCCTTGGAAAATTGTTTAATTACTCATCTCCTTCTAGCTTTTGACCTCTAAGCAGGCACTGCTTTGCACTAGTAGGGGCATGATGAGAAGTTGAGAGATGAGAGACACAGCTTTCACTTTTCCTTCAAGGAGACAGGGATCTACTCTCAAAAGAATTCCAGTATCACCTTGCATATCAGCTTATGCCCTGAGCCTGTATGAGACCACAGGAGCAGCTAGGAACTTAGTAGAAATTAAGCAGGATTAGCATATGGGCTGTGACACTTTTCTTTAGGTTACTTGGAGATTTACATTTGTAGGCAAAATTTCATTCTTAATTGTTGATGTATTAATATATGCAAAGGAATAAAATCAGGTTCCTAGGAAAAGATCGTTGGAAGCATTGTCAAGTGTACGTGGTGTTTTCGAAGCAAGTTGTTGCATAATAAAAGCGTAGATCATTTTTGATCCACTTCAGCCCTGCAGGCACATCACACTTGCTCCTTCATCCAGGTCCTGTGTGTCTGAAGCACTTTGTACATACAGTGGGGAGCCACTAGATTCAAAGTTGGAGTATGAGATAAAAACTGTCCTTGAGAACCCTAAATCTCCCGCAAAGAACAGTTGAGACCTGTTCTAATGTATCTAGTCCTGAGTGTATGTGTAAATTAATAATGTGTGAAGTGGGTGGTATGGCTTTAGGGATTTTGCTATATGAAAACTTATGTATCTTTAAATAATAGAATGAGCTCAGAGTGAGAAAATGAGAAGCATAAAGAACTTGCACCTGAACGTGGAGCAGCAAGTCTCTGGCTCTGGCTATACATGCACTCTGGGCATGTGTGTTTATTGCAGAGAGTGGCAGGTGGACTCAGTAGTGCTGTTTAAATTCCTTTTGTGCTTGGTACCAATGTGTTGGAGCTTTGCTGTCTTGCTATCACTGGCTGTGTTTCTTCTCCAGGCTTATGTATTTGGGGTCTGGTCTCCTACTTATTGATTTAAGTTATGACTGTGTCCCCATGGCAGATTACTCCATGAGGACTGAGGACTGCGAATTATTGATTTTTGTATCCTCAACTCCTCACACAGTTGAATTGGGTCCCAATAAATGTTTACCAAATGTATAAATGATGACTTCATTTTCCTATGAGCAACCTTTGCAGATATATTTTTTTCAGGTTGTCTTTATGTTTATTTTGGTTTAGTTTGGCTTAGTTTAGTTTCTCGTGTTTTTAACATTGCAGTATGATATTAGTTTCAGGTGTACAATATAGTGATTCATTTCCATCCATCATCTAGCCTTGGCAGATATTAATTAAATGACTCCATGGTTGCCTGTAGCATAAAAGGGACATTATCAGCTCCTGATCCATAGTTGTGAGACCTTGGTTTATTCGCTGATAATAAAGCAGCTCCCTGAGAAATGGAGCTCAGCTTGTGGCCTTGGAATAATATATGCTGTTTACTGTGTGTCTTCTGTTGCTAAGCTGATGCCAGGGTCTGGGGTTTCCAGTCCTGTTCTATGCATGTCCTGCACCCTGCCCTCCTCAATCTGTGCTTGACTTAACGAACTGCTCAGTGTATCAGCACAGCCTCGGAGATGGCAGGGACTGAGCCCCTGGAGAGGCACAGAAAGGAAGGCTGAGATTCCAGCACACTTTCTTCATTTTTCAATTGTCTTTTCATCTGCCCAAGAAAAAATGTAGGGCATTCATTCTGTAAACTTGGATTGAGTGCTGACTAGGTACCAGGTGCAATGCTATCTGCCGAAAACACAAGATATTAATATTTGGTCCTTGACCTCAAGAAGATCAAAAGCAACAGAAATAAATTCCTAGATCATGCTTTGGGGTAGTGAGAATCACTCCTTGGGATGGCTCACATTTCTCTACATTAATAAAACGTATTTTGTAGGAAAATATTATTGAGCTTGAAGAAAACAGAGTTTGATCATCTGTGCCAAGCCTGAAGTAAATTTGACTGAATCGGTATGAGCACAAAAGGAAAGAAAATCTATAATAACAATAATATTAACAATAAAAACCTTAGCCATTTGCATTTGATGGTGTAGTTCTAAAATAGAAATTCCCTTTTGTAGTGTGTGGACATGGGAAAATTAAGTTGATAAAGTAGCATTTTGGGTTTTATGTGTCAGTTTAATAGTTTCTAAATCTGAAACATAGCATGTGATAGAATGACCTCCTGATGTTGCTATTTTTGCCAGATTAATGTTAAATTTATAGCAATAAGCTAAAGTAGAGTGAAGTTTGGGTTACATGATATGGCAGACTGAGGAACAGTGATAGTAATGCAAGAAGGATATTCACCTCTTCACCTTCCTGGTAATGACCATCTTCTTCCATATTCCCAACTTAAATGAAAAGGCCAGGAATTCAACTCTTATTTAGTGACACTGCCTGCATACATGGTGCTGTAGTAAGCACTGTGGGAAGAATTCAAAGAGGAATAGAGATGGACAGTATATTATAGATCATAGCAGGATCAAGTAAGAGCTATAAGAGAGAAACAAGTTGTGATGTGAGTAGGAAGGTTGATTTCTTTGGAACCTCTAAGAAAGCAACTCAAAGGAAACGATGCCCAAGTAGAACCTTGAATAATATGTAAGATTTGTGCTAGCTGAAGGGGGAGGAATTGCATTGTTGTCTGTGTGTGTTGTGTATGCCTGTGTGTTTTCTTTCCAAAAATCTTAAGTCCCTGAGGCATGTCTTATGAGGAGAAAGAAACTTCCTCAATCCCCAGCCCAATGTAGAGCACAAAGGTTGGTTCATTGGTACTTGTTAGAGGAAGGACAGGATAGGAAAGCTTAAGGGAAGAATGTTATAACAAACCTACAGAGAATAGCCTGAATTGGGTAGGATTCTGATTTTCTTATGAGGGTCATATCCACCAAGGTGATTCATAGATAAGCACACTCCCTACATGAAGCTGACTGCTGGAATTCTCTCTTGCCCATTCTATAGTCCAAAAGCAGAGATGTTTCTTAAAGCAGGACTTGCTTACTCTTCCTATGCAGCCATTATTGATTTTATTCTTTACCTTGGTTTAATTGTAACTCTAAGAAGTACAACATTAAAAGTGAATTCTATGGTGTGATTTTATAGAGGCAAAAAACACATTTAATATGCTTAGTACACGCATACTGGGGTGGATCATAGCATCCCCGCCTCCTTTTTTTTTAAGCCACACAAATCTCAGAAACTAAGGATGAGAAATTTCCTATTTTGGGAATGTTTTTCCCAAAGCAAGATTGAGTTTTTATTGCAAAAGAACTATGGAACAAGTCCTTTAAAATATCTGATTCAAATGATTTACAGTCAGCATAGTAGATATGCTCAAATGCCATACAACAACTATTGTCACTACGTGCTTTCTCTCTTTTGAATGAATTCATCGGACCTCACTTTTCCACCAACTAGAATTCAGAAGATGCTAGTCATCTTTAAATGTTCCTTTTGGGGATCCCTGGGTGGCTCAGCGGTTTGGCGCCTGCCTTTGGCCCAGGGCGCAATCCTGGAGTCCCGGGATTGAGTCCCACGTCGGGCTCCCTGCATGGAGTCTGCTTCTATCTCTGCCTCTCTCTCTCTCTCTCTCTCTCTCTCGCTATGTCTACATGAATAAATAAATCTTAAAAAAATAAAATAAATGTTCCTTTTGCAACAATACAAGTTAACCTCTAAATTTATAGAACTCGTAGCTGTGGCTCTTGAGAATACTTGGGTAGAATGTGAAATAAAGTACTTGCTGATTCTTAAGCCCAAAGCATATTTCTTTCCAGATATTCCATATGCTTTTTAGCATTGAAAGCTTATATCTAGAAATTGACAATCTGTACTCTGGTAAGCATCACAAATGTTCAGACCAAAGTCCTTTGTATGCAAAATCCTATAACTCCCTAAGGAGCCATTTAACTTTGAGCAATTTGGCATTTGGAAGAGATGGCAACTGTGAGAAGATCCTGGTAGATGGAGGTTACTCAGCTCCAGTTTTATCTTATCTTCAGATTTCCCCTATATTATCCTATCTAAAATGGAGCTAGGTTACTGTTATGCTTCCTGTGGGATGAAGAAAAGTTTGCTTAAACATACTGTATTTGAGGGCACCAGGGTGGCTCAGTGTGGAGCATCTGCCTTCGGCTCAGATTGTGATCCCGGGGTGTTGGGATCAAATCCCGTATCAGGCTCCCTGTGGAAAGTCTGCTTCTCTCTCTGCCTATGTCTCAAGAATAAATAAATAAAATCTTAAAAAAAAACTCAGAAAAAAACTTAAAAAAAAAAACCCATACTGTATTTGGCATGGTAAAACATACTGTTTTAAACAAGAAAAGTTTGCTTAAAACATACTATATTGGCATGGTATTTTCCCTCTTCCAAGGGAGGGGTGATGGTAAAACTCTGTTTTTTTTTTAAGATTTTATTTATTTATTCATGACAGACAGAAAGAGAGAGAGGCAGAGACACAGGCAGAGAGAGAGAGGGAGAGAAGCAGGCTCTATGCAGGGAGCCTGATGTGGGACTCGATCCCAGGTCTCCAGGATCACACCCCGTGCTGAAGGTGGCGCCAAACCCCTGGGCCACCAGGGCAACCCTGGTTTTTTTTTTTTTTTTTTAAGTTTATAAAATATGAAACATTTATGAGGTTGATGCTCTGGATGGGTGTATTGGGAGTGAATAGCACGTGCATGAATATACTATATTACATTTGGGAAGTGTTTCAAGGACACCTGGTAGAGCAGTAACTTGCCCTAGCTGAAAACTCCAACAGGCTGGGCTAAAATATTTACCACCATTCCATAAGAAGTGGCCAAAGGACTGGAACTACGAAAACGGCTTCTTTCATCCCCAGAGGTAGGAAAGACTCTAGGCATAAGGAAAAAAACATGTTAAGTCAAGAACCTATAATGGTTCTTAATTCTTAGGAACTGTGTTACCTTTTTCTTTAATTGAGGTACAATTCGCATGCAGTGGAATGATCAGTTACCTTTCAGTTTTGATAAATGCAAAAGCTAAAGGCATCATCTCCAGGCCTCCCTTCCAGTCAGTTCCCATGGCCCCCAGAAGCAAGCCTTGATCTTATTATTTTACCCACTCTAGAATTTTGTAGAAATGGGATCATACAGTATGTACTTTTAATTTCTGGCTTTCTCCCCCTCAACATAGTATTTTTGAGATTCATTGATTTTGTTGCCTGCATCAGTGTTCCTCCCCCCCCCCCCCCACTTATTGTGTAGTAATCCACTATATGAATATATCACAGTAGGTTGATACTTTAATAGAAATCTAGGCTATTTGTAGGTTTGGGTCATTATGAATAAAACAGCTATGGACATTGTAGTACAGAACTTTTTACAGACCTATGGTTTGATTTCTTTTGTATAAACACCTAGGAGTGGAATTGATAAGTTGTAGAGTAGATTATGTTTAACTTTAAGAAGCTGCAAGAGAGGGCAGCCTCAGCGGCTCAGAGGTTTAGTGCCACCATCAGCCAGGGGCGTGATCCTGGAGACTCGGGATCCCTGCATGGAGCCTGCTTCTCCCTCTGCCTGTGTCTCTGCCTCTTTCTCTCTCTCTCTGTGTCTCTCATCAATCAATAAATAAAATCTTAAAAAAAAAAAAAAAGAAGCTGCAAGAGATTTCCAGAGTGATTTTACCATCTTATATTTGACCAAGAACACTGAAGAATTTTGGTATTGCACAATCCTCAACATTTGGCGGTGGTTGTCTTTTTCATTTAATCATTTTATTTTTTATTTTTTTTTTTAAATTTTTATTTATTTATGATAGTCACAGAGAGAGAGAGAGAGAGAGAGAGGGGCAGAGACACAGGCAGAGGGAGAACCAGGCTCCATGCACCGAGAGCCCGATGTGGGATTCGATTCCGGGTCTCCAGGATCGCGCCCTGGGCCAAAGGCAGGTGCTAAACCGCTGCGCCACCCAGGGATCCCTCATTTAATCATTTTAGTGGGTGACTGTTGGTATCTCATTATGGCTTTAATCTGCATTCCCCAAATGGAAATGATGTTGAGCACTCTTCCACGTGCTTATTGACAATTTGTTTAAACCTCATTCGTCAAGTGACTCTCTTCATGTCTTTTGCCTTTTCTTATGCTGTTATTATTGTTTATTAGGTACCAGAGTGCTTCTTATGTACTAGATAGAAGTCACTTTTCAGATTGCATTGCAGATTTTTCCTTCCATTCTGTGGCTTTCTTGTTTATTCTCTTGTCATGCTTTTTTCATCACATTTTTAATTGTGATGAAATCCAAGTTATCAGTTATCATTTTTGTTCTTTTTACGTTTACTGCTAAGAAAAATTCCTATTCTGAACAAGCTTTGTCTACTTCACTTTCACGAATATATTTATACTTTGTTCTAATAACATTTTAAAACCTTTTTATTTTGAAGTAATTTTAAATTTACAGGAAAGTTGCAAAGATGGTGCATTGAGTGCCTGTGTACCCCTTACCCAGCTATCCCTGACGTTAACATCTTTCACAACCATTGTACAATTGTCAAAATTAAGAAATTAATGTCAGTACGATATATGATGTACTGACTCTGTTCAGATCTCACCAGTTTTTCCCTTATTGTCTTTGTTCAGGATCCAGTCCAGGACACCACATTGCCCTTAGTTGTCGTGATTCCTTAGTGTTCTGTGGTCTCTGATAATTCCTCAGCCTTTTCTCATCTTTTATGACCTTGACACTTTTGAAGACTACTCAAGAGGTTTTGTAGAGTAGCCCTCAATTTGGTGTATCTGACATTTTCATCATGATTCGACTGAGATTATGGAATATTGGGAAGAATGAGCCGTAACAGAGGTGGTGTATTCTTTTCAGAGTCTCTAGTAACTTGTTTGTTGTAGCTTTAATGTTGGGTCCATGATTCTGTGCCTTTTCTTTTAATTTTTTTTAATTTAAATTTTAATTTTGTGCCTTTTCTTTTAAGAAAAGACTGCTGAGACTTTGACTGTAATTGTATTGAATTTCTTGATCAATATGAGGAGAATTGACCTCTTCACAATATTGAGTGTTTCAATGTCTGCATTTGTCGTATATATTTTTACTTATTTAGGTCTTCTTTAGCTTCTTTCAGCAGTGTTTTGGACTTTTTAGTATAAAGATCTTACATGACTTTTATTAAATTTATCCCCAAGTACTTGATATTTTTTATACTTGTGTAAATAGTGTTTTTAGCCTTTTTATTGTAAATACTTGACTTCATATCTTACAACATTGCTAACTTCGTTTAGCAGAATTCGTTTAGCTAAATTCGTTTATCAGATCTAGTAGTTCTCTTGTAGGTTTATCCTGACTTTTTATGTATACATAATATGTCAGCGCTGCATAAAGGTAGTTTTGCTGCTGTCTTTTCGGTCTATATACCTTTTATTTCTCTTGCTTGTCTGATTTCTATGGCTAGAACCTTCAGTAAATGTTGAATAGAAGTGGTAAGAGTATACATTATACATTGTTTTTCTTGTTCCCAACCTTAGGGAGAAACATTTAATATTTCACTGTTAAGTGTGGTTAGCTATAGATTTTCCTTTTTTTGATGTCCATTACAGGCTGAGGAAGTTATTTTCTATTCCTAGTTTGCTGAAATATTCTTACATAAATGCATGTTGCATAAGTAGGGTATGTATTTAACGTAAATGGATGTGTCAACTGCTTTCTCTGTATCTGCTGAAATGACCATATAAATCCCCCCTTAATGTGTTAGTATAAGAAGCTACATTAATTAATTTCTAACCATTAATTCCTAGAATAAGCTCTACTTGATTATGGTATATTTTCCTCTTTATGTTTCTAGGTGATGTAATAACATTTTGTTAAAGTTTTTTTTTTTTTCCTTTACATTGATGTTCATGAGGGATTTTGCTCTGTAACTTTCTTTTCTTATAATGTGTTTGGTTTTTTTCAAAATTTAAATTCAATTAGCCAACATATAGGACATCATTAGTTTCAGATTGGTTTTGATACCAGAATCATAATGACTTCACAGGATACATTGGGAAGTATTCTTTCCTTTGTCTTCTAAAAGATTGTATATGATTGATATTATCTCTTTTATTAATTCTTGGAAGAATTTAACAGTGGATAGATTTAGTCCTGGAGTTTTCTTTTAGAAAATTGTTTAATTACAAATTCAATTTCTTTAATGGATATTGAGTTCTTTAGATTTTCTATCTCTTCTTGTGTCAATTTTGGTAAGTTGTGTTTTAGAAACTTGTCTATTTCATATATAGTCAAATTTGTTGGCATAAAATTGTTTATATCTTTTCATTATGCTTTTAATTTTTATACAATCTGTATTATGTCCACTCTTTTATTCTTAAGATTGATCATTTCTGTTTTCTATCTTTTCTTTTTTCCAAATCTTGATTGGTATTTGTAAGTGGTTATCAATTTTATCAATCTTCTTAAAGAATCCAATTCTGGCGTTGCTAATTTTTTTTGTCAGTTTTCTGTCTCATTAATTTGTATTATTTTCTGTGTTCTACTTTCTTTGGGCTTAATTTGGGGAATGCTATTACTTTTAACCTTTGCCTTAAAGGAATTACAATTAGTAAGGGGAAAAAAGGGATTAATTAGTATGAAATCTTTTTAAATAAAGAATAATTGTTTTATAATATATTGTGGGTAAATTGAACTTGATCCTAGTTTTCAAAAATGAGTAAAATTTGCCTGTTAGATCTAAAATGATTTGAACAGGAATAGCTGTCTGGTCTTGGTAGCAGCTGCCCAGGGGATTGGCTAATTTTGTAGAAGGAACCATCCCATATTCTACAACCCATTCTAGAATTGGCAAAGGAATGCCTCCTGAAAGGTATGTATAGGAGGGCAAGAACAGATCTTCACACAATTAAATTCATTCAAAACATGAAAATTATACATCTCATTTTAATTGCTGCGTTCAACTGTGGGCATTGATATGGGAAATATGGTAATTATACTTAAGAGATAAACATTAATAGTGTTATGCTCTTGGATCTTCCATAAAAGAATTAGGTGCCCCAAATGTTTTTCATCCATGTCCTTAATGGGGGAAAACATTACAGTGCAGTGAAATGGTTTTATACTGCTACTGGGAATTAATGATTGTTGTCTATATTCATAAAAACCGACAATAACCTAATGAATATCATACAGCAATAACAATAATGAGTAGGATTAAAAATACCTCTGGCTTTCCAAACCCGGATAGTGGTACCATTTTTTGTAAAAGGCACAAGTGGAACGTTGAGTATGTATGGTCAGTAATTCTGACCCCCAGAGTGTCTAAAGCATGAGGAATGGGGATCAGGGTGATGTTCATTAGTAGATTTTTAAGGACGTGAAATGCAATGTATAACTAATCTACTTTAAATTATTCTAAATTATCTTAAGTGCCCAAGATATTTCCAGGATGTTTCAAGCTTTGGCTTGATTGCCTTTTCCTTGTTGTCACCAAAGCAAGATGTTGGTGTTTCAAAAAACTTTTCTTTATGACTTCTGAGCTATCATGCTCATAATCAAAAGATATACAGCAATGTAACGGGCAAGCCAGGGGGAAAAAAATGCTCTCTATTTTTTATAACTGCAACCAGAATATATTTTTCAGATAATAGGAGACAATTGCTTGGTTGAAGGAACAGTAAATTATTTATTCCCTTTAGAAAACGACACTGAAAGAGAATAGCTGGGGTTTTTTCTTTCCCCTTTTTTTTGCATCAGAATTGATTGTGCACTAGCATATTACTATTCGGTCCTATAAGAATTTGTTAGGATTTTTTCCTCCTCCTAAGGTTTTTATTTCTGTAATATTTTCATATAATGACCAAGTAATAAATAACCAACAGAATTTTTTCATGCTTTTTGTAAGGCAGATAATGCAGTTTTCTTGTTAGTGAACTACCTTCATCATTTACTTTTCTTACTAGGTTATGTTGTATCTTATGCAGAAATGTGTATGAGTTGCTCCAGAATTCTGGCTTCTGTTAATGAGATAGATACTGCTATCACATATAATCAGAGTATCATAAATTGTGATGCTTTTAGGTCATTTTTAATATCAGAAAATCTGACAGCCTGTTTAGTAATCTCTCATAGGATCACTAAATTATTGTGATTATTTGGTATGATATATGATTATATGATAATCTCTTTAGGGAATGCAGGAAGAATAATATATGATCCCTTCCCCTGAAGAGCTGAAAAAGACAAGGCTGGCACACAAGAAACAAGGGTTGACCTCTAACAAGAGAGGATATAATTGTACATCCTTTGTTATAAGTATCTAGAACACAGAAATAATTGTCAGTATTCAGTTTCTTCTATATGCCTGTTCCAGATCTACTCTCACCTCTTCTCCCAGCCGTTTCGTGCTAGAGAAGTGCTAGTAAGTAGTGCATCAGGCTTTCCTACCCTCTGGCCTCTGGTTGAGCTCAGCCAGTGAGGAGATCAGAGGGAGGAAGGACAGTCAGGTCCTATCTCCTCTCCCTGCTTTGGCCCCTGTTATCACCCTCTGGGCTCTGACCTTTCAGGCCAAGGAGCAGTCATTACCCCTTTTGTGCCTAACCTTAGGCAGAGTGCTGCACTAGCCTACAGTTCCAGCCCGCTGCAATGGAGTGTGTAAATAATCCCTGTGTTAAACTCTCATCTTCCAGGTCCTTGCTTACCCAATCTTCCAGAACCCTGACTACACAGTGGGCTGCAGTCCTTGGGGCAGGTTTTCTGAAGGGAAGCTCAAGTCAAGCTTTGGAGATCAGGCATCTAAAAAACTAGATATAGCATGAACAAGAGCAGAGACACACAGAAGTGCACATGTTCTAGAGATTTCTAGTCTTGCAGAGGTGGCATTAGGTGTCAGGCCCTTGCCTTTGCAGTCTTTGCCTTGGCCTTGTAGACTTGCAAGACCACCTTGAGATGAAGATTTGAAGTGACCAGAATTGATGACCCAGAGACACTGCTGTCCCTAAAGAGGTAGTTCATAATTCTGTTTAGGACTGTTGCCAGGATATGTTTTCTAAGGGCATGATTGGAGAATGTGATTTCCAAGGATTAGGGTGTCCCCAGCTTCCTTCAAGTCTGTGTTTGCACACTTAGTGCATCCTGCAAGCTCTTAGAAAATCTTACTCTGGGCTGGTTACAAAAGCATGGATACTTTTAGGTCTTTCTCTATGTCTGCAAATCTTTCTCGTTGTCTCTGCCCCTCATTTTAAGTTTCTTTTTTAATGGACATTAGACACTTGCTATGTGCCAAGTCCTTTTTCAGGTGTCAGAAATATGGAAGCAACAAGGAATACAGAGCTCCTAGGATTTATATTCTAATGAAGGAGAATATAATATAGCATGACTACATAAATAAATTATGGGATTTCAGAGTAAGTGCTATGATAAAACAGAGTGAGGGGATGGAGTGATGGACTAAGAAGGAAAGGAGGAGTTGTAGATGAAGTAGTGAAAGAAAACTCTTGAAGTGGTAACATTTAAGCAGAGAAGTAAATGCAAAGGATTTGGGCAAAGGAAGAGTGTTCTTATAGACAGCTTCTCTTTTAAACTGAACTTTAGGGCAACCCAACTTTGCAATGCTGAATATAGGGTTGTTACTGTTGTGTTTTTTTCACCACAAGCTATATTAGTGTCATAAGATAAACTTGTGAAAAGATTCTTTTTAACTTGAAAAAAATATTGAAATACTGTGAAGTACATAGAATAACCCAGTAAACACCTGGGTATATGCCATCCAGAAATAGCTAATTTATTTTAGTTATTTTTTATGAAAGAAAGTTATAACAACTTGTGGGGCTGCATAACTTACGAGGCTCAGTGCAAAATGAAAATGTGGGTACCTATGTTTAAAAATTAAGAATTTCAAATAACATAGTAATGTTTCACCTATATATTTTAAATTACATAAATGATACTGTACTGTTCATGACATGTGAACTTGCCTTTTTCACTTAATACATCCCTACTGATACATGTGGCTCTATTTTTTTGTGTAATTGCTGTTAGAAGTTAATATATAATATTTTAATTAATCTGTTCCATTAAGCCAATACTTTTCATCATTTCATACCTATATAATTTTAATACACTTATTTTGAAGTAATTTTATGCTGAAAAGTTACGAGGAGAGTCAAAGTATTCCCTGTACCTTTTATTTGGATTTCTCAAATGTTAATACTTGATCACATTATTTTTCTCTTTTCCTTTTCTCCTTGCTCCTTGTAAGTGTGTATAATATAAAATATATGGCTTTCGCATATATACATATAATTTTTCTGAACCACTTGAGGAAACAGTGCGGACACAAAGCTCATTTCTTTTCTAAATAATTTAGTGTGTATTTTCTTAAAAAGCAAGAGCATTCTCTTACCTATTCATAGTACATTAATCAAAATTAGGAGATTAACATTAATGCTGTACTATAATCTGTAGACCTTATTTTACTTTCTCAAATTGTGTTACTGTCTCTTTTCTTTCCCTGATCCAGGGTCCAATTCAAGATCATCCACTGCATTTAGTTGATATGCCTCTTTAGACTCCTTCAATATGCATTATTTCTTAGGCTCTTTTTTTTTGTTTGTTTGTGTTTTTGCTCTTACAGTCTTGACATTTTTGAGGGCCAGAGCCTAGTTTATAAACTATTTCTCAATTTAGGTTTGTTTAATGTCTTCCAATGATTAGATTCAAGTTTTGCTTTTTTTTTTTTTTTTTGGCAGGAATGCCACAAGAGAAATGCTGATTCATCTCAAAACATCATGTTCAGGGGCTCATGATATTGACTTGTCTCATTACTGATGATGTAAACATGCTCACTTGGTTAAGGTAGTACCTGTCAGTTTTCTCCATTGAAGTTTTTAATAAGTATTATCAATAAATATCTTCGAGACTCTGTAGACATTTTATTTCTTATGAAGCTTTCACTCACTAGTTTTAGCATCCATTGATGATTCTTGCCTGAGTCATTTATTTTAGTGGTGTTTGCCAAACAGTGGTTTTGCTAATTGTGTAATTACTCCTATATTTATTAGTTGACATTCCTATATAAGGAAGAGCTTTCCCTTCTACCTTATTTATTAATCCAATCAGTGTGGACTCATGGATTTTTATTTTATTCAGTAGGTTATAATGGATTATTCACATTATTTTAAGATTTTTTCAAAATTTTTTTTATTTATGATAGTCACACACAGAGAGAGAGAGAGAGGCAGAGACACAGGCAGAGGGAGAAGCAGGCTCCATGCACCGGGAGCCCGACATGGGATTCAATCCCGGGTCTCCAGGATTGCGCCCTGGGCCAAAGGCAGGTGCCAAACCGCTGCGCCCAGGGATCCCCTATTCACATTATTTTAATGCTCAAATTATCCCAGATATGGTCAGTCAGATTCCCAAGAAGCTGGCTTGTTTCCACTTGGCATATTCCCCTTTCCCTCCA